>NC_082679.1:49323130-49626160 GCF_025265405.1 Mesoplodon densirostris
TATTTGTTTTTCTACGATACAGTGCCTTATTTGTTTCTCCCTCTTTCTGCCTATCTTTGGTTGATCAGATTATTTTATTCCATTTTCTCCCTCCACTTGTGGTTTGTAAGTTATATGTTCCACTTCTTTTTTTCTAGTCGTTACACTTAAAATTTTAACATAGATATTGATTGTATATCTTTCTGCCATTATATGGGCTATCCCTACCCTGTCTCTAAATAACGTGAAAACCTTGATGTATTTTTGCTTTTGTCACTTTCCACTTTCTCCAACACTTCTCAAGTCTTGAGTTCCAAACTGTTAACGTTTTTTGTTTGTTTGAAATCAACGTTTATTTAAATTTAGTTAGTTTTTCTGGTTCTTTTGCTCACCCTTGCTTTTTATATCCAGTCTCTCTCTGATATTTTTTTTTCTGGAGTATATTTTTGAGAAATTCTTGTTAGAGTGAGTTTGTGTATGGTAAATGGAATCCTTGCATGTTTGAAAGTGTCCTTATTTTGAAAAATAATTATACCTTCTGTAGACTTTTAGGTTCAAATCTTGGCCAGCATCTGGCATATGGTAGGCACTCTCCATGTTTTTTATGTGGAGAGCCTGCATAGAACTAGATTAGAGGAAGATAGGGTTCTTAACCCAAATGGTCCTGGGTACCCAGCTATATTGATTCTTGATTAGTCTTCTCTGGAACAGTCTGTCTAAGGACAGATGGAGTGGAACCCCTAGAGCTGCTCTCAAATCAAGGGATCTTTTGTGGCACACATATAGGCAGTGCTCATAATGGAAGGGGAGCTTTTCTGGAGTCTTTTAGGATTTCTTTCTTATGTTTGACATTCCGAAAATTTCCCACAATTATGTGTGTGTGTATTGATTATCACCCCCACCCATTCCTCTCTGTTCTTCTTTTACTCCTATTAGCAAATTTAGAAGTTTTTAAATTTTATATTTAATTTTATTTTTTTAAATGTTATTGCAGTATAGTTGATTTATAATATCATGTTAGTTTCAGGTGTACAGCACAGTGATTTAGAATTTCTGAATCTATCCTTCAAATCTCTTTTTTTTCCTTCCTGAACTTATATAGCTCTTGTGCTGTGTTTTGAGACAACTTTTCAGTTATATTTTCCAGTTGACTATTTTAGTTTACAGCTTTGTCTGTCCACTTTTCTTTTTAGATCATGTATTGAGGTTTTAATTTCAATGATTTTTTAAAAGACTTTATTTTTTAAAAGAGCAGTTTTAGGTTCATAGTAAAATTGAGAGACGGGTATAGAGATTCCTCATATATCCCCTACTGCCCCCCCCCCACCCCTGCCCTACCACTGCCCCAGCCCTCTGCCCCCAGCCCCATGCATAACCTCTCCATTATCAACATCACTTACCAGAATGGTACCTTTGTTACAACTGATGAACCTACATTGACATATCATAATCACTCAAAGTTAATAGTTTACCTTAGGGTTCATTCTTGTGTTGTACATTCTGTGGGACTGGGCAAACGTAAAATGACATGAGTCCATCATTATAGTATCATACTATATTTTCACTGCCCTAAAAATCCTCTGTGTTCCACCTACCCACCCCCTCACTCTTTACCTCTGGCAACCACTAATCTTTTTGTTATCACCATAATTTTGTCTTTTCTAGAATGTCAATCATATAATTGGAATCATAGAGTATATTTCCTTTTCAGATTGGCTTCTTTCATTTAGTACCATGAATTTAAGATTTCACCCCCGTCTTTTTGTGGCTTGATAGCTCATTTCTTTTTAGCACTGAATATTTCTTTGTCTGGTTATACCACAGTTTATCTGTTAACTGAAGGTCATCTTGCTTGCTTCCTAGTTTTGGCAGTTATGAATAAAGCTGCTCTAAACATCTGTGACCAGGTTTTTCTGTGGACTTGTTTTCAGCTCCTTTGGGTAGATAACAAGGAGTGTGATTGCTGGATTATATGGTGACAATATGCTTAGTTTTGTAAGAAACAGCCAAATTATCTTACAAAGTGGCTGTACCATTTGCATTCCCATCAGCAATCAATGAGAATTCTTGTTACTCCACATCCTTGTTAACATTTGGTGTTGTCAGTGTTCTGGATTTTGGCCATACTAAGAGACATGTAGTGGTATCTTGTTTTAATTTGCATTTCCCTGATGATGTACAATGTGGAATATCTTTTCATATGCTTATTTTCCATCTGTATTTTTTCTTTGGTGAGGTGTCTGTTAAGGTCTTCTATTTTTAAATTGGGTTGTTTTCTTCTTGTTAACTTTTAAGAGTTTTTATATTTTGAATAACAGTTCTTTATCAGTGTCTCTTTTCCAAGTATTTTCTCCCAGTCTGTGGCTTGTTTTCTCATGTTATTGATATTGTCTTTGGCAGAGCAGAAGTTTTTAACTTTAATGAAGTCCAGCTTATTAATTAGTTTTTTCATGGATCTTATCTTTGTTCTATCTGAAAAGTCACTGCCATACTTAAAGTCATCTAGGTTTTCTCCTACTTTAACTTCTAGTAGTTTTATAATTTTGCATTTTACTTTTAGGTCTATGATCCATTTTGAGTTAGTTTCTGTGGAGGGTATAAGGTCTGTGTCTTAATTCATTTTTTTGCATGTGGATGTCCACTTGTTCCAGCACCATTCTTTGAAGAGATTATCTTTGCTCCTCCATTGTATTGCCTTTGCTCTTTGGTCAAAGATGAGTTGACTATATTTGTGTGGATTTTGGGTGGCTCTATATTCTATTCTCTTGATCTATTTGTTTCAGTGACAATTATTTTTGTTTACTGTATCTCTAATTTTTTTCTCATAGATGCCTACTCTTTTTTTATGGATGCAATGTTTTATCATTTATATATGTTATATATATTTATTGTTGACATATTTATTTATAACTACATATATATTTATAATAGCTTTATTGAGATATAATTCACATACCAAAAAATCCACCCTTTTAAAATGTACAGTTTAGTAATTTTCAGTATATTTACCAAGCTGTGCAATCATTATCACTATCTAATTGCAGGACCTTTTCATTACTTAAAAGGTAACCCTGTACCCATTGTCAGTGCTTCCTCATTTTACCCTCCTCACAGCTTCTCACAATCTCTACTGTACTTTCTGTCTCTATAGATTTGACTACTGGGGACCATAAATGGTATCATAGAATATGTGGCCTTTGTGGCTGGCTTCTTTCACTCGGCATAATGTTATCAAGGGTCATCTGTGTTGTAGCATGTATCAGAACTTCATTCCTTTTTATTGATGAATAGTATTCTATTGTATGGATATACTGCATTTGTTTATCCATTAATCAGTTGATGGACATAGGATGATTATGAATAATGTTGCTATGAACATTTGTGTATAAGTTTTTGTGTGAACATATGTTTTCAATTCTCTTGGGTATACCTTGGAGTGGAATTGCAGGATCACATGATACCTTTGTTTAATGTTTTGAGAAACTGCCAAACTGTTTTACAGAGTACCCACACAACTTTACTATCCCACCAGCAATTAATTTAAGAGGGTTTCAGTTTCTCCATGTGTTAATTCTTCCTCTATTGGATACTTCTCTTTTGTGGTGTTGGTTTTCCTAAAATGTTTAGTGATTCTTGGTTGTATGTTCTTCTTTATATTGGAGATTCCCTGGTGGTTGTTTTATACAATTAAGTTTTGAGTGGTTTATTATTCAGCAATAGATAACCACAGCATTTACATGCTCTTAAATCACAATTAACCAGAATGCTTAGAAAATGGAAATGGATCTTCCTAATCAACAAAACAAAAACAACCACTACAAAATCAAAACCCCCAAAAAACCCCCAAAATAACCACCACCATCACCAACCCCCAAGCCACCACCAAACACTTTGCTTAAATTCTTATGGTTAAGATTCTTTAAAAAAACTTTTACAAAAATACATGAACTTATGTTCTTGCTTTAGAAAGTGCATAACATAATATACTACTGGATTTTTGGGGATTTCAAACATCAAATATTACTTTTAGATCTATGTGTATAGGTGGTGCAGGCTTTTGCGATTTTTAATTTTTTTAAAAGTGGCCTTGCGGAATGGGCTGTGTGATCTCCCAGCAGTTCCTTGAGCATTTTGAGTCCCTCCTATGTCTGAGCATCCTTCATGCTGATCTCTTTGCCTACAATAGTCCTGGCCACTTTTCATGTCTTGATTCCAGGGGTCTTCCTTTGATATAGAACAAGAGTCAGTGCTAAGAGGTCAGGGGACAGGTCTAGGCTTCAGCGAAAGGGGCTATGGAGAACCATTCGTGCAGTCTGGGACTCAAATAGGCATTCTGGAGACAAGGCAGTGCTCAGTGTGGAACATGGCTGTGCAAAGGCATAAGGCCAATTGAATCACCTGGACAAACATGGCTGAAGATTGTAGACTATGGATATACCTGGGACTGAGAATGACACACCAGCCCAGGGGGCTCAAGATTAGGAAAACAAAGTGAATTACAAACATGAGGTACTGTAGAGCTGGGCCTAAGAGATGAATCCTGAATGGGCTATAGCTGACTCACTGGATTTGTCTTCTGTAAGCATAAGAAGGAAGTGATGCCCTACTGGGCCTGCCGGGATGACAATGCCCAATCAAAGCTACCAGAAAATTAAAAAAAAAAAAAAAAAAAAAAAACTACCAGAAAATAGAAAGGTATGGTAACTTTGTTATTCCTCCAACAGTATTCACAGATTGCTTTTTAGTAATGATATTGAAATCCTCCAATAGTTTGAGAATTCATTTTCCAGGATCAGTGGTACTTCAAGTTTTCATTGCCCTTAGAAATGTGTTCTTTAGCTAATTTATAGATAATAGCTTTCACTGTACTTTAAATAATAGATTATGTGCCTAGACTGTGAGAATGTAATAAATGTTTCCTAGGTGTTTCAAAGTTTAATCAAATAGTCACTAAATAATTATAATAGGTGGTAGTCAAAGAGTAATGTGGTTTCTAAATTACATGGGTCCCATTAGTTTTAATAAATATCGAAGTACTAATTAAATTTTTACTAAGTGATGCATAAGGTTGTATTGTAAAATATTTTGTAAAACTAAGATGATTAGCAAACTGTTGAAAACTAGGCTTTGGTGAACCATCTGGGCCCATTGAATTCGACACACTATTTCAAACTTGAGCTGTTCCTACAAATCACCTTTAATGCCCCTCCTTGGTAATAGCCCTCCCTTCAAAATCTTATTGTGCATCTTAATGACATAATTTATATCCATTTTGAACCATCTTTTTCTAGTAAGCATTACTTCCAATCTTCCCATATAGCAGAAATCTCAGGATTTCATCATTTCAATCTTGTCACACAGCTTTTCCATTTCACATTCTGTAAGGTGGTTCCAAGATGGGTCCTGGAAAATTGGTGTGCAAGTAAACAATTTCCTGCTCAGGAAACCTACATTTCTATTCTACTCTGAACCACAGGATAGACACAATAGCTCACATTTGTTTCATGGAAGCTTGATCGTATATCTTTATGCTATCTACATTTCACTCTATGAGGTTTTCTGCATATTTCCATATGTTATTTTTTCCCCCTAGAGTAAGCACTTCCTTTTAGGTCAGGAAACCCCAATCTTAGGGCAAGTTAATGTCACAAGACTTCTAATGTAATGCTACAAACATCGTATTTCTTCACCTTTGGTATTTCTGTGTGGTCACTGCAGGAATATGTGCTTTTTTTTCCCACTTGTAGATCATTTATACACCTTAACAACTGTTGAACAAATGGATTCCTCTTTTTTTGTGGATAATTTATTTTTCTCCCCCTTAATGTTTTATCCTGGTGGTTGTCTTTTAATGTCTCATTAGAAATATTCTATAACACATGCTTCCATATGGCTCAATTCTCAGAATCTGAGTGCCTCAGGTCTCGAATATAGGAAAAATAGGAATCACACCTTTCAATATTGCTTATGACTATCAGCATTTGACCTAAGAGTTGGCAAAGTGCTTTAGAATTTTTTGAGAACAGGCTTTTCATAATAAATGTGTGGTTTCATTATTGTCATCTCTTGATCTATTTAATGTTACTGTGAACATCAGTGCAGATTATGTCCACTGCTTTCCCCATCTGTTCTTTACATTATCTCCTTGAACATTCCTCTGAATGGGCTACACAGGATTTGCCTTCATGGCACTGTGTACTGACTTACATTTCTCTATCAGTCCATCTTTCTCTAGATGGATTGTGATCTCACCGCTTGTTAAGATCTCCAGATACAGGTTGCTTTTACAGTTAGATTTACTACTAATTACTAAAGTGTAACATTCTTGTTCCCTAGGAGAATGGAAAAACAAATTTTGCCAAATCATGCAGTTACTTAAAGCAAAGCATACATGGTCTAGTGGGGGAAGGCTTTTTTTGTTCATACATGGGACAGTGTGTGTATATGTATACATAATTTGGATACTTATTAGAAAATTGTATTTAATCTTAGGTATTTTTCTACATTATATCTATTTTCCAGTGGAGTCCCATATATGATGTATCACAAAGATGACATGCTGGTGACCTACTAAAAATGAAAATGAAGGATGGGGACAGGGATAGAAGAACCTGTTTTTTTTTTTGTTTGTTTTTTGTTTTTTTTTTTAAAAAAACCATTAGTTTATTCAACACATGCTTGTTTTTTGCGGTACGTGGGCTTCTCACTGTTGTGGCCTCTCCCGCTGCGGAGCACAGGCTCCGGACGCGCAGGCTCAGCAGCCATGGCTCACGGGCCCAGCCGCTCCGTGGCATGTAGGATCCTCCCAGACCGGGGCACGAACCTGTGTCCCCTGCATCAGCAGGCGGACTCTCAACCACTGCACCACCAGGGAAGCCCAGAAGAACCTGTTTTTTAAAAAACATATTGCTGAAGTTTTCTTCTGCTGCAGAGATAGGAATATAGATACTCCTATGTAGTTGCTTCTAGAGTAATTCTATAAACACATTTCCTTTTAGTTGAAAAAGATTCACACTGGCTCTCTAAGAGTTTAATTGTGTGTCTGGTCTACAGACACACTCAGTAGATTTTCATGGAATTTTTGTGATTGAAGAATGTTATATTAACACTGTAGTATAAAATGGGATATTAGACTTTTTTTTGCTTGCAAGCAACAGAAAACACAACTTAAACTCCCTTAAGCAAAAAAAAGGAGTGTATTGGTTCAACTACCTGAAAAGTACAATAGGCTTCAGACACAGTTGGATCCAGGAGTTCAAATTGGGTCATCAAGACTTCAAAAACTCTCTCTGCCTCTTTACTCTGCTTTCCTGTGTTGGTCTATTCTTAGCACCTGTGTTGGCAGGATGGTGCCCAAAGGCTTCAGGCTGACCTGTCTTTCCCATTGAATCTTTTCTTTTTTGTTAGAAGTCTCTAAGGCAGAGAAGTTTACTTCCCTGAAATAGTTTGTGCTTCTTAGAAACACATTTTGTGTTTGTTGCTACTTAATTTTGAATAGAAGATGGTTAGCCCAGTATGGAGAGAGAAAGTACAGACATTTACAAATTGAGTTGCTGAGGCTGTACTTAAAGTTCGTCTGTGAATGCAGTTTCCTCATTATGGTGTCTCAACACACAAACATTGTTGAGGTTGACTCTCTTGTGGATATGAAGGTAGATAATGATTTGGTGATAAGGAAATAAAAGAGAACACCATCAGTTAGTACTGACCCCTGTTATTGTCCTCTCCCCACCAGCAGGGGCAGATTGGTTTGCTTTCCTTGGTGTTCAGAGGGTGCAGGCAAGAATCTGACTTCTTGATGGAAGGAAGCATTTCTTTCTTTTTTTTTTTAATTAAAAAAAAAAACTATAGTTGATTTACAGTATTGTATTAGTTTCTATTTTTAGTTTTTTAAGGTACCTCCATACTGTTCTCCATAGTGGCTGCACCAATTTACCCTCCCACCAACAGTGTAGGAGGGTTCCCTTTTCTCCACACCCTCTCCAGCATTTGTTATTTGTAGACTTTTTGATGATGGCCATTCTGACCCTTGTGAGGTGATACCTCATTGTACTTTTGATTTGCATTTCTCTAATAATTAGAGACGTTGAGCATTTTTTTCATGTGCCTGTTGGCCATCTGTATGTTTTCTTTGGTGAAATGTCTATTTAGGTCTTCTGCCCATTTTTTAATTGGGTTGTTTGTTTTTTTGATATTGAGCTGTATGAGCTGTTTGTATAGTTTGGAAATTAAGTCCTTGTTGGTTGCATTGTTTGCAATTCGTGCCAATATAATAGAATCATGGAATCACAGAATGTTAGAGGTGAGAGGGATTTTGAGATCATCTGGTCATATAAGAAAAGAATGAAGAAAATGTTGTTCAGAGGTGATATGACTTGTGCAGGAGAGTTTTTGGTCAGTGTCAGTGGTAGATGGTAAAATGGGGAAAGTATGATGTTTGGAGGCAGACAGACCAACGTGTAGTTTCTGTTCCTTCACTAAGTGTGCAGGTTTGAGCCAGTTACTTTAAGTGCTTCTGATGTTAAATTGTTTAGTGATAATGTAGGTAAAGAACTTACTAGAGTGCTTGGCACTTAATGTGTGCTCAGTAACCGCTAATAGGCTTGCTCATGCAGGGAACATATGCCTTCTTTTAGCTTATCCCTATCTTTTTTTTTTTTTAATATTTATTTATTTATTTATTTGGCTGTGGTATGCAGGCTTTTTAGTTGCGGCGTGCGAGCTCTTAGTTGCAGCATGTGGGATCTAGTTTCCTGACCAGGGATTGAACCCAGACCCCCAGCACTGGGAGTGTGGAGTCTTAACCTCTGGACTACCAGAGAAGTCCCTATGTCATCCCTATCTTACAGTGCCCTTGTGAGCCTTCACTTTATTAAACCTAGCACAATGTCATCTATGAGTGCCAGTAATCCACTCATTTTTTGTTGTTGTTACTGTTGATTGGATTTCTTTGAAACTAATCCTTCTCCATAAAGAAGAAGGGCAGGTCTGAGTTCATATTTACTTGGTAAAATTAGGTGCTTTGGGTATTAAACAAACCTGTCTCCATGAACATTTCACATTACAGCATGGAGGTCAATACAAATAAAAATACGGATGAATATTGCCACATGTAACATAAGGAGATTCTAGACCTTGATCAGGCCCTTGCCTACCTTTCTACCATCCGTCTACTACTTCTGTCGCCCTTATTACCAGGTTCTTGTTAAGCTGGCCTTCAGGACATTCCTCCAAAAGGTCAGATTGCTTCCTGCTCTATAGCCTTGGCAATGGCTCTTACCTCCACCTGGAATGTTCTTTCCCTATTGTGTTTGGCTTCTTCTTGTCATTCAGATTTTTTGTGTCCTTTGCTGATCAGTCAATCTGAAATGTCCCTTGTCCTCTATCACATCAACTGGTTACATTTTCATTATAGCACTTGTTATTTATTTGTTTGTTCATTTATTGTGTATTGTCTGTTTTCTCCCATTGGACTAGTTAACGTAGTTAACCCTGTTATGCAGATAACTACATATTTACTTTGCGGTTATCACATAGTTACTATGTAGCTATTTCTCATTCCCCATTACATAATGTCTAAAGCAGTGCCCAGTGCACAGGCAATCCCTCGTTAAATATTTGTTGGGTGAAGGAGGAAGTGAATTTGAACAACCCGTATAGGTAGCGCTGTGCCTTGTGGAAAGAGGTCCAGACCAGTATTCTAAGCTACTTTTACTCCGGACTATGTGATCTTGGAACAGAATTCCACCTTTTGGATCTTGATTGATTTTCTGATAAAATAAGTTTAACTATCACATAAGGTTTCTTTATTCTCTTCCAAACTGATTCAATGTCTGTTTTCTTCCATGCTGGACAATTGATAGGGTTCAGGACATGATACCCCCAAATATGGTACCTTTGGCATATTGAATATTTTAAGCTGAAGAAATTTGAGAAACAGCAGGTACAGGAAAATCTTTCTGACCTTCCCCTTCTTTGCTGAAGCAAGTCATAAGACCCTCATGTGAGAGGTACCTGTCCTGTACCCAGAGGGAATGAGCATCCTTATCTCTGAAGATGGAGGGATGCTGAGAGGAGTACAAATGAACAGGCCCTGTTAAGTTTTCCCCAGTTATTACCTTTAGCCTGTACCCTTTTGACCTATCACATTCCCCCCCGCCCCCGACTTTCCACTTTTCATCACACCTAGTATCAAAACACTCAGCCTTAAGCTCTTCTTCAGGTCTTCATTTCCTTATGAAGGCTCCAGTGTAACTCAAAACTTATATTCAATAAATTTTTATGTCTTTATCCTAATTTTTTCATTAGTTTAGTTTTCAGGTCCAGCCAGGGATCTTAAGAGAGTCGAGGAAGAGTTTTTCTTTCCCTATACAATCTCATAAGAATTTACCTTATAGGTAGGTAAAGGTGCTCTTTTAGATGGTGTCTGTGTATCAAAGCACAAACTAAATACCAGGCAGTAGCTGATGGTTCTGGAGAATCAGACGATAGGTGACAAATAGGCATTACCTAAGAAATAAAAGGATAGTTTTATATGGGGTTAAGTATTGCACTACTGGTGGAAGGTAGACTCATAAATTCTAAAGAATCTTTCTGATAATTGGAAAAAAGATTATAGCAATCAAAACATAAATACCCATCCAAATGATTCCTTTCTATGTAATTTTAGGAAGAGTTATAGAAAATTAATGTTTAGGCCTTTTCTTCTGTGATTTCCTTTTTGAACAAATGCTAACAATTGGCAGAATTCTTTTCCTTTCCCCACACTATTTGCCTTTCAGAATAGAGAGTGGCATTTCAATACTCTGTATTAGTTTCCTATTGATACTTTACTAAATTACACCAAATTTGGGAGTTTAAAATAACACAAATTTAGTATCTTACAGTTCTGGAAGTCAGAAGTCTGAAGTGGGTCTCATTGGTCTGAGATCAAGGTGTCAATGGGCTGCATTTCTTCTGCAAACTCTGGTGGAGAATTTGTTTTCTTGCCTTTTCCATCTTCTAAAGGCAGCCCACATTCCTTGGTTCATGGCCCCTTCCTCCATCTTCAAAGCTAACAATGGCCGGTTAAGTCTTTTTCATATCATATCACAATGGGACTCACTCTTCTGCCTCCATCTTCTACCTTTAAAAACCCTTGTGATTAAAAACGCTGGATTATAATCCAGGATAATTTCTCTGTTTTAAGGTCAGTTGATTAACAGCCTTAATTCCATCTGCAGCCTTAATTCCCCTTTGCCAGGTAATATATTCACAAGTTCTGAGAAATAAGACATGGACATCTTTGGTGGGGGGGGGCATTATTCTGCCTACCACATACTACTTAAGAGAAAAAGAACAATCCCCAAGAAAAACAAGTTCCAAGGCATCTGCTAAAATGAAAGCAATGTATGTATTAATATGTGAAGATAGCCGTATTCTTTTTTCAGTTGTTTGAGAAAAAAGGTGACAACATCTACCTTTTGGTTTATTGAAGAACAGTTACGATGTAGGGCCAGCACTGTCCCCAGTAGTAGGCTAAAAATACCAACACCTAGGGGTTTGTAACCCAGATTTCAGAAAACCATCTGGATCCTGGAACTCTTAATCCACTAGCACCATCTTTTACGCGTTGAGTTGGTAGAAAGTGTATGGTTCCATTTACATAGATATGTTGCCCGCAGAAAATGTTCACTGATGTAGTTTGGTTGAAACCCCTTTGCCCTGCAACTCTGGCTTCAAATGATTTAGGAAAGAAGCTACAAATGTGACCAACCACACAATAAAAACCTATATTACTCCCCTGTGGAACAGCGAATGTAAATTTCTGCTTTGCTTACCTGGAAGCCAAATATACAGAGGAAAGGAAAGTTAACTTCTGGCCCTGATTGATCACTTTTATTGAAGTTAAATTCTTTTGTTTTAATGCACGCTTGATTGAGCAAGTATTTATTGAGGCAGTTATGGTTTGTAGGAGAAAGAGACAGTTGAAGAAAGAACAAATGAATCTAATGTAAATCAAATACTCAGTCCTTTTATAGGAACTACAAAGACTTAAATGTGTGTTCTTAATGGTAATTTTTACAAAACTCCAATAGGAGAATTTGACAGTGATTGTTTCGGTGGGGAGATGGGTTTTTCCTTTCACATGCTAATCACCAACTCCTGGTGATATTTCTCTCCTTGACTGCAGTTGCAGAATTGAATAATTTATGGAATGAATTTTGTTGTAAATTTATTGTGTCACAAGCAGGTTGTAATTTCACTAACAGTTCACTTAAGTTATTAAGTTAAAAAAAATGTGTTTGATAGGATAGTGCATTTGGAGGCCTTTTTTTTTTTTCCCCTCTCAGCAAGTTCACATCTTATATATTTTCAAAACAGAGTACTTGCCTAATTTTTATTCAGAATCTGATATGCGAGAAGGAAGCACACATTAACATAAGTGGAATCGCATTTGCACCTTATTGTTGAATTTTGGAAGTCGTAAACAAATTATTGAAGATTTTATAGAGACAGAAATAGCATGAAACCCGCAGTGCTGTGGTGCTGCTGCCATTGTTCCCTGCATAACTGTCCCCAGCTTGCTGATGACGAATGAGGAGATGGTGGTGCAAAGGTGAAGATGTTCCTGGGATGGGGAAAAAGGCACATTAGTCCCTTCGTATTTTGCTCCAACTCTGAGGTTAAAATAATGGCGCACTATCACTCCCCCAGATCTTATCCAATCCTAATGGACTACAAAGAGAATAGGAAAAAAAATCTTTAAAAATCTCTCGCAGGGGTATCTGATTGGCCTCCATCTACATTTGCTACATTCTCAGGGCCTCTCTTTTATTGCCCATTCCACTGTGATAAGAGGCAACATTTGGCCATTGCAGAAACCTCTGCTTATTTCTGCCTCCGATGCTTCAGCATTCAGCAAACATATATTTAAGGTCGCCAGTTATTTACATTGAAATTTTTCTATTGACCCTGCCAGTGTGAATGAATTTCAAACAAGTCATTTCTTTCTCTGTATAGATGATTTCCCTAGGTTCCTGGTGGGGGTTACTTTTAATTCCTCTAGGAGTTCCCTCTGTTCTTGTTAGCACCCAGAGGATTTGCTTTCTGTTTTATCCCCCTGTCTCCCGATGTGTGGCCCCCTCTCCCCGCATCCTACCCTGGGTATTCTAACCCTTGCATGGAGGATGCTGGATAATAGCCACTGTTGTTGAACAGGAATACTTTTTAGGCCTTTAGAATAAACATTTTCACCATCTGTTACATAGAATCTAGAAATGTGATGAGAAAACAGGTTGTAATTAGCTAAAAAATGGGCAAGACTCTCTGTGTCTTAATGCATTTAGAATTGATGAAATAGCCTTTTAAATTTCCATGAAAAGAAATGAAGCTTGTACTTTAAAAAAATTAATAGAGTTTATTTTTTGGAGCAGTTTGGGTTTATAAAAAATTGAGGGAAAAGTACAGAGTTCCCATATGCTCCTGTCTCCTTTCCCCTGTTAACATCTTGCATTAGTGTTGCTAAAAAACAAAATTTGACTAAGTAAATTATAAAGTCTTCCTGGCTTTATTCAACAATTAGTGAATCAGGCAGCATCCCATCTAGCACACAGAAAGGAGCTCCGAGGAGCTGTACAAAATTAAAGACTTTCATAGACAGAAGGGAGTGGGACAGGAATTTGTACAAGTTTTGCTCTCAATCCGAAAGTAGAGCATTCTTATGAAACCTTTCAAAAGCCGAAATGGTGTAAAGTGAAGAAGCAATTACCTTAAGACATATCTTGCTAACAGATGCACAAAATAAATCTAGATAAAGCACAGACGCTCGCAGACACATTTCAAAGTTATGGCTTCTTGGTGCTGAGATGCTGAGTGTAGTTCCTGGGGAAAGAGCTTGGTGGTGCCACTTTTGCTGCTCTGTTTGCCTGCTGCCTCTATAAAGGCTTGCTGCAAAACAAATGCTGAAACCCTGTTTTCATTTTTTGCCTTTCTTTTGTAAAAGTGAAAATCCTCTTCAGATTTCTTTTGGTTAACTAAAACAGGTACTAATGTAGATCTTTCGTAAAAGCAAAGTGGCATAAAGCAAACTTTCAAAAAGCGTGGGATACCAGTACTAGCAAAAAGTGGATTGGTTATGGCAAGGTCACTTTCCTTTAGCGGGTGGCAGGCATCTACTAGGCAGATTACCCAACTAGTGCTGACCAGGTGATTCCCGACTGACTGGTTTAAGATTCCATTTCTGGGAGAGGCCAAAACTGTATTATGTCTTGGTTTGGTGCAGTGGGGCTTAGCATAAGTGATTTCATTTTGGGTCTGTTGCCTTGTTTTTAACAGTGTGGTACTTTTATTACAGTTGATGAGCCAATGTTGATAAATCATTATTAACTGAAGTCCATTGTTTACATTAGGGTTCAGTCTTGGTGTTGTATCTTTTATGGATTTTGACAAACGTATAATACATTATCCACCATTACAGTATTGTATTGAACAGTTTCACTGTCCTGTGTTCCATCTGTCACTATCCTACCCATCCTTACCTGCTCCCTTCAACTGCTGGTGGCAATCTCTGTTCTTTTCACTGTCTCCATAGTTTTGCCTTTTCCAGGATGTCATATAGTTGGAATCATACAGTAAGTAGCCTTTTCAGATAGGCTTCTTTCACTTAGCAATATGCATTTAAGAGTCATCCATGTCTTTTCATGGCTTGATAGCTCATTTTAAAAAAATAAATTTATTTATTTATTTTTATTTATTTTTGGCTGTGTTGGGTCTTCGTTGCTGTGCGTGGGCTTTCTCTAGTTGTGGTGAGTGGGGCCTACTGTTTGTTGCGGTGTGTGGGCCTCTCATTGTGGTGGCTTCTGTTGTGGCACACGGGCTTCAGCATTTGTAGCTTGCGGCCTGTAGAGTGCAGGCTCACTAGTTGTGGCGCACAGGCTTAGTTGCTCTGCGGCATGTGGGATCTTCTCAGACCAGGGCTCAAACCCGTGTCTCCTGCCTTGGCAGGCAGATTCTCAACCACTGCACCACCAGAGAAGCCCAGTTCATTTCTTTTTAATCGCTGAATAATCAGCTTGTACTTTTTATTGGGTAACATTGAGTAGGAATTCAGATTTTCTCATATGGAAGAAAAGATAAGGAGACTCACCTTTTGCTCTCCTGAGTCCATCCTGGCATCTTGTATTTTCTTTCTACCACTGCTAACCTTATAGTTAAGTCATTATTGTAATATATGGCCACAAAATAATGAGACTGATCAAACAGTATGCGTAGGAAAACAGACTCATTCATTTGATTGTATTTCATATATTCCTGTTAGCATTTTCCCTTGGTTTATTATAAATACAATGTCTAGTCTCTTGCTAAGAAAATGAGACTTGTTCTTAATGCTGCAGGTATATATTTGATCTGAAACCAGCTCAGGTAAATTATAATTCTGTGTGTCTATATCTGTCTAATATCGGGCACATATTCAATCCACATACTGGGTATTAGGTACCAATTTGTATATCAGGAAAAGGTTGGTGAACAAGATGGAGCTTACAACATTCTACTGTAAACAACAGAGAGGCAGTAAACAAATAGTTAACATAATTTAGGTCCTAAAAAGTGCTATGATGAAAAACAGGGTAATGTGGTAGAGTGAGAGCATGTGTCTGTGTGTGTGTGGTGCATTCGTGCAGTGTATGCATGTACACATCTCTGCATGTGGTGCATATGTGTAGTGTGTGCATGTGGGTATGTACACTGTGCACATGTGCATGTGTGTGTTAGGAGGCAGGCTGCAGCTGCTTTTGCTTGGGTGTTTAGGGAACACCTCTGAGGAGGTGGCATTTAATTTGATAAACAACAGGCATCCATGTGAAGATCTGGGGAAGGGCATTTAGACAAAAGGAACAGCAAGAACAGTAGCCCTGAGCTGGAACTGGATGTGTCCCAGGAACAACAAGAAGGCTGATGTGACTGGAACACAGCACCCGATGGGGAAATGGAGATGTAGCAAAGGCAGGTAGGGGCCAGATCTTATCTGGCTTTGCAGACTGTGATAAGTTTTTGTTTTAAATGTATTGGGAACAATTCAACTTACCTAAAGAGAGGTCTGGCCCTTGCCCTTGGCTCCTTGCAGCTCCCTGTGATTTTCTGCTTACTTAGAGTGTCTTTGTTTACCCGAGAATCTTGAGCCACACCACATAGTCTAACAGTGTGATTTATGGTGGTGATTTGGGGCCATGCAAGAGCAGCTCAACCTCCAGGTAAACTGAAGACTGAAGATCAGCCATGTAGGCAATCAATTGTGTCTAGGTGACTGAACCCCAATAAAATCTCTGGATATCAAGTGCTGGGTGAGCTTCTCTGGCTGGCAGTACTCCAAGAGTACTGTCACACATCATTTCTGGGAGAAGTTAGTGCTTTACATGACTCCCCTGGAAAGGACAACTGGATGCTTTGTGCATGGAATCTTCCTGGAGTCCCCACACTCCACTTCACCTGGCTGATTTCAATTTATATCCTTTCACTGTAATAAACCATAACCATGAGTATAACTGCTTTCAGTGAGTTCTATGAGTTCTTCTAGAGAATTATCAAACCTGAAGGTAGTCATGGTGACTCCCAAACTTGCAGTTGGTGTCATAATGTGGGTGATCTTGGAGACCCCTGAACTTTGTAGTTGGTGTCAGAAGTGAGAGTGATGTGGAGACTCCCTAAGTCCACAGAAGCCATTGGAGTGGGTTGGATTTCTACTTTAGGAAGATGACATTGACTGCTGTTAGGAGGCTACTGCAATAGTCTAGATAAGAGATGATGGAGACTTAACTTGGATGACAGTAGTGGAGGTGGTGAGAAGTTAGATAAGTCACACATTTTGTCAGTAAAAATGACAATACTTACTGACGAATGAACTATCATATTGTTTGTCACAGACAAGTGTCTATGACTAGCAGATAAATCCCACCATTAAATAACAACATTTTAGGTTGCATGATGGAAAGACTTTCTGAGAAATCTAGAAAACCCTTCTTGAATTTTTCAAGCCCTTTGAGCTCATTGCCCCCTTAGGACTATACCTTAAAACATGTTTAATACCATACTAATAGTGTTCAAAACCTTCCAGTATTAATTCTCTTTGTGTGTAATTCAAAGATGTGTAGTTTAGAAAAAATGGGCAACTACGTGTGTTTTATATACTGAGTGTGCATTTGGAAGTAGGTACTTTCTTTAAGATTGTTATGCTATTGTGTCATGCCTTGTGTCTCAGGGCATTCAAGAATTTCATGTAACTTTCTTTTATTCTTTTGTATTGAGCAAAAATGAGTGCTAACATTGAAGAAATGTGCTCATTGTCTAGCACTGGGTCTGGCACATGAAAGGTACTAGATAAATATTGGCAGGATGGAAGAATGAATATAAGTCATTTGAGTCTTGACATCACCCTAATAACAAGCACATGGAGAACTCAAAAGTCTTGCAGTGTTTAGGTTTTGGGGCAAGCAGGTGTCCTGACTGCTACAATCTATCCCCTGGGTAAGACTCTAAAATTTGGCTCAATTGAGAAGGATATCATATGAATAACACCCACTCTACTCTTAGTCCAAATCAGTTGCCTTTTTTTGGATGAAAACATTATTTTGCTTACTTACTATACTTTCATTGAATTCCTGCTGGATACCAAACACTAGGCTGGCCCTGGGGATTATAAAAGCAAAGAAGACATGATCCTTACCCTCAATAATATCATGTTCTCAGTGAGCAAACTTCTTAGGGGATAAGGAGAGGATGAGAATGGGATTCATTTTCTGTAGGACAAGATGTTTCCTTGGGTGTTGAGGCCCAGGTGGCATGCCTAGAGGACAAAACTGAAAACAGGAGGCAAATATCCTGGATTATCTTTTCTCTTTTCCATGACTCACTTTGGGTAGATAAGCAGGATCAAACCTTCAAGGGAACAAGCTGTCAGTTCTTTTGTAGTAGAAGACAAATTTCATACTACTACTTTTGAGCAGGTAAAAAATTTCCCTGACCATTCTCTTTTTTTTTTTTTTTTTTTTTTTTTTGCTGTACGCGGGCCTCTCACTGCTGTGGCCTCTCCCGTTGCGGAGCACAGGCTCCGGACACACAGGCTCCGCGGCCATGGCTCGCGGGCCCAGCCGCTCCGCGGCATGTGGGATCTTCCGGGATCGGGGCACGAACCCGTGTCCCCTGCATCGGCAGGCGGACTCTCAACCACTGCGCCACCAGGGAAGCCCTTCCCTGACCATTCTCTATGAATGTTTGGTTTTTTGCTCCATCTTGCTCTGGGCCCTGGGAAGTCGATGCTTCAGAACTCCATTGTCCAGGCCCTCTTGCTCAAATTCTGTAGGGGCTTTAACAAGGGAAAAAACCCCAAAAAACAAAAAACCACACACACACAATGAAACAGCCCTCACATAGTTTTTAATCTGTAGGGAGATAAAGCACATTCTTGAAGAAACATATGAAGAGAATAATGCAAGTTAAATACGAAGTGCTCTAAGGGGAGAGGAAGTTCCAGGGAGGCTCAAATCATGTCTACTGTGTGCAGGGGTGCTGGGACATGAAGGGGAGGATTAGGAAGGATGATGACAGGCTGTAATCAGCTTATATTGCGTCTCTGAGGTCTATCGTTATGTTTTCAGGAATTTTGCCTGTGGGTTTATGTCACCTTATTAGGTTGAAATCACCCACTGTGAGAGTATTTACACCACAGAAATTGGCAGACTCTACAACTCAGGGCTCCCTCCACCCAGAGGTGATTATTAAACACTCATTAGCACTCCACTGTATGTGGAGAAACCGTGGCTCTGAGAGGGACCTGGGATGTGAAAGGGAAAACTCTCTAGGTAGGGAACCTAGCTCAAGTCTAGGCAGGGAGGTAAGAAAGGACACATTGTGTGCGTGTGTGTGTGTGTACAGCAATGTAAAGATCAGCATGACTGAGGGGTAGGAGAAACATTAGGGGAGTGTTAAAAATGAGGCTGAGAAGTAGATTAGGGTCTTGAATTTCACAATATTCAGCTAAAGGACTTTTTACTTCACTTGATAGATAGTAAAGAGCCTTGGAAGGTTTTGGAGCATGAGAGTGAGAGATGATGCTGTACAGGTTGTTTGATTGTCATCCAAGATTAAGGTTACACAGTCCTCTGAAACTTAACCTCAGGTCCTTCATGTGCAATGTTTCCAAATCTTATAGCTCTCACTTTCACAATTTCTATTCCTTCCATCCCCCCATTTCCATTGTCAGTGGGAAGCTGGGAAGCAGACTTGGGGTACAGAAATGAGCTTTCTGTTTTTAGAAGGCCTTTTCCACATCAAGATTACATTTTTGGCATTTGTAGGGGTGTACAATCTGAGGTAAGAGGTCTAATTTAATTCCCCGCCCATGGTTAGCTAGTGGTTTCAATTTATTGACTAGTTCACCTTTCCTCACTGATTTGAAAGGTCAGGATACATACAGATGATAAAGGTTAAGATCAAAACTGATATCATCAGGCTGTCTGATGCTTTTCCCAATGAGTTCTAATTATACTAACATCTCTAATGTGATCTAAAACTCTTTTCTTTAACTGCAGAGTTTTCTAACATGTCATTTCAATGGGCTTGCTTTAATTTGGCTTCTCCCAGAAGCTGAATCTGAGGCACAATAGGGCATTAGGGAAGTGAAAAAAGGAAGGGAAGGTAGCCAATAAACATTTCTTTGTGATGCAAGTTACCATTGTGGGTAATTAGTTTTGGTCTTAGTCTGTATAATAAAAATTGTAGTTACTAACACTTAAGTAGTGCTTATTATGTACTAGGCACTGTTCTAAATCCTTTACAAATCTAAGCTCATTTATTCTTCATGACAACTTCCTAATTTCTCCATTTTGTGGATGAGGAAGCTGAGGCAGGGAGAGATGAAGTCTGTGATCAGGGCCACATAGCTGATAAGTGGCAGATCCTGGAATTTACAGGACTTTAATAGACTACAGGACTGATTATCCAGGGAAAAATATTCTTTATAGTGAAGTGGGTAAAAAGCTAGGGCTTCTGAAATGACATCAGTGGTGAAAATTGGTGCAAAGTATTGCTTTTGTCCCTAAGTAGTTAAATATTTGTGAAAACCCAGACCTGACCCTTAGATATGCCATTCTAATTTGAAACAGAGTAGGCAATAATTTCCCAAAGAAAGCTGTTTAAAAAAATACTGATTAGAGAGTCCATTTGAATAATACTGAAATGCATTTGTTAAACTGCTGTGTGTAAAATAAGGAATGAAGGAAAACACAAAAACAAGAATCTTTTGTTTTTGCTGGCATTGGTTTATATATCAAACCACTTCCCCCATCACTGTATCGAAAATCAAAATGGAGAAAACATTTTTATCTTTCATTTTTATTAAAAATACTGTTAGGACTCTAATGTTGTCAGAATATGTTTAATTTTTAATTTGCATTTCATTTATCTATCCCATTGATGTAATTGGTGCTCACTCACCCCAGGATACAGGTTAATAACCTCCTAACCTACGAAAAAAAGAATGATAAAAAGAACACCCCATGGTTTAGGTTACCATTTAAGTCACTGTCTCTTTTTCAAAAATAACCTATTCTATTTCTTGCCCTTTCTGCCCATACCATTTTGCGCTTTCCAAAGCTCTGTTGGCCGTTAAAAAAATTAATTACTTCAAGGCATTATTTTCAAAAGAATTATAAATAAATTACTTTAAAACCTTGGTTTACACCATAATGGTAAGAAGATATTTATATTTCATGTATCTGTATTAAAATGAGTGCATTGTTGTTTGTGATTTGCAATATACACTAAGGTATTTTTCTTATTCATATCTTAAGAGCAGTGTTAGTTAATGTGCTTCTGAAGCACATAAGCCAATTAATCTTGTAGAAAGTTATATAAAGACAATAACAGAGTTTTAAGAAATGTGCAAAAGTTGTAGGTCAAAAAGTATGCCAAACCAATGTAGCTCCCCTCATTAAGTGTTATAAATAAAAATTTTAGTGTAAAAGCTAACATTTCTGTGTCAGCAGCACTTAGCACAGTGCTTTGCACATTGTAGCATCAAATAAAAGCTTTTTGAATGAATGGATGGATATGTGATAGTTAATTTTATGTGTCAACTTTGCTAGGCTGTGGTACACAGATATTTGGTCAAACATTATTCTAGATGTTTCTGTGAAGGTATTTAGATGAGATTAACATTTAAATCAGTAGACTTTGAGTAAAGCAGATTACCCTCCATAATATGGGTGGGCCTCATCCAATCAGTTGAAAGCTTTAATAGAAAAAGACTGACTTCCCTTGAGAAGAAGAAATTCTGCCTCTAGACTTGAGATGAAATAGGAACTTCTTGGGTCTCTTATCTGTTACCCTGCCTTGCAGATTGGGGGTTTGTCAGCCTGTATAATCAAATGAGCCAATTCCTTAAAATCTATCTGTCTGTCTATCTACAAACACACACACACACACACACACACATACACACATACACATGTCCTGTTGGTTCCTTTTCTCTGGAGAACCCTGAGTAATACTGGATGAAAGCCATTAGATAAATACATTAAGATATGTGCAATCATATTAGAGTTGTGAAGGTAAAAAATGTATGCTCCCAAAATCTTGTGTTGAGATGAACATCAACTTGGTTATTACCACTGACATTTTTTGAAATGAATTTGCCTTGTGATGAAAATTTTTTTCATTTCTTTATCAAAGCCTTCTCATACTCTTCTTCTTCCTTTTCCTCTCCAGAGACCTTTTGGGTTTACACTGACTTGTCTTTTTAAAGGTGTTGGTGTTCACCCTCCTATCAGAATTTGATTTGAGTCTAAGGACATAGGAATTTCTCTCAGCATTGGGTACATTCTTTCCCTGGGTTTTTCATTGAGTAGGATTGGATACTTTGGAGAAATCATTTAGCCTCAGTCCTGTTAAATGATGATCTCTAAAATGTGTTAAAGCTTTAAAAGTTGACAATACCACTAATTTATTCAATCATCTTTAAAGAGGAATTACTAGGTCTTTGTGGAATGCAGCTTAACACTTAATTTATTTGTGAAAACTATCACGGCAACAATAATTCTTTTGGAATTTGTTACTTTGTGTTCTAGCTGTCTGTGTGGGATTATAAATTAGACAAATAGAGAAAGTGAAATGAATCTTGTGTCCATTTAACAGGCATCCATGATTATAGAATAAGGAATTGTGCCCACTAAAGGACAGAAACACAGAATGCAGCCTTGTGGGAATTGTAGAACAACATTCAGGAGAGATACTTCACTGGTATTACTGCCCATGTGCCACTCACCCAAACCCACTGTAAGGCAAGGATGTAGATACAAGTAAGGGTGAAGATTTAGGGCCAGTCATTGTGTATACTCTACATGGTATGTTATGTAACTTTATTTTTAAAATTTAAAAAACTTTACAATATATTGGGCAAATCCAAAGGAATCTTTGTTCAGGGGATTTCCTTTTAGTCCAGCAAAGCTTGATCTGTATAGATTAGTGTTCCATTGGATGGATAATTAATAAGGATATTAATTAAAGTGCTGATGAAAAGGTCCTTTTCCATATAAGCTACTGTGGTTTCTCGTGCCTAATTTGATTAAATGTTTCATGGAGGTGAAACCTTCCCATTGGGAGTTATACATGTTAACTTAATTCTTTGAGCTAGTTGTTTCTCCTGATGTGACATCTTTACAGTGTTCTCTCAGTTGAGGGATTATTGATCAGTTTGCCAGCATTATAGATTTTCATTCAGCAACAGTGCGTCTGAAACAAATGCAGGGTGGTATTTTACAGAAACGCCTGTCCCATAAAAATTTTAAGAACTGGAGCAATGACTATCTGTTTTGATTATTTTAAGTGCTGTCGTTTTTGGCAGTCTGGTACAGGAGGTGACCTCTTTGAGCCCTTTTCAGTAGTGTGATTTTAAGATTTGTTGCTGGAAAAACTTACCAAATCTCTTGCAGAAATAGATCAACAAGGGACTCATAAGTGTTCGTTGTTTTACGTTTGAGAGTGTTTCGCTGCTCTGAGGATAAAGACTGGCTCATTGCTGGGGATTAAAGGGTTTCAAGGCAGGCCAAATGATAACCAGCTGGCTTAAAGTAAAGTTTATATTCTAAGCCTTTGTTTTATACCCCCCAAAGATTTTATGTTTACGAAAGCATTCAGAATGAATTTGCCATTAGTGAATGTTGGTAGCCTCTTAAGTCTTATCACATAGGAAGCTGGAGAGGAAGTTTAGGAAGACAAAAGGAAGGAGGTATAACATAGGAAATGTGAATGAGAATCGAAGAAATTTTACAGGACTGAAAACAATTGTGGACCTAATAATGTGTTTGGAAACACTGGAGGCTAGTGAAAATTCCACTTTTTCAGTAACCTAAACAAAAATCAGAGATAGTTTGACTCTCCTATACTCTTTTTTTTTTTTTACATTAGTAACTTTTTAATAAAGAAAAATGTTGTGCTTCAGAGGGGGAAACATAACCTGAACAAGATGGTTTGTGCACCGTTCTTCAGACATGATCATCTGGGATATTTAGGTGAGGATCAACATTGCAACAGTTGAGAGAGCAGCTATAACTCTTGATTTCTAGGCAAAGACAAGGATTGCTGTTGTTTCTTTTTGGGAGGGACGTATCCACTGAGATATAAGGTCAGTCCCATTTTCATGAAGAAGTTTCACTTTGATATTTACTTTTTGCCCCATCAGGATTCTGAACAGAGTGCCAGGGCAAACCTTGCTTCATTGTGAATGTTCTGCTGCAACCTCTTGAGCATACGTGAAATAGACACTGTGGCTTTGAGGCAGGGGCAGAATCAGGATTATTGGGGCTTATATGATTTTAGAGCCCTCTTTTAAGAAAACATAACATGGTGGATTCAAAACTAAGTATGAAAATAAATATTTAGATTGAAAAAAGAAGACAAAATTACAAAGCTTAAAAAGTGGACAAATAGAACAAAACTCACATGATCCAGGAAAATAATATATCATTTGTATTAATTAACTGCCCAACACAGCTCTGTGACACTTTTTTCCTTATAGTTTTTTTTTTTTTTTTTTTTTTTTTTTTTTTTTTTTTTTTGCGGTATGCGGGCCTCTCACTATTGTGGCCTCCCCCGTTGCGGAGCACAGGCTCCGGACGCGCAGGCTCAGCGGCCATGGCTCACGGGCCCAGCCGCTCCGCGGCATATGGGATCCTCCCAGACCGGGGCACGAACCCGTATCCCCTGCATCGGCAGGCGGACTCTCAACCACTTGCGCCACCAGGGAGGCCCCCTTATAGTTTTTGACTGCATAGTCTTGACAGTGATTCTTTTTATTTTTCCCCCAACTTTACTAAGATATAATTGATACATAATATTATAAAGTTTAGGGTGTTCAACATGATTTAGTACATGTATTTGATAGTGATTTTTAAATTTTGCTTTCTATTGAGAGGACAGAAAGATAACTGTCTTTTTTTTTTTAAGCATGGTTGATGGACAATTTTTTTAAAAAATTGTTGATCTTAGAAAAGTTTATTTTAGTGTCCTTACTCTTTATTGGTAATGCCATGTAATATTTTAAGAATGTTTATAATTCAAATTTAGGAAAATTGTCTCCAGTTTTCTTTTCCGTATGGGTTATGAGATTTGAAGGCATTTCTTGGACAGTGAACAGTCTTGGTCTTTGAATTGACAACACTCGTTGTGGATATCCTTGTGCATTGTAAGGTTTGTTATTTCATCAATATCAGAGCTTCCTATGGAATCAGGAAGACATTTAATCTTTCCCCAAAGTGTTCATTTGAGTTCCTCCTCTTTATTAATTTAGTGATCAAACAATCCAAGAATGTATTTATTATGACTAGGCAACATTTATTTCTTCCTGTAATGAATTACTGCTTTTGGTATGATTTAAACATTTTTGATACAGTTCTTTTCTTGATGTCAGAGTAATTTCTATTGATTTCAACTCTCATCTTTACCTCTTTTGTTAAATATTCCATTATATTTATCTGAATTTTCAGCTCTTTAATAAATAAATTTAAAGAAGCCCAAAGAAGATATCCTTAAAATACATCTAAATCAGGAGTCTGTAATTTCTTCCTATTTATTAAAATCTTATAAGACATCTTTCTAAATTATGGTTAAAATGGTATTTTCAAGCTTTCCCATTAAAGAGAAGAAAGATATGTATGATGTGTTTCAAATTGTACACACTGTATCATTTCTGACAGGAGAGAGCTTCTATTTTGACTGTGCATTGAGGAGAATTGAATCCTCTGTTTGCAATTTTATACATCTAATGATTGGAAGAATTTTTTACAGACTAGCTTCTGGCTTCATACCTTTCAAACCTTGTCATGTCATGATACAACTCCTGACCCTGCTTCTTCATGTAGCTGGGTGAGTGGGCACAGTGGGAAGTAAGGAGTATTCCTGGAAGCCATGCCTCCGGGAAGATGAGCGAGTATACATGGAAGGGACAGCAAAACACATCCTATAGCCCATAAGCCCCAAATCAGTGTGTTCCTAACTCCTTTACTAAACATCAAAAATGCCTACAGTCACTCTAATGCCATCTGATGCAAGGGGAGTGTGACAGGGAAGTCGGAGTGGAAAGAGACAGTGTCTTAACTAATTATGGTTAAAAAATATCTTGGCTTTGAAAATTTTATAAAAACATATTTCTAAGGCCTGTCCAGAGCTTTGAAAGGGGCCTGTACAAGTGAGAGACCCTAAAGCTGAAACTTTTTAGCTTCACAGTAAAGATTCCTTAGCTGTAAAGATAAAACACAATTTTATACGTTTTGTTGAGGTATTCTCTTGGTCATTGATATGTCTTTCTGGGTCATACATTTTTCTTATGTTACCTATGTTAATTTTTGCAGTTAAATATTTTCTAGAATACTTATCTCTTTCTGTTTTTTGGGGTTTTTTTTTCCTTTTTTGGTTCCCTTTATCCATATGTTTATCTTGAAGGAGACATCTCTCTGAGCCTCATGTACTTAATGTGATTTAAACTTGAGTGTGAAGCCAAATATTTTCCATGTCCTTCATAGTTAAACTTGAAAATGGTTCATTTGGTTGAGTTTCAGAGGCTCCCTTGAAGCTACCTTAAGCATCATAAACATTGTTTTTTGCTGATTTTCATGTGAAGTTTAAAGATACTTCTTCAAGTTTAATTCTGTGTTGAATTTTTGATTACAGCTATTAACAAGTTAGATGTACAAATGGCTAGCCCCCATTGTGTATGAGGATATGACAACTGGGATGATGGTCCTTTATCAAAGATTCGCCACATAATTATAAACAAATGGTCTGCCTCTGTGAACTATGTGATTGTGACTATAAAGGCGTGTTGTAAAGAATCTTCTAGGGGTGATATGAGGGTATCAGGAGAGGTTATAAAAGTACCAGTGATGGAGATTTATGACACTACTAGCGAGTGAAAGCCACAAACTTCAGAGAGCCCTTGGCTGCCTATTCCTTGGCCTTTTGGTCTATACTTTTGTGATATGACTCCACAAGTTTTCACACTAAGCTAGATGGTGGCTGGGTGTTACTTTCTTCACTAAAGAAAATGATATTTTTCTCAATGTAGTGAAGTTTCTCTTTATAGAGGAGTTTTTCATGTCTACTTGTCCAGGGAAATAATAGCCAGAGAGTTTTAAACAGATAATCCATGGCACTTCCTGGTGGTCCAGTGGCTAGGGCTCCGCACTCCCAGTGCAGGGAGCCTGGGTTTGATCCCTGTTCAGGGAGCTAGATCCCACATACTGCAACTAAAAGATTCCACATGCTGCAACTAAAAGATTCCGCATGCTGCAACTAAAGATCTCACATGCTCAACTAAGACCTGGTGCAGCCAAATAAATAAATAAATATTTTTAAAAACCCAGATAATCCATAACTAAGGAAAGCAATATCTGATTATTACAATTTTTTGTGGTTACCTTCTTAATTAAAAAACAAATTCTCTTATTTTCTAGGAAATTCATTGTAGTTCAGACATGAGAAGCCAAGTGAACAGTGTCTATTTTCTCACTGTATTACTCTAATCTCTTTCTTTAGGTCAAGGTTAAGCAGGTCTAGAAAAACAGACATCTGTGTTTGTAATGCAATAAAGTGTAATGAGTGTGGCGAGTTTTTCTAATTTACCTCAGCTGGATATGCAAATGAAACGATTAAACTTATAACCCATAACTCTATGGGGGAACTGATGGGTAACGAAAGTGCAGAGTATTTACTGTAGCTAATGGGAGAGTTGTTAGATGATAGGAATGTAATATGTTCTATTTGCAAATGTACTAAAGAGTTAGTTAGCAGTATAAATGAGGATTTGCTTATTTAGGAATAAATATTATCGTGCTAAATCGTGGTTATTTAGCACGATTTAAATTTAAAAAATCAATCTTTTTATTTTATGGTGTTTCAATTTACTAACTACAGCTTGTGTGTATTTAGAGATCTACTTTTATAAATGGGAAATTAGTAGTCTCAACATGACATAACACATCTATGCAGTGTATCGTTCTTTATTTTTATGTAATAGTTTTCTGCAAGAAACTCAAATTCTTCACAATGATCAACTGGTTAGCACCATAACATATTTGTTAGGAAGGCAAGGTTTGGGGTTATAATAATAACTTTATAGATATAAAAATTACAGATGCAGTCATTTGTTCAAATTTTATCATTAAAGTCTCTGAGTGAAGCTTAGGTATTTGGTCTGAGTCAATATGTAGACAAAACAGTGATTTTCTTCCTACAGCCAGTTATAAAGTTTTCTATTTTATAACCTTATATAATTTTTATAACAAATCTCCAGCCTTCAGGGGTTACCGTCCCCCTTTATAACCAAATAACCTGCCCTCAAATATTCTATAGTTAGAGGTATAAATGAGAAAACAATTGCAAAGCAGTGTGAAAAAGGCAACTCTATCATGTTAAGGAAACAGAGAGAAGTCCCTCTTTGGACTCAGCCTGAAAGAGGATTGCATAAGCCATTCACAAAAACGTGGTTAGAAGAGGCATTAAGGTTGATTTTTGTCCCCCTTCCTCATAATGATGCATAGATTGCTTTACTCTGTAACATCCTCCTTGGCCAGGGATCATCTGACTTAAGCACTTGGAATGTCAGGAAGCTAGCAGGTGTATGAAACTGCTGATATGCAACCATTTTTGACAAATACAATGGCAGCATCATATGGTTTATTGTTACATAGGAATATTATAAAAACAGTTCAGGAGAAGAGTTTTAAACTCTGTTACACTATTCTGTTTGACATTTCCTCTTTTCTTTTTCTTTTTTTTTAAACTCTTGGTGAGTATTAAATAAAAAAAGCAATTGAACACATTACTTCAAAATTATACGTTTTAAAAATCATCTCTATTTCCAAAATAGGATTGTTTTTTTGTCCCAATTTGCTTCAGTTTTGTTTATACTCTATTGATCTATATACTCTAGTGAAGATAAAATGAGGTAGTTGGATAGGATTCCACCATCAAAGTCTTCTCTGAATTTCCCTGAATAAGAACCATGTTCTCTCAATAAAGCTGGGGGCGGGGTGTGGGAAGAGTTGTGTTCCTCCCTATGTCTCTTTATTTCTCAAAGCAACTTTCCAAACACTGTAAGACAGCACCATAGTATAAAGAAAGCTTCATGGATATGATATGGAAAATAAGTCATCATTAAAGTAGGATTTGCTTAAATCTTTTTTGAAAATGTTTTACACTCATCTGAGTAATAATTCAGTCAAGAATTGTCAATGTATGCTAAAACTATTGGGGCAAAGTTTGATGAAGAACAGGATATTGACATGGTCTCATACTCTCTTCCTACAAATTATAAAGGGAGAAAGAATAACTTTAGAGTGGAGAAACCTGACAGACACCACTTTAACCAAGTCATCAAAGTTAATATTACCAACAATGGGACAAAGTGATAGTGTGTGCTTCCTGATATGTGATACACTTAGGACACCATATCAGTTCAATGGTATTCCTGCCAAAAATGTATTCCATATAACCTAAATCTAATCTTGAGGAGGAAGCATCATCAAACTCAAACTGAGGGACATGTTGCAAACTAATTTCTCTATTATCTTAAAAAATGTCTGTATCAAGACAAAGATGAATCTCCAGATTAGAGACTAGAGACGCATGGCAACCAAATATAACGTGTGAGGCCAGATTGCGTCTCATATTGAATGCTATACAGGATAGTAGTGAGACAATCTGAGAAATATGAATATGGACTACTTAGTAGATAATGATATTAATATTAAATTTCTGACTTTGTATTTCCTAAGAACAAAGATGTTATCACTCTAAAATATTTAAGTGCTGAAGGGGCATGATGTCTACAACTTATTCTTAAATGGTTAAGAAAAAAATTTTATGGAAATTCTTTATTCTTGCAAACAAAAATTTTTTTAAATTAAAATTAATTTAATTTTAATTAATTAATTAAAATTAAATTAATTTTAATTAAAAAATTAAAATTTTAAACTAAAAAAAATTTCAGAATAAAAAGTTTTAAGGTGTTCTCCATAAAAATATCTACAGATTTGCTGGAGTTTCCCACTTTGATTTCATATAGGCTCATATAAGCATATTAATTGTTTTAAACAATTAGTATATTAGCTGCTCTAAGAAAGCATGGTAACACTTAAAGAAATGGCCCCATATATTACCAAGGCCAGGGCACTTTTTTATACTGTTTTATTGATTCTAAGATCATATTTTAACCTTTCAGAAATCAAGATCAATCTTAAAATTGATGGTGTGTACCATAGTTTGTAGCTTTCTTTTTTTCTTTCCTGGTGTTACATAAAATAATGATTTGAGGAATGTCAGATCTGATAAAATACGGTAGTTGGTGGTCCAGTAGATCCTGGGTTAATGTAAAAGAAGACAGTAAGTTGGCAGGTTTTATTTTGTTTGTGAAATCCTTGAGAGATCCTATCCCCTGTGTAGTACCTCAGGCTTCTCAAAGAATTATATATGTATTATACATATCATTCTAGGACCAAGAGTGATACATATATAACAAAGTCTTTAACTAAGCACAACATCTCAGTTTTCTGATTTCAGCCCCTCCAACACAGCATCCTACTTATCCTCCATAACATGAGGGGGACATGGAGGTGAGGGTGGGGAAAGAACATTATCAGAAGAGACAAGAACAATCACTTTGCCATGCAACCTTCATTTTGAAATTACGAAGGTTTGTACATTTTCCCAGTGAACTCCTGGCTTCTTGTGACTTACTAAACATAACCCCTAAAGAGTCTAGCTTTACTAAAAATTTTGGTGCTTGTGTCCTTCCTGCAAGTCCAGGTTCAATAGATCAGAGACTGTACACATTATCTAGGGGCAATGGTTCTCAACATGTGGTCCCCAGACCAGCAACATCACCATCATTTGGGAACTTGTTAGATAAGCAAGTTCTTAGGACCTCCCTGTCCCCTCCCCCCAGACCTACTGAACCCAGTCATCTGTGTTTTCACAGGTCCTCCTGGGGATTCTGATGCACGCTAGACAAAGTTTGAGAACCAGTGATCTGGGAAAATGAGAAACACAAAGGGAAACAAGTTGTCACGGGTGATTGTTTTTAATAGAGAAGGAAATATGAATATGAGAAAGATCATAAGACTGCTTATTTCTAAGCAGCAATGACCCTAGGTCCCCTCTATGCTTAATATGTGGCCCAGGACATATACTTACTCTAGGAGGAGGAATAATCTGCACTTGTTTGCTTGAGTTCATAGCACATCACAGGTGCTTCACTGAGGTGAGAACAGTGGCAGGTGTCTCAGGAAACACTTGCCATTGTGTGTGATCCCAGCGTGTGCTGGTCATCAGTATTTTGAAGTAGCTGTTTTAAGTTTTTTACCATTTTCATTGTAACTATCACTGTTTTTTGGTGGTTTGTTTTATTTATTTTCTTTTTAAAAATCTTTTATTAGCATATAGCTGATTTACAGTGTTGTGTTTCTGCAGTACAGCAATGTGTGTCAATTATATATATACATATATCCACTCTGTTATAGATTCTTTTCCCATGTAGGTCATTACAGAGTATTGAGAAGAGTTCCCTGTGCTATACAGCAGGTCCTTCTTAGTTATCTATTTTATATATAGTAGTGTGTATTTGTCCATCCCAGTCTCCCAATTTATTCCCCCTACCACAATTTATTTATTTTCTATGGTGTAGAGATGTTGTGCATTATATAAGCTTAGTAGGTTTGATCTATTAGTGGTTTGAGTTTTTTTTTTTTTCAAAAAGGAGAAAATTTTATGCTATGCAAATGAGTTGGTTACAAGAACTCTCATGAGAGTTTAGTCCCTCAGTTGTTTCTGTTGCTACGGATTTTAGTTCTGGGTTTCAATGGATTAGTTTTCTCTTCTTTATGGATCCTGTTTCCCTGCTTCTTTGCATGCCTGGTAATTTTTTTACGTGCAGACATTGGGAATTTTACTTTGTTGAGTACTGGATATTTTTGTATTTATATATTATTGAGGTTTTGGGCAGTTTGTTAATTGTGTTTTGGGACACAGTTTCTTGGAAATTGTTCAGTCCTTTTGGCTCTTTTAAGGTTTGTTAGGAAAGACCAGTGTTGTATATAATCTAGGCCTAACTATCCTCCACTACCAAGGCAAGACCCTCTGAGTTCTCTGTCCAAAGCCCTTTGAATTATGAGGTTTCCCAGTTTGGCTGATGGGAACAGGCATTATTCTTGACCCTGTGTGAGCTCCAGGTTTTGTTCCCTCTGATCCTTCAGGTGATTTTCTCCCCAGCCATGGTTTTTTGGGTAGCTTCTTTACACTCTATGCCGGTCAGTTCTCCTGAAAACCTTGATGAGGAGCCTGGAGATCTCTGAAATTCTCTCACTAGGCAGCTTTCTCCTCTCTAGCACCCTGTTCTGAGAACTCTAGCTGCCCGGCCCCTCCAGATTCTCAGTTGCATCTCTTTAACTTAGTGGATCACTGGGCTGTCCCTGGGTTCTGTGCCTCATGCTGTGTGACCTTGAATCTCTCTCCAGGCCCCGTAGGGCTCACCGTGTTTGTTTCACATTTCTCAGGGATCATTGACTTTTGTCCTCTCATGTCCAGTGTGTTGAACACCGTTGTTTCACACATTGCATCTCATTTATAATTATTTCAGGTGGGAGGGTAAATGCTGTCCCTGTTACTCTATCTTGGTTAAACTCTTAATGATTTTATATATGGTCATAACAGTTAAAATAGTTCATAATTTTAAAAAGATGTTGTCTTCATTTAAAAAGTATCCAAAAATGCTTGTTCAAGCTTAGGGGATATAAGACAGTTAAAACACTATAAATTATTGAGCAGTCAAACAAGCGTGAGTGTGTGTGTGTGTACACATATGTAAAATGCACTGCTTTGGTTAAGTGTTAGAAGTGCTAGTACTCTGAATTGTATATTCATTGTAGCAGAATCTTCTGTGGAGCCACATCTCCCCTCATGTTTCCCTCTTTAGCTTCTCATTTACTGATGCTTTCTTTAGGTTATATTTGGACGTACAGTTGTGTCATGTTCCTAAAACTGAAGTCAAAGCAGAATGAGAACCACAAACCTTTCATAATTCTCTTTACTTTTGGTTGTCGTGTCATTTTTTAAATCAATCTCAAATAGCAGAATTTTCCAAGTTTGTGTAAAGAGACCACACGTCAAACTTTTAGTAAGACAATCTGTGATTCTAAGTGGAGGTCATGAAATAGTCTGGGAAAGTCAGATTTAGGGCTTTGGGAAACACCTGAGACAAGTAAAAAGTGAGAAAAAGAAGAGGGTACAAACACATTTTAAGTTTAGATGGGCTGAACTCTTAAATAGGAAGAATATACAGGTAATTCTACTTACAAGTGGGTTTTGCTCTTCATCTTTGTTTTAATCAGGAATTACGTTACTTATAAGTAAAAACAGACATGTCTCAAAACATACTATTAAGTTAGTAAAATGGTTTGTGTTTTAGTGAACACTGCCTGGTGAATTGATGGGGTGTTTCATGTATTTCTGCTATTTAGTTATTCACATCTGAAGTACAATCAACCACTGAACTTATATTGTGGTAAATAGTCACTAAAATTTGCCTGGAGGCAGTTTCTTAAATACATAATGGTTGGAGAGAGTTAATTTACTTCTTTAAAGACTTGATTTGAATACTAATTCAGGATGTAAATGTCACAGTTTGCCAGCTTCAAGAGTTATAGTGATTATTCCGTAAGAACAATATTTGAATAATCATAACATTTGTTTTTCATTTTGGAACAGATGATCATTGAGTCAGCCATAAGTACCAGCAGCTATACTCCTAGTCTCAAATATAATCTGAATTCATTGTTTTGATTATAATAAATAGGCATTTTATAATTATGTTAATTACTAAATAATATGGTTTTCCAGTTTTGATCTCTGTTTGACTACATGAATTTGTAGAGTTATATGCTAACTAAATGATGACTCAGTTTCTTAAAACAATTCACAAAAATGGCACTTGAAAATAGGAATTTTAAACTATATCCAACTTAAGGCAAATATTGACTATTTTGTAAGTGTTCTCTATGCTAATGAAAGTTTGATTATCTGAATTGTCTTATAAAAGATATTAAAGTAAATCACTCCTATGACTGACTTTGAAAGCTCATTTTACTAGATTAAAATTGTTTACACAAGATAGGTGTATATCTAAAATGTTTCTCAGTGTTGTTCTTCAGATCAGCTATATCAGTGTCACCTGGGATACCTGTTAGAAATGCAAATTCTCCAGCCCCACCTTAGACCTACCAAATCAGAAACTCTGGGGATGGGGCCTAATCACATGGATCTTAACAAGCCCAAGGTGATTCTGATACTTGCTAAAGTTGGAGCACCTGTGATCTGAAAGAACACTTCTGGACTGCAAACACATGCCAGAAAAGCTGCTTTTCACAAGAATTTCCCCCAACGTTCTTTCGCATCTCTGAAACTCCTGTCATAAATCTGGTTTTGAACTGTTAGTTGAGGCTAATTAGGAGTTTAGAGTGAATAAGTGCAGCCTCCTCAAACCATTTTTTCAATTTAATGCCCAAATGATTATTTCATTGCCTAAGATGAAAGTAACTAATTTGTCTTATGATTTCCAAACTGTAACTAACTCAAGCTAACCAGGAGAGTTTCATCTAATTGGATCAATTCTTGATGGATAAACTCACCAGAACTAATCTGAATGTGGAGATGTTCTTTTTCATTTGTCTTTCTCCACCCACAAAAGGGGGAAAAGGACTAACTGCTGATAGTTACTGCTTTCATCTGTACCATTTCCAGCTTGCATTTACTTTCATGAAACGCATTTACATTTGCTTCGAAGTAGATTTGCTTCACCATCTTTGAATAATTGTTGCAACCTAGAAGACTGGGGGTGAGCTCTTACCTCTAGGAGAACCCAAGTTGATGGGCTATTTTAAAGCCAGAAGGAGGAAAAAAACTGTTACCCTCTGCCAGGGGAAAAGAAAAGCTTTGAAAGGTGAGTTTGAGACAGAACATTGTCTGCTAGCGGAAAAGAAAGAGCTTTGAAAGGTGAGTTTGAGAATTTTTCCACTTTGTAGGACAGAAGTTTCTTAAATTAAATGCCATATAATCTTAAAGGGCTGATAATATTATGAAAATAGATGGATGTGTGAATTAAAACATTGCTTGTGATGAGAAATTTCTCCTGTAAGTTGCCATGAAGGATAGTTACGCTCTTTGAAACTTGCAGTGAGTAATGGGTTATTAATACTATGAAATTTAATCTGAGATTTAGGCAGTTGTCAGTTTCTATAATTTATTCTTATTTGGATGGCCTCATGAGATTAAGCACTGAAAGTTAGTGGTTGCTAAATCTTAGCCTTAATTTCAGACATATCTACTATTCTTTCTTGTACTCAGAGGTAGCTGGTATGTGCAGGTGGCTTCTGAAAAATGGCTTAATTTTGGTAGTCCTCTGCCTTCTAGATGAAACATTTCAAAGTAGCCATTAAAAAGCAACGAGGTTGAAAAAGCAAATCTCTGGGAGATACAAAGGGAAAATGTGTAGGTAATTTTCTTCCTGATACTTCGTGTGTGATTATCACTGGATATATTGCTATTAGGTTTTTATTTTTGTGATAAAATGCTACTATACTCATCAGTTAAGGCTTCCAGTAGGTTTCCCAACATATAGTGAATGCAATTTTTAAGGGTCTGGATAGATTTAGGATTATAAATTTGTAAGTATGTTGCTGTCCATTCCCCAGTTCCACCTCTGAAAAGCAGCTGCTTCCAACTCCCTTAGCTATTTTGCTCGGGATTTTTCTTCTAAACTGTATATATACATTGCTACTATTTTCCCTTCTCCCCTTTAGACATTATCCTTGACTTTCCGTAGGAAGATAAGGAATTTTTAGCCTTTTTACACTGCTCACCTCCCCATCCCATACCCATACATTACCAAATATAGTTATGCCATCATTTTTGGTTAAATTTTAATGTTTCTATTATTTTGACTGTGTAAATAATATTCCTAACTGAGACGTATAGTATTATACAATTTGATTTCCTTTCTGGGGTCACATTTTTGTTTTCCTTGAAATAATCATTCTCCATTTTTGTTTATTTGCTTAGTTTTCTGAGTATGTGTAACTAAAACTTGCCTCAAAGTTTCTATTTCAGTCACCTGTTTTGTTCACCCTGTTTTATTTCTTTGTTTTAAAAAATAGCTTTGTTGAGATATAGTTCACATACCATATACTTCACCCATTTAAAGTGTATAATTCAATGATTTTTAATATTGATATTTACAGATATATGACCATAGTCAATTTGAGAACATTTTTATCACCTCAAAAAGAAACACTGTACTCTTTAGCTACCAACCCCCGTCTTCCCACTCCCTGTTTCCTGCCACCCCCAGCCATAAGCGTCTGCAATGTTCTGTCTCTTTAATTTGCCTATTCTGGACACTGCATATGGAATCATACAATATGTGGGCTTTTATGACTGTCTTCTTTCACTTACCATGTTTTCAAGGCTTATCCATGTTGTAGCTTGTATCTGTATTTCATTCTTTTTTATGGCTGAGTAATATTCCATTGTAGAAATATCTCATATTTCATTTATCCATTAATCAGTTGATGGACATTTGGGTTGTTTCCATATTTTGGCTATTATGAATAATGTTGCTGTGAATATTTTTGTACATGTTTCTGTGTGGACATATGTTTTCAATTCTCTTGGGTGTATTTCAGTTCTCTTTTTTTAAACTTTTGAGGAATTGCCAGACTCTTTTCTACAGTGGATGGATCATTTTATATTCCTACCAGCAGTGTAAGAAAATTCTGATTTCTCCACATCTTCATCAACACTTGTTATTACCTGCTTTTTGATCTTAGCATCCTATTGAATATGAAGTGGTACCTCATTGTGTCACCCTGTTTTTCAGATCCTGAATCTCCCTTCATCTTGGTTTACTTTCTTGTTTTGTTGGAGCATAACCTCCAGTAGCTTTCTGAGCAACAGTGAACAGGAGGTGAATTATTTTAGGTTTTGCGTATCTTAAAATGTTTTATTCAAGTGGTATGGAGTGGCCTGGGGCATTTTTTATTCATAATTTTGTATTCTTTTTCTAAAAGGGAGCCTTATAAATTCTGTAAGGTTCAAGTTACAGAAAACCTGGGCCTACACTTGGGAAAAAGATACCATATAAATCCTTCATCTGTCCTATGATCACATGTGTACCTCTAAGTCTAAGGAAAATGGAAGACTTCCCAAGCTAGGTTCCAAGTCCCCTCCACTGCTGATCGTAGGTACCCAAATATAATTGGGGTGAATGTAATTGGAAACCCACACAGTCCATCATCTAAGCAAAACTGAATTCAGATGAACATTATGCAGCCTTGTAATCAAATAAATAATTATGTAAAAATAAGTTAAAATATTTACAGCTATCTTTTCAAACCAACATTCCTAGAAAGACTTTCTCTTTGCACAACTTTCCTTATCAGTTTCCACGTTTGCAGTAGCTTTATTTATGGTACGTAGGTTGCCTGGGAAGGTAAGAACAGAGGACTTTGCATTAGAAGTCCCCTGAGCAAAGCTTTCTAAGACTTATCTTTTGCTATCTCTCTCCTTTCCCACAGTACCATACTCCGAGCAGATGTTAAAAGATGTCTTCTTTCTATGAGTCTCTCTGTCATCCAATGCCTGCATCCCTCTAGGATGTCGAGGAGTGAATCCTCTCAATTCTCTCCCTACCTGCTTCTGCAGACATGTGTTTCAGCTTCTCCATCTACCTTTCATCTTCCAAACTCTTAAGACATATTTCACTTGTGTTTTCTTCACCCATTTTCCTTGCCCTGATCACTATATACATATCTTAAAATACTCTGTTAGTGTCACTTTAATGGACTTTTAGGAACAGAGATGATAAGGCATCTTAATCAGAGACCCTCCATACAGACTCCCATCTGGCCTATCTGTCTCTACACATTTGGTTCTCCACATTGAGCACATCAGAATCACCTAGAGGGCTTTTTAAACAGCATTATTGGTTTCACCCTCAGAGTTTCCCAACTCAGCAAGTCTGGGGGGAAGGCTCAGAACTGCATTTCTAACAAGCTCCCAGGTGATGCTGAGGCTGTCATTTGGGGAGCCTACCTGGAGAACCGCTGCTCTAGACTGTGTCCCAACCTAGTACTTGCTGCAATATTAGTTTTCTAAAACAATTCTGCTTGATTCATGCCCTGCATAAGTATTTCAGTGATTCCTGGTCACACATGGGATGATGTACAAATTCCTTGGCATATCCTAGGTGGTAATATAATTTGAGAAATCAGTTTGGCTTTGGTTGGCTCAGAACTTACCCCTGCACCCTGTGGGGATGGTAGCCAGACCTCTGTTTTCCTTTGCCTCAGGGGAAGTTGGAGCTTTGACCAGAAAGTAGAAGATACACACACACACACACACACAATTTTCTTGCTGACTTTTGTTTTCCTGAAATGGATATACTAGAAGAGTATGCGAGGGGAAGAGAAGGGAGGAGGAGAGGGGAGAGAAGTTCTTATAGCCTGGGAAGGTGTTGGATGGAGGCTCACCCTTTGGTCTGATGACCATCAAGTTTCTTTTGATACTGAATGAAAGATGGATTTTAATTAGAAGAACATTCAATGTGAAACAATATGCAATTTAGAGTCAAATACAGTGGTTATTAGAATTTGTTGGCTACCTGCTATTTCCAGGGACTGGGGTAAGTGCTTTTAATGATTATCTCCTATTATTGATGATCTCCACTTAGATGAGAAAACACACAGAGAGGCATCACTGGCCAAACTCACACATTGATGTGATTCATGTCACCTGTGTTATGAGATCTTCCCGAGAGTTTTATCCTTCTTCTCCCAGCACACCAAGCTGCTTTTCTGCCTTGCTCTTAAAGCAACCTGGGCTTACATCCCTCTCTATTTCCCTATGGAAAATTCTACTATATGAGTTATATTTCTGTATCACTGTTAGCAACTGTGATAATTTCACTTCGAGTGTATGTGAGCTGTGAATCATTCCTGTTACTGGTATTTGAAAGAGTGGAAACTGGGAGCTGGGAATAGAAGTTGGTGCAATAAAATTTAGAAGACATGAGAAAAGCTGATGAGAGGGTAATCTGGGTCTTGGGACTGCATCCTTGATGCCATGGGAGGAGGGACAGGGGGTTAGCATGGGCACACAGTTCCTGAGGACTAGGGGAGGGAGGTTCAGAAACACTGAGCCATGCTGAGTAGGTTACATAGGCTTTTCACAAAGTGATGGTTGCTGCTGCTGCTGTACTTCTTCCTCTCTTCCTCTTCTTTTCCCTCCTCTTCCTCCTCTCTTCATTCCTATTGCTACTCCTCATCATATTCTTAGCCCAGTTACTCAGTTATTTTGTGGGGCCTGGGAAGAAAGAGTTTATTTTGAGTTATAAAATAAGGAAGGGATTGGACATTTGGATAACAGACGTACACAGAATATAGTTTCTCTTAGTTTATGCATCTGCAGTAAAGCAGAATGAATTTACATGTGTAGAACTTCCATAGGAATTGTGGCATTTATTCTTGCCTTACTGGGTCTACTACTTTATGGGCCTTAGCTTTGGCCATGGGACTTGACAGTGGGATAATAGCAAATATGATGTAGAGGCTGGAAAAGTACTTGTGATTAGGACTTACAAGTAAGTCTAGTTGCTGAGAGCCCTTCTGCCATTGTGTGAATAAGCCCCAGTAACCTCTTGGAGGATGAAAGACTATGTGTACTGACACCCAACCATCCAAGCCATCCAGTGGAGGCCACATGAATGAAGCCATCCTACATCACTTAGCCCTGGCTGAGCCACCCCACATCAGAGTCATGAGAAATAATTAATGTTTATTTTATGTCATTAAGTTTTGAGGTGTTTGTTCTACACCAGAAATTAATGGTATAGTAACCTCTATTGCATATCTTTGCTGTATGAAATATTGCTCATATTCTCTTAATTTCATATGCTACCTTTGTTGTGTTTTAATCAAGTTGTATAGATTGGTCATTAAGAATGTGGGCTCTGTAGCCGGACTACCTGAATTTAAACTTTGATCCATCTGTTAGCTGCATGACTTTTGCACAAGTCATCAAAACTCTTTGGGCTCAGTTTCCTTATCAGTATTGTTGGGAGGATTAACTGAGAATGCATGAAAGGCACTTCGTATTGTTCCTGACATATAGTAAGTGCTCATTAAACATGAACAATTAGAAGTAGTATGCAGTATTGCTAAAGGTGCTCATGGGTAACTCAGTACTCTGACCCTAATTCCTCATAAACTTCTAAAAGGTTTCTTAAATGTCAATTCTGTTGTGAAATGGATTTTCATGAATAAACGTCAGGGTTGGTGAAGGACTCCAACATTGTTAGCATTCATTACATTTTTTCTTTGTACATCTCTTTCTGTAAGTTCTGGTTTCCTCAGGGCAGGGACCAGCAATAGCTGTATTATTAGCATCTAGCACGCTTTCTGTCATGCCGTGGAGTAGATAATAAGTGGCAGTTGAATGACTCCACGTGCGTTTGGCAATACCCCTCCCCTCTCAACACTCACCACCTTGGCAGCTGGGGCCCTCTACCTTGGAACCCTCAGGATCACTCTCATCAAGACTTTATCCCTGTTTATGATGGTCATAAACCCAAAGCTGTAGAAGGCATTCGAGTTTGTGACCCCTGACCCAAACCCCATCAAACATGAACACTCAGTCATATCTCTAAACTTCCTTGTACCTTATGGTAAAAGCCATCATCATATCCCATTTAGAGAAAGGTGTCTAAGGTAGAAGGCTATAAAGTGACATGAGTCTGCTATCAATCAGGAGGACCTGACAGGACCATGAAGAGAAACTAGGTTTCTGGAGCTGTTGGCCTGACTATGGTGGTGAAGATAGATGAACCACTGCAAGTAGCAGATGTAGCAGACACCCTGTCCTGTGTCCCCATGGCTTACAATTGAACCCATTTTCGGCCACTGTGGGTGGTTCCTGTGTATTGTGACAGCTTCCATCTCCAGTCCTGTGTCTCTGCTTCTCTACCTAGGAGCTTTCTCTTGCACTGTGCCAGGCTGTCCCAAAGCTGGAGATTTTCCTAGGAGCAACTCTCAGCTCCTGAGGGATGGGAGGCAGTGAATACATTCTCCTGCTTTCCCATCATTGGGAGGGACATTTCTGACCTACGTGACAGCTCAGAGAGTCCCTAGTGGGACTGAGTTCCAGTTGCCTATTGCAATAGCCCCTCATAAACACACCTTTTTTTTGGCCTTTCCTTCTCTGTCTCATTTCTCCCTTTTCCTCAGTTGTGCTTCCTGAGATTACCTCCAAAATAAACTACATATGCTCAACTGCTTGCCTGCTCAGGACCTGTTTCCCACACCAGGACTGTCTGCCTTGCTTTTTCCCAAGGAGCATTTAAGTCAGAAGTAAGAGTACTTATTCTTCCATATTAAAGCGTGCAAAAGATAGGTTTTGTTCACAACAGAAAAATAAGGAGAACAGCTGGCAGTATCATGGGCCAGTGATTTCTACAAATCTGGAGATTTCAAAAATCTCCAGAGCAATCCCAGGGTGGCAGACATGTTCATTTATTTTCTGGATCTCCTCCAAGCCTGTGCATATATTACACCAGATACCCCTGCCCAAATGAAAAAATAAGCGAAAAAATACTGCAGTGGAGCAAAGTTAAGAAATCTTTCATATTCAAAGTGACTATTAAGTGTCAAGTAATGTGCCCACCACCTAGGGAGAAATCTCTGTCCTTACATTATTCCTTGAACCCAGTGGGTACTTAATATATTTTTGTTGAATTATGCTTGAGGATCTTACATTCTAATTAAGGAGGCAAGACATGCCCTCAGTGGTTAAACACTTCTTAAAGGTGTTATTTAATTAAGGACAATAATTAACAGAATAGGTTATAAATGCTTAGAGTAATTCCTGTAAGGTCTGGAGGCTGGAGTGAGTAGAAGAAAATTATAAAACTGGTTTAAAATGATCTAGTCCCTTCTCTTGGTTTTATAGATGCTGAAACTAAGAACATTCTTTGCAGAGTCCCTTCTCTCAGTTAAACATACTTCTGTGATTAAATCTGGTTAGCAGTATTTAGTGCTGTACTTAGAGCATAAACCTCGGTCAAAGGGTGGGATGTTTCTAGGATTAGTAGCCTAACCGTCTCTCCATAAGTCTATACTGCTTATTATTGTAGTTGATGTAGAATCTTCTAATGAGTCAGGGAAGTGTCAGAACTGGCTATTAGTGTCTTGACTTTTCTTTTCCTACTATTGACTCTTCACCAAAAAAAAAAAAAAAAAAAGTATCCTTTCTCTCCTATGCTCTCATTCCAACAGGATGGTAAGCCTGAGTGTTCTGAAAAGCCCCAGCATTTCAGGGGCAAAGAAGGAGAGGAATTAGGGAAAAAACCCTGGAATTTGGGAGTGTTTGACTTGTTTACTGGGCAGTATAATATGATGGCTTGTTCCATGTCCATATTGAAATCTCTCTGCTGTCCAAGGTTGGTGAGAGGTTCAGTATCATTTTTCCCTTGGACTGAGCCCAGGGCTTCTGCCATTCAGAGCAAAGAGGGTAGAGATCTCTGGCCAGTTCCACTTTATGCACTGCTGAGACCATGCCCTGGGGCCATTCATAGATGAGCTGTCCTGGTGGTGTCCACACCAAGCTTATTGGTTTCCTATTGGCTCCCAAGACTGTGGCACTGAATATGGGTCATAGATTTCCACACAGCCACTGCCATTTGAAGTTTACCTCTAAGGTGCTACCACCCATGGAACTGCTAGTTGTTTGTCTGGGAACCAGTTCTCACTTGGGGGGAAGTAAGCCTGGACATCAAAGACATTTGGGCTGGTTATCGTCCTGGAATAAGGGCATGAGAAGTGAAAAATGCCTTTTAATTTTTTGCTGATGATCTGAGAGTAGTAGAAGAAAAGTTAAGACATCTGTTAATTTCTCCGTATCTCCAGAATGGGAGACTCTTTTTACAGAGTAAGTGAGGGAAGTTGTGAGGGGGCCAGATTAGAGAAAAACCTTGATGACCAGAATACAGAAAACTTTGATTTCTTCAATAGGATATCTGGACTCTTTCCTAAAAAGAACGATGCATTTTGAATGGGGGATTGATATAACGAAATCAGTGTTTCAGATGCTTTAACCTGGTGTTGTTTAGGATGAATTAGAGAAGAGAGAGTGTGGAGTTGTTCATTGGATAGGAGGGGTTATAGTAAGCCTTGGAGTGAGATGCCTGGCTGGTGGCAGTATGGTTAGAAAGAAATTCTGAGAGGGATAGACAGAATACTATTGACATTACCTACTTTGTCAAAAGCACAGGTTGAATAAGGCCTACAAGGTCCCTACTGTCATGGAACTTACCTTCTAGAAAGGAAGACAAATAAATGATAAACGAACCAACAAGCAAAATAAAATAAATGAATAAGAATTTCAGATGGTCATACATGTTCCAAATAAAATAAAACAAGATGACATAATAGAAGGTGACAGGGAAGTGGGTGAGGATTTCTACTTTATATTGATTGGTCGCCAAAGGTCTTTCCGAGGAGACAACCTTTGAGCTGTAATCTACCTTTCTCCCCTCCCATATATGTGAACTCCTGTGCACAAATGCATGCCCATTAGTATCCTCCATCAGAGCACTTAGCACACTAAGTTGTGAAGATGCATTGGCTTGTATATATACCCCACCATGATATTATGAGGGCAAGGATTTGTCTTACTTATCGTTATAACCCTAACACCTACCACAGTACTTGGCAGGTCATAGACATTTAGTAAAAGTTTGTTGAATGAATAAATGAGTGAATCAACTCACCAAGAGAAAGAGTCTAAAGAGAGGATGGTGGGTAAAGGATGGAGCTTTGGGAAACTCCCATAGTTGGGGATGGGGGCAGAAAGAAGGGGGGCCAAGAAGGGGAGTTTGACTCTTGTCTTCTGTCATTCCTGCCCAGTTAGCACATTATCCTGTGCCTACCTCAGTTGCTTCTCCTTGCAGTTTCTTTATCTATCTGGAGCTGAGCTCTTCAGTATGTTAGCCACTAGTCAGGTGTTGGTTACTGAACATTTGAAATATGATTAGTGCTAGTTGAGATATGCTGTAAGCATGAAACACTCACCAGACCTCAAAGACTTGGATCACTTTTTTTTCCCACTATTTAGTGAATACTTTTATGTTGATTGTGTTAAAAAGATATTTTAGATAAATTGGAGTAAATAAATATATTAAAGTTAATGTTACTGTTTATTTTTACTTTTTTAATGTGGTTACTAGAAAATTTAAAAATAAGAACTTGGCTCACATATTCCTATGGCATATCATTGGTCTATATCCTATACTAGATAGATTAGTTTGATATTAGCTGGTCATTTCTGAAATGGGTGGTGCAAAGAAGAGTGATGGCTGGCACTTTACTTCATTCTCAACAATATAAAAATCCCAACACAGTTTAGAAAATGGGGGCCAGACATAGGAGGAGTCGCATACATTTTGTAGCCGAGGAGGCATGACCCAGTGCAAAATGTTTGGGAAACACAGGTTAAACTTGTAAATTCAGAAGTAAATTCCGCTTCCTTTATTGGAAAACAGCTTTTAAGTTTTTGGGGAAAAACCCTTATAATATTTACACTGAAAAGTCCCTTTTCTAATATTATTTCTGATTTATTCCTACTCTTTGATATTTCAGCCAGATGATAACTGTATGACTTAAATGTGGTGGTTGTTTTTTTTTTTTTTATGACGGACTACAATCCCCAAAGATGAAGTCATTGATGCCCCAGTAGCCCATCTTGTCCTGGCTTCACATAAGTGATAGCAACATGAAGACACTTAAAAAAGAAAAGCAAAAAAAAAAAAAAAAAAAAAAAAAGGCAGATGTTAGTTAGATGCTCTACTTTTATCCTACTGATAACATTTTTAAGATTGAGCTCATAGTGCCTGGATGTTAAAATTCTTTCACAGATCCCAAATTAGGAATGCTCCATGTTGCTTTAATCCATTCCATTGCAATGGCTTTATTAGATGAAACACCCTGCTGAGCATCTGAAGAACAGTGGGATTATCACATTTCCCTTTGAAAATCCAGTAAAGACAAAATAAATGGTTAACAAAACAGAGCAAATTCAGTTTGCAGGTGTTCATAGGCGATGCAACCCCTGACTGAATGAGCGTCTCTATTCCTCCTTGCTTGCAAAATGCCTTTTAAGCAGGCCAGAGAAATTCTGGAGGAAAAAGAAATCATGGGGCAAAACTTGCTTTCCTTTCCTTTTGATGTATTGCTAATTGCATTGTGTCGACTGCAGAGATGGTGCCTCGGAAATCTGAAAACTTTATTTTGTTAAGCTTTACTTTTGACTACACCCTGGGTATGCCAATAACAGTTCTTTATCATGTGTATCTCCTAGAGTGTTGACTCTTAATGATTGATTTTTTTTCTTGGCAAATCTAATTAACTATTTGAAGAATTTCATCAAGTGGCACCCAGTTACTACACACACTTGGTGGGTGGCTCTTTGAGATTTTCTTAAAAACTCGGTTATGTCCCAGCACTCTAAAAATTCTTGTCTGCCAGAGCAATTTGAATTTTGTTATTAGTGTCTGCTGGAAATCATAATTCACTAAAGACTAACTCATTTAGAAATGTTTCATACTGGGCATGCATTAGGTAACTTGGGTAACTTAGGAGACGCAGAAAAACATACAAACGTTCAGGTCTACACAGGAAATTGGAGTGGTAGTGAACAATTTGAAGAAGGCTTTTTGTATTTTTTAAGAAGCTGTAGCTGGGTTAGGAGTGTGTGTGTATGTGTGTGTGTCTGTGTATGTGTGTGCACACATTTAAATCAGCGGACACAGCAGTCTTTTGCTCCCCTAATAGGCTAGCATGTTCCACCAATCCCCAAATGCAAGCTGGTGGGTATAAAAAGAGCCTCTATCAACATTTAAAATAACGATAAACAAGGACCCCTGCATATTTCTTTGTGTAATGCTTGTGTGACCCTGGCTTCTCCCCTTGAATGAGATTGTATTCATCTCCTATCCTCTTTCTTTCTCTTGTTCCTTTTATGGACATAGGATTATTGCTGTAGAAAATATGGTCGTGCCATAGGGGAATGTACCTCCTGCTCAGGGTGTTTTTTTCAACTACATCTGCAGACTGCAGCTGCCACAGCCTTTGAAAAAAAAATCTGGGTCCTTATGAAACTGTAATTCTTGAACAATGAATTCTTCCTCACAGGACACTGTACTTTTTCACTGCTGTTTAGCACAGTCTGCTATTAGTCTTCTCTGCAGTTTATTTGCTGCCCAAGTTCACCATTTGACATATGTAGGAATATTTAAACAAATTTTTTTTCCCCAGAGAAGTTTGTTTCATCTTTGGAACCATGGGGCTTCCTGCTGACTTCACAGGACCCCTCATACTCTTCCATCCTTTTTTTCTGTGTGCTGCTTATCTGTGCCCACCCCCACACGTCCCTTTTCTTTACGACAAGGTCTCTCACACTGTTTTTCATCTGCCTTCCAAACTGGATTCAGAAAATACCACCCCTTGACCATTTCCCCCCCTTGCTGTCTGTGTTCCAAACCTCTTCATCTTTTGCAAAATATCAGCAGAGTTGAACTTCCAATTTCTCCTTCCTTTTTTACTGTTTCAGTATATTTTGTCCTTTCACAAGTTGTAATTTCCCTTGCTCTTAAACCCAATGCCTAGAGAGATTATGAAGGTTTTTTTCTAAAATTGGGGAAAAATAAAAATATATGTATTTTATTTTGGTTCCTTTCCTCTTTTTGTCCTCTAAACATTACTAGATACTTGAAATATAAGGGAGACCCACCTTGATTTGATAAATGGAAGTCTGCAGCCTGCAGATAAATAAAAAGACAACTAGATTATGGTTGATAATTCATCATATAGAGAGATATATTTTTGTTTCTTGAACTTTTTTTATATATATCAGATGAAATCATATATATATATATAAAACAAAGTTTAATTTAACAAATTCAATTTAACAAAGTTTTAAAAAAATGGATGTTTTCACTAGTTAGTTCCCCTTTCTCCTTTCAATTCAAAAGCAAGTAAAACCAAACTGTTGATTGTCCTCTAATGATTGCAATGTATCTCTTGTAAGTCCTTTAAAAATAAGAATTAAGCTGAGAAAGAAATCTAAAGTCGTTACTTTCTGATTAGTACAGATGTCCATGCTAACATTCAAGCTTCTTGTCAGTTAATATTTTTATGGGGAACTTTTGGTGCCTTCTCTTTTTAAGAATAATATAGAGAAAGCTGTTGGCATGTTGACATTAAGCTGTATTGGGGAAAGTGGGTCCCTACTCTCCACATCTGTTCAGTGTTTCTGTTGCCTTTCATTTTCTAAAGTGTTACATATGGAATACATATGTCTTTCTGTTCTAGTACCACAGGAAAAAAAAAAAGAAAAGAAATAAAAAAGAAAAATCACAAAGAAATCAATAAACACCTGTTATTCCCAGATCTGTAGTTATTTGGGCTCAGAAGCGCCTGCAGGCAAAGTTAGAACAAAAATCCTAGGATGTCTATATGCCTTCATAGATTTCTCTTAGCCTGTATGAGAGTTTTTAAAATTTTATTTTATATTTATTTCATTTCGTTTCATCTTACTTTATCACAGAGTGGACCCTTCACCTTCTGTTATTTTACTGCCCTGGATTTGTTCTCTCCAATGTATATTTCCTCTTTCCCTATACACCATATTTTGTATTCAGCAAAGTGGAGATTTTTTTCAAACGGCTCTAGAATGCAGCCTTGCTTTAGCTTTCACCACTTCCACAGCAGGTTTCCTACGTTAGATTGCCCCCTGCTGCTTCTGGAACATTAAAAATAAAGCTCAAAATAAAATATGTTTGGGGACATACCATTATAAAAGTATACAGTGAAATATACTGGAACCGCATCATTTGAAAACAGGTTCAAACATAAGTAATAATTGGTAGATGCTTTGACATGTCACATGGAGATTTTGAACTTGAGAGAGCGTGCATACACGCTTGCATGTATATTTGTAGCCAGTTCACACGTTGCCCCTTCCCACTAAGTTAGTTATGAATTAGGAGGTATTGTTTTAAATAATTATGAATCGTGGTATGCTTTTTCCTTTGTTGCAGGCAGTGTAGTTCCCATAAGTAGGTTCTTACCCAATTGTACAATTTTTTTCCTTAAGGTTTTCCTTAAGGGCAGGGACCATATCTTGTTTGTTTTTGCATCTTTGGTCCAGTGCCTGTCACATAAAAGACACTATTTGTTAATTTCACTGGATTCATTCATTCAACAAAGAATAAGATCAGTCAGGATTAATTCATCAAAATAATTTTTTTTGGACTTAGGATCAAGAAGAGTAAATAATGTAGCTAACATTTTGACAGAAATAACTCCCAGCAAAGGTATAAGAAACTTGTAGTAATCCCTGCTGTCAGGACAGATTCTACATTAGTGGCTTATATTATTGGCTTTCAGAATTTGCTTTCTCTTTATTGCTGTTTCCTTCTTTCCCAGCTCACATTTTATATATAGACTTTACCTTCTCTCCTGGGTACTTCTTCCTGACCCAACATATATTTCTAGGATACCCCATTCAATATTTTGGTTATTAGAACTTGTCTGCATTCTCTGGTAAATCTGTGAGTGACTTGAGGGCAGGAACTATGTCTAATTCATTTCTTCATCCCCAGCGTCTATGCCAGGAATGTCCATTTGCTATTGAATAGTTGACACTGAAATGGGATTTATATAGTCTCAAAGAAAACAAACATGTAAAATATGAATAAAATATTAAAAATGGAACTAATTAGATGAGGTATCTAGTTTTAGGGGTAATCCAACGAAAAACAAAGGATTGCAATGAGGTGTAAAATGACTGTGGTTTCAAAGGCAAGGATAGGATAGTGGAATGAAAACATGAAATTAATTGTGATTGGTTGCCCTAATCTCTATCCTCCTTCCCCACATGTAATCATTACAGCATCTCTATGTACATGTTCTGTTATTTCTTCTTCCCTTCCTCTCAACAACTGAGCCCTCTGGGTCTGGCATTTTGATTGACCAGCAGTATGACTGATGGCTTGATTCTAATAGCCATAAGAATTATGAGACTCTAGGGTAGGACTGAGGGATCTTGGCTCTCTCACTTACCTAGATACCGTTAGAAATTGTAACCATACTCTAGACCTTTTGCTTCTCATTGATCCCTGGCCAGGAAAGGGTGAATTCCTGGGGGTATGAGTATTTATTGAGGTAGTGTGAAGAGAGGCTAGACCCCTCGTGCTGGTGTACGCTCAGCCAAGAAAGGTTCACCCTATAAGACACCAAGAGTGTTCTCTATTACCTTTGGTTTCAAGTATGTGCAAATTAAGTTTATAAAAAATTCGATTTTTAACCTTTTGCTATCTAAATAAAGAAGAGCTTATTTAAGAAAATTCCTTCAGGACTCATTCTCCTTTCTTCCCAGCTAGAAGTAACTAGCATCCTGAAAAATTTTTTTCTCATTATGTTGCCCCTTAAAAAAAATAAGTTTACCACTATGTGATATGGAGGGATCTTATGTATGTGCACCTGAAAATATTCTTTAATTTTCTTTATTTTGAAACTGTATAAGAATTGTGTCATTTTTTAGGTACTTTCCTGCAACTTGCTTTTTTCAGTAAAATTTATATTTCTAAGGTTCATCCATGTGATTGCAGAGCTATAATTCATTCTTTTTCACTCTTACAAAATATCTCATTGAGTGACTATAGCGCAGTTTATTTATCGAAACCTTTACTGATGAACAGTTGGGTTCCTTTCACTTTTTGCTATTTCTAACATTGCTGCAAGGAACATTTTTGCACACGTGTAAGCGTTTCTTTAAGGTAAGTATCTAACATGAGAATTTCTGGATTGTAGGGTACGCATGTTTTCAACTTGGTAATGCCATATTATATACCTAGATGGTAGCACTAATTTATATCACCATTAGTAGGATATAATAGTTCTTATTCTTCCATATTCTTGCCAGCTCCTGGCACCATCAGAGTCCCCAATTTTTGCCCATCTAGTGATCTAAAATTGTTATCTCCCTGTGGTTTTAATTTGTGTTTCCTTGATTATTAGTGAGGTTGAGAATCTTCTATGAATAGTGTCCATTTGTGTTTCCTCTTTTGAAAAATCCCTGTTCATGTCATTTGCCCACTTTTTTCCTAATAAGTTCTTTGTCTTTTTCTCACAAATTTATAGAATTTTCTTAGATATTCTGAATGCTAACCCTTTGTTAGTTACGAATGTGCAAATAAATGTCTTTTTCTGTTCTGTGGTTTGTCTTTTTATTCCCTTTATGGTTTTATTTTTATTTGTTTCCTTTATGGTATCTTTTAATGAAGCGTAGTTCTTTATTTTAATATATTCCTATGTATCAATCTTTTGTTTTCTGGTTTGTGTTTTTAGTGTCTTGTTAAAAATATCCTTCCCCGTACTGAAGCCATAAAAATATTCTCCTATATTTATGGGATTTTAAGAATTCTGAAAATTTTAGAGTTGTGCTTTTCACACTAAAATCCTTAATCAACCTGAGATTGGTTTTTGTGTGTGATGTAAAGTAGGGATCCGAATTCATTTTTTTCCCTATATGGACAATCAGTTACTTCATCACCATTTATTAAATGCTCCATTCTCTCTCCACTGATCTGCAGAGCCTGCTCTGTTACCCGTCAAGTTTTCATAAATATGGGGTCTGTTCTAGGCACTCTATTTGGTTCCACTGGTCTATTCATCCATCCTCTGACTTTATGGATTCCCTTTCTCTTCTGTTTTCTAAGACTAAAAAATAATTGGCCTTAAAAAATAAAGCCATTGTTTGCATCACCTTGTGTAAAACTGCCTTAATGCTTAATATGGAAAGAAGCAGTTGAAAACTTTGTATTACTGTATTTTTGTGGCAACTATTTTTAGGCATATTTTTGTGTGTCTAGTACCAATATAAGTTTTTTTGTTTACCAAATCCTTATATCAACTATCCAGTCTCTTAATATTTCAGACTCAGTCTTGAGTTTTTGTCATTGTGATTGAGTTTCCTAAGTGAGACTTATGGAACTGTTTGGATTTTGCTCTTTTATATCCCTATGCAGAAAAACACATAGAAATAATGTTGCTTCCACTAATTAAAATTCAGTAGAATCTTACTATGATACCGATATTGGAAAATGAGTGTAACACCTGTTCCGTTGTAGACTTACTGGGTCATAGTGTGAGAAGCTCTGTGTATATGGGAAACTTGGTGGCACTTGATTTGATTCACTTGAATCCTTGCAGCAGCAAGGTGCATTATGATTGTTTTTGTTTTTACCATATATGTAACATTTTAGGAAATAAACCAGATTTAATTTGGGGGGGAAAGGATTTCCTAAAAAGGGAATCTTCCATTAAAAGTTTCATGTGGCTTCTTTGAGAAGTGTTTCTCACTTGAATTTTAATGAAAGGCATACATTTTTATTTCAGTTCTCCAGTAACTTGTATGTATGTACTTGTTTTCATTTTGATAAATCATAGGAAAATTGTGAGTAAGGGATCCGCACATCTCAAAGGTCTAATGTAATCATAAACTACTCAATCTTGGCTCTCTATGATAATATGAACTGAAAATTCATTGATGTATATAGCACTTTTGCCTTAAATCATAGCTGTGTGTGTACAGGTGCAACCATACAGATTTCAACAGATTATGGTCTCCATGCACTCTATATATTCAATAATAATTTATGCACCAAGTTTTGTGACTTCATGTACCATTCGACCTTATGAATTGAATTTAATTATTTTTGCTTGCTCAAGAGAGTGGTTTTTCTTTCAAGGATAGTTTTGTTCCTGATTTTTAAATATAGTATTTGTTTTTCAACAAATTTATCAATTTGTTGAACTGATATCATCACCATTCTGATTTTAGGTATGTTGGTCATTTTAAGAAAGGCATTATTAAATGTATGATGTCTGACTTAGAAGCTGTAAAAGTAGAAAAATAACCAATTGCTGGGAATCAAGGAATCTGGATTTATATCCTTGCTAGAGGTACTGCTGTTCTGATCTAAAATCCTTTCTCTCTTAAATTCATCCATTGCAATAAGGAAATATAGCTGAAACACTCTTGAGTTCCTTTTAAAATTGAAGGACAGGGAATTCCTTGGAGGCCCAGTGGTTAGGACTCTGCGCTTTCACTGCCAAGGGCCTGGGGTCAATCCCTGGTCAGAGAACTAAGATCCCACAAGCTGTGTGGCATGGCCAAAAAAAAAAAAAAAAAAGTGAATGGCAGTGCCAGACTCTACTAAAACCATAAACTGTCAAACATATTATGTTTCTTTCTCAATTCCCAACTTTTCTGAAAGAAAGAATTATGTAGGTGAAGTGAAGACCCTAGTGGTAGGCAAAGGGTCTTCCTTTGGCTTTGAATAAAGGTCAAGGAGTGGGAGTCCAGTCTGGGACCAACATTTCCTGTTTCATGTTCTGACGTCCTTTGTGTAATCAAGAAAATGCAAATCCAAACCAATGTTCTCAAGGTGTGGTCCCTGAACCAGTGGTACTAGTATCCCTTGGGAACTTATTAGAAATTCACATTCTCAGGCCTCACCTCAGACCTGCTGAATCAAAATCTCTTGAGTGCTAGACTTAGCAAACTGCTTTAACAACCTTCTTGGTGATTCTGATGCACACCAAATTTGAGACCCACTGATCTAAACTGTATCATTAAATATTTAACCAAATTTTCCCTTGGAAACACAAATTAAGCACCTCCATATACATGAAAGTTTATCAAGTACTTCTTGTTATTTTATTATTGGTAAATAATAGAAGAAAAAATGGTCCTCATTTTAATATATATATTTTTTTACATTATTCTTGCATTACTCTTTCTTTTTTGGCTAATTTTGTTGTTGTTCAGTCTCCTATTTCTTTTAGGTATTATAAAATTTTATATCAGTTTGATTGGTCACTTGATCAATTCAATTTTCTATCTGAAGAGTACCCTTTATATTGAGTACTTTGGAAATAACAAAGGAGAAAACACAATCTTTTTTCTTAGGGAGGAAGAAGGAAAGCTTGTTAGTTTCAAGGAGCACCAATTCCTTGACTTGAAACTTCTCTACGATTATAATAGAACAGCAAAGACAGGGAAGAGCTATCTGAATTGGGGTAGACAAGCTTTTTACATGAAATAAGTTAGTTTTTTGCATTAAAATTTTTTTAATGGTGGTAAAATAAACATAAAATATACCATCTTAACCATTTTCACGTGTATAGTTCAGTAGGGTTAAGTACATTCACATTGTTGTACAATCAGTTTCCAGAACTTTTTCATCTTGTAAAACAAACTCTGTACCCAATAAGTGACAACTCTCCATCCTCCTCTTCCCCCAGCCCCTGACAACCACTGTTCTACTTTCTGTCTATATGAATTTTACTTGTCTGGGTACCTCATATAAGTAGAATCATACAGTATTTGTCTTTTTGTGCTGTCTTATTTCACTTAGCATAATGTCCTCAAGATTCCTCCGTGTTATACCATGTGTCTGAATTTTCTTCCTTTTTAAAGCTGAAAATATTCCCTTTTATGTATGTACTACATTTTGCTTATCCATTCATCTGTTGATGGACTCTTTGGTTGCTTTCCCCTTTTGGCTAATGTGAATGATGCTGCTGTGAACATGGGTGTGCAAATACATCTTCAAGGCCCTACTTTTGATTCTTTTGGATATATACCTAGAAGTGGAATTGCTGAATCATATGGTAGTTTTATTTTTAATTTTTTGAGGAACCTCCACACTGTTTTCCACAGCAGCTGCACCAGTTTACTGTCTCACCAACAGTGTACAAGTGTTCTAATTTCTCCACAGCCTCACCAACACTTGTTATTTTCTGTTTTTTGTTTTTTGTTTTTTGTCTTGGTAGTAGTCATCCCGATGGGGGTGAAGTGATACCTCATTGTGCTTTTGATTTGCATTTCCCTAATGAGTGATATTGACCATCTTTTCATATGCTTGTTGCATGAAATAAGTTTTAGTCTAAGCTCATAGAAAATGATGGACTTGGGTTGTTGAAAGGGGGAGTAAGTTTCCCAAGTGAGCAGAGAGCCATGAGAAGAACAGAAGATTAAGTTTATATTAGTTGGGAAAAACATGAGACTGTTTTGAAGGACAGGTGATAATGAGATAGGAACGGTGGGGAGTCAGTGCTGGGTGATGGAGGACACTGCTGATCACATGTGCTGCACTATGGGAAGCTCTTGAAGAGTTTTGAGCCCTGAGATTACATGATAATAGTAATGTGTTACTAGGTGTGTTATTCCAGCAGTTGTTGATTGACTCTCAGTGACCAGGGATAGACCCAAGAGACTGTTGTTTACAACCTTCACCCTCATACAAGTTTGAGGTTTTGAATGACAAATCAGTGACCTAAAGAAGAGTGTTAAATTATAGTAAATAGTCTTTAGCATGTTTGTGTAATTTTAAAAACTAAATGATCTCCAGTATAGCAGATCTTCCAATCTGCTACATTGGAAACTTTCAATTAATATATGTGCAATAACCATATGCAAGTTTTTTAAAAAGCTCATCCAAACCATTGAAAACTACTACAGCAGAGTAGAGTGGGTGTGGTAGACTGAAAAATCCTCTCCCCCCACCCCAAATTTATGAGGTCCTAACACCTGGAACTTGTAAATATTATCTGATTTGTAAATGTTACCTGATTTGGAGAGTTTTTGCAGTATGATTATGGTAAAGATTTTGAGATGAGGAGATTATCCTGGATTACCTGGGTGGACCCTAAGTGCAACCATAAGTATCCTTATAAAAGAGGGAGACAAGGAGATTTCTCTCTCTCTCTCTCTCTCTTTCTCTCTCTCCCCCCCTTTTCCCCCTCTCTCCCCCTCTCTCCCCCTCTCTCCCCCTCTCTCCCCCTCTCTCCCCCTCTCTCCCTCTCTCTCCCTCCCCCCCCACACACACATACATATACACACACACACAGGAGAAGACATGTGAAGATGGAGTGGAGAGAAATTTGAAGATGTTGGCCTTGAAGATTGGAGTGATGTGGCTACAAGCCAAGGAATGCTGGCAGCCAACAGCAGCTGGAAGAGGCAAGGAATGGATTCTCCCCTAGAGACTCTGAAGAGAGCATTGCTGACACCTTGATTTTAGCCCAGTGATACTGATTTCAGACTTCTGGCTTCTAGAACTATGAGAGAGAAATTTCTGTTGCGTTAATTCATGAAGTTTGTGGTAATTTGTTGCAGTGACTACAGGAAATTAATATAGTGGATGAGAACTTTGCAACCAGACTTCCTGGATGAATAGGTTGGCAATGCCACTTGCTGGCTATGTGAACTTGTATATATGATTTACTTCTCTGTTCCTCATCTGTAAAATGGGAATAACAAAAATGGGATCTACTTGATAGCATAGTTGCGAGGACCAAATGAGCTTACCTGGCCATGGTAAGCTCTGTCATCACCCTCATAATCACCACTATAGACATCTCCATCATTGTCATCATCTCCTTTTTCCCAGTCAATCCTCTGTTCTTCAGGATTGGATATTTGTTGATCTTCTAATCACCACAGTTCATATTTTATACTTTGAAGCCTTCTACCCTTTTGTAACTCTGTATCAGAGCTCATGGTTTGGCCTCTCATTGAAATCTTACCATTTCAGCAAAGTAAGGCCAGCTTCACCTTCAGCAATAGATTAGAGAACACTGCAAAAACCTAACTATGGCCAAGGTTATCCAGACCAGCTGTGAAGCTTTACCCCCTCCTCTTTCTTATCTTTCCTGTTCTCCCTTCCTCTTCCACCTCTCTCTCCTTCTGCCTCCCTTCTACTATTTCTTCTTACCCTTTCTCTTTCTTCCTTCTCCTGCTCCTATCTAAAATGGTTCTAAGTCTTTCCCTAGCTAAGCATAAGGTATAGAGTCATTTCTTGATTACAAATTCTTAAGGAAGAAGACACTGTGATGTTAAACCCAAATGTTAGATGAAAGCATGCCTCATTCAGTGGCAGCCCAACAGGCTATGTGGGTTTATAGAAATATAAAATTTAATCAGGCAACACATTTGGTTTCTAAATTGTTTAAGAATTCAGATTTTGAGTAATTGATCTCTTCCTTGCTTACTTATCTCTATATCTAGGCCATGTTTTAACTATAGACTAACTTCTTTGACCTGTTTAGAGGACCATGACTGCCAATAGGGGTAAGCTTGCCAAGACTTACCACCAGATTCCCACTCCCTCACCCCAAATGTCCATTGCACCTGCTCACAGATGCATGAAAAGGATTTGGCCTCTTGAGAAAAGAACCCCAAGGTCCAGAGAGCTTGGGTTCTGTAATTCCTTTATAATGTAGCTGGTTTTAATTTACTCCATCACCCCTCTGGGTGGTGTTCATCCATAGAACAAATGTTAATGTTGTGTGCCTACTATATGCTGGTACATTGTTCCCAAAAGTGACCAAGACACAATCCATGCCCTCAAGTCTATGTCTTCCACTCTAGAAGGGGATACAGGCAATTGAGGGGACAATTAAAATACAGACTGTTGGTTATTACCACTGGGATAGTTCACAGCAAACATATAGGAGTCTCTTTTTAATGGCCATGCATTCACTGAAATTGAAAGTGGGCCTTGTAAATAAGTTCATTTGTACCTTTTTTTAGGTTCCACATCTAAGTGATATCATATGATATTTATCTTTATCTGTCTGACTTACTTCACTTAGTATGATAATCCCTGTGTCCATCCATGTTGCTGCAATTGGCATTATTTCATTCTTCTTTATGGATGAATAATATTCCATTGTATATATGTACCACATCTTCTTTATCCATTCCTCTGTTCATGGACATTTAGGTTGCTTCCATGTCTTGGCTATTGCAAGCAGTGCTGCAGTGAATATTGGGGGTCATGTATCCTTTTGGATTATGTTTTTTTCCAGATACATGCCCAGGATTGGGATTGAAATAGAGTCACAGATGTAGAAAACAAATTTATGGTTACCAAGGGGGTAAGGGGGGTTGGGATAAATTGGGAGATTGGGATTAACATACACACACTACTACTATATATAAAATAGATAACTAACAAGGACCTACTGTGTAGCACAGGGAATTCTACCCAATACTCTGTAATGACCTATATGGGAAAAGAATCTAGAAAAGAGTGGATATATGTATATGTATAACTGATACATTTTACTGTACAGCAGAAACTAACCACATTGTAAATCAACTATACTCCAATAAAAATTAAAAAAAAAACACAACAGAAAGTAGGCCTCTGCTATTTTCGAAAATAACTTATCTACTTCGTTCAATGCTGGATGTTTACAGGATGTCTTTGAAAAGGCCATAATGATATGCTTTCTTAGCTACACAGTGAATTTCCAAGTATTTACTTGGCTAAAAGTAGCTTGGGAACAGACTTTTCTCCTGTCACTTTGACACACATGAGGGAGTACTCAGAAATTCTGAAGAGGCATGGAAATGGCAAATAATGAGGTATGGATGATATGTTTCATTGTGGTTGAATTTTAAAAGCACTTTAATTTAATTTATTAACAAAGCATGAGTTTGTTCAGATCAGCATACATTTGTAAGTAGGAGGCAAACTGTCTTCGTGAAACAGAGCATTTTTCTGGAACTTATTTTTAAGAGAAAAAGGCTGAATCCCAAAAAAGCTAGTGTTGTTAGCTCATCCAGTGGTTATCCCTTGCTCAGTGTACAACTTTGCCCTAACTTGGTTTAATTGGAGGAAAAATAAAATTCTGGACATATTAGTGATGCTGTTAGTTAGTTGGCAAGGTGGTGAACAGACATGGAAATCAGTGAAGACGATCTAAGGACCTTTCTTTTTGGAGCTGACACATCTCATACTTGTTATATGGCTAACACTTATTACCCATCCTATGATTTCATGAAGCCTAAGCAACCTGAAAATTTAATACCGTTGTCAACACGGCAAGATTTCAAAGAGTCACTTGTTCATTTTTCACCAGAAGGAAGAGGGCCCATGCTCTGAATAGAGCAGGCTTTCAGTTTATGGCATTAAATAAATTCTCTTACTGGCTTTAAAATCTTGGGATTAAAAGACCCTGATGTTACATTGAAATGGATTTATGGGATGTTCTAAAGACAGGATGTTAGGGCTAAGAAGTATCAGATGCATATTTGGATAATTTTCAAATAAGTGGAAATGGAAATATCATTCAGGGCTTGTTTTGTTTCTGGTTATTATGGTCTGGATTTTCCATCCTGTTATTCATTAGGGATTTCACTCTTTATCCCCACCCTTTGGAACATTTGTTTTGCTGAACATTGTGGGCTACAGCTTCTTCGCAAAGGTGATGCCATCCAAGGCTAATTTATGCATAGCCAGAGGCAAAAATTCCTAAGCAGAGTCTTTGCAGGACTCAGAAAACTCCTCTTCCCCGAATAACCCTACTTTCCCTTAGCATCTGTTATTGCCTAAATTTTTCAATTGGTGAGTCATTCCTCTGGGTTAGCAAATAAAAAAATGCAGGCAGCTATCAGTCAAACACGCCCTAATGCAAATCATCTCTTGGCTCTTCCCAGCCAATAACTGAGCTTGGAGGGAATGGAATTTAAATCTGGAATAAAGGAGAAGGATAATTTGGAGTAGAAGCTCCTTTAGAGATCAGGCTTAAGTGAGAATGATAGGAGGCTGTACTTAGGGCAGCATCTGGGAGGGTGGCAAGGGAAGGTAGGAAGACACATTTTAGTGAATTTATAGTTTCCTAGTTAACTTCATGTTGGTGACCCATTATGCCACCATGTTGAGATTCTCATTGTGTGATAGTATAACCTCTCACTGGAGCATAGCTCTGCAGAGACAAGGCCTATTCATTCCGTGGTGTTTGTCAAACAACTGCTGCCAAGCCAGCACATAGTATGTGCTCCATATATATATGTGAATCAATGAATAGTCTGGTACACAAAGGCTACTCTTAAATTGTTTTGCTTTATACTACTAAAACTATTTTTTCAGTTAATTTCTAAAGTGCTTGTATTTTTAAGCCCAACCCTCAAATGACTTTTAGTAAGGTTAACTATATCAGATATAAGTAGTTTCTTACATAAGATTCATCTTACAATACTAAGTATTAGATATTTTAGCAACTAAACAAGCTTATTACAGGAGTCAATCAGTCAAGTATTTGACCACATATTCTGTACCCAGGAATTACTGTTTTTCTTCTGGAAGAGGGAAAAGACAAACTTGTTAATCCATATTTTACTTTTATAGTTAAAAGAACCCAAGGCAAACAATTAGGACTTTTACTATCTGAGGATATAAATATGCATGATAAATAATAGCCATAATTTTAATCTTTCAGATTTCACTTTATGGTTGCTTTATGATGACCATTTGTCTGATGTATTTAATTTTCTAAATTTCTGTTGCATGAAAAATGGAAACTGTATTGATTTAACATCAGAAAAATGTACAGTAGTTAATATAAAAAAGACTGCATCAAAAAAAAAGCTGCATCTAATTTTGTTAATAAACTATAAATGGTAAAATGACATACAGTTTAGATATCAAAGCATTGGGAACCCACATTTTTCTGTACCATTAATAATGTAGTTTTAGTTTTGGCAGCAGCATAATTCTATAGTGTGATATTTCTACTTTATTGTTTCTCAGAGCAGGCCTGTGGACTTCCCTGGCTGTCCAGTGGTTAAGACTCCACGCTTCCACTGCAGGGTACACGGGTTCAGTCCCTGGTTGGGAAACTAAGATCCTGCATGCCATGCAGTGCAGCCAAAAAAAAAAAGTAGGCCTAAAAATGTTAACATAATATGCAAAAATTTCCCCTGGTAAAGTGTGCACTGAGCTAGTGGGATGTGATGTTTGCATTACAAAGGTAAGTCTTACAGAAATTTGCAGACTAGTCATCATAACTACCCTCAACCCTGAAGTTGAAAGACTTATTAATGTCAGATGACATACATTTGCCATCATTTATTATAATTCAAATGTAGTTTGCTCTTCTTGACTGTCTCTGGAGTAACAGTCAAGTTTAGTAGCTAACTCTGGAATGTTATGACCATGGTTTGAATCTTGATCTTCCACTTATTAGCTGTATCATCTTTTTTTAATCATTCTGTGTCTCAATTTCCTCGTCTATAAAATGAGGATAATAACTGGATCAACTCATAGGGTTGCTCTGGGGATTACATAAGTTAATAAAAATAAATGTGTATAACAGTGACAAGAATATAGTAGGTGCTTGATAAATATTAGGATTCCTATGAATAGATTATGAATATTCTTGTCTTTAGAAATATTAGCTCAAGAGAAATAGTAATAAAAGAGTATTACAAACAAGGTTAGTTCATGAACAAAGTATAATGAGCTGTATCTGTTTGCCATGTCATGTCTTGGAGGAGATTTTGTTTAGTCACACAAGGGGAGGTTAGACTAAGTACAGAAGACTTATAGGTGAGAAAGAACATGGGTCTCTGCATCTGGAAGTGCTGCAGAAGTTGTTGAGCTTGTGAGAGATGAGGTTGGATAAGTGAGGACTGAATCCTGAATGGATGATACAGAACTTGGCAGTTATCTTGAGGGCATTGGGGATCCCTGAAATATTTTAAGTTGTAGAGTGACATGCTGGGATGAGTTGTGAGTAACACCACTGTGCCTGCAGTACAGAGAATGGATTGGAGGATTGGAGGGGTTCGACTGGCGCAGGAAGTGAGTTAAGAGGCTGTTAAGAGGCAAGAGCAGTGGTGGCCTAGATGAGCCAGGCAGGTGTGCCAATGGGGATAGAGAAATGGACAGATTTGAAATCTATTGGAAAGATAGAATCAGTAGCATCTAGTGATTGTTTCAATGTGGTGAGTGAAAAAGAGGTAAGAGCTGAGAAGGATGGCCAGTTTTCAGGCAGTGGCTGACTAAGACATTGCCCACCTACCTGGCCAGATGCCCAGGTTTGTAGTGGGCCATGGGGCTTACAGGAGTAACATGGTCAGATGCAGCTGCTGTCTGAGGTGAGACAGCATGACAGGTAAAGCTGAAGTATTTAGTCACAGGCTGGAGGTCAGGAAGATGTGAAGAAGCATAGAGGTGTATGATGTTAAAAATGGAAAATGAGGGCAAATCTGGGGCCAATGTCCAGGTTAGCCTGAGACATTGCCCCTACACTCTCAGGGTTCCACATGGCAGTAGACAGCCTTTATATATATAGTCTAATGTGACTCTTTTCTAGTGAACACTGTCCCCCCAGAACAGACACTCTAGGCTTTAAATGCCATGGGCAATTCCAAACCTCTGTTGACTCTCCCCTTATCTGCCCTGGAGCCTTGGTACTAGCAGTTAAGGGTTGCGTCTCTATCCCTGAGGCAAATTGGAGGTCACCTTGAACCTGAGATTTTCTTGGGCTCATATTTCCAGATTCAGAAGATGTTCTTTTCCCTCTGGGACAATGGACCCTGAGGAGCTAAAGCAGAGTACTCCTAATTCTTCTTCATCCATGTCCTGTTTGTGACATATTCATTCCTCTGTCCTTAAGGTTTCTTTTACACCGTTCTGCTGAAACCTGAAACATGCTGAATTTTATCTAGGCATTTCTGCAGGCTTGGCTCTAGAGATGTTAGGTTGAATTCAGGAAACTGGAAAATTAACTTTCAAATTTCAAAATTCAACTTTTACAAATGATCAGAAAACTTTTATGATAAAATACAAGTCTTAACACAATGTGAATTGCAGTACTGGTAGGTGGGAATTAAAAAATTAATCTTGTTCAGAAATTAGCATCTAATTTTTCATGAGCCACCTAAGAATGGTAGAATTAATTGTTCATTTGTGTGAATGAAATGAGAATATTTTTTCAGTTTGTTTAATATTATAAATTCAAGAAGAGGAAGATTCAAAGCATTTCAAAATATTGGTGGCCTTCTTAAGGTGATCATTGTAGCAAGCCTCACTAAAAGTAAATAGACCTCTCTTGCTTCTTCATAGACAAACTACGATGGTGAGAATGAAATTAGCACTGAAAATATTAAAATATTGATAGCAATCATTCCATGTCCAGGCTTTGCCAATTAATAATTAATTTTACCTTGAAGGTAACTGTAAGAGACTTTTTTTTTTTATGCTTTCACTTGGCAAGAATGTTGACTTTTTGCCCCCTCAGTGTTATCAAGTCTCCAGCAAATAACTCACATTTTAATGTGGTTAGTAGCTGGAATTTCTTTTGTGTGGTTTCATATTGATGAAATGAGAAAAAAAACGTTTGTTGTGAATGGTTTAGAGAAGGCATGAGTTAGTTGTCTCTCTGATTTATATGTGGCATCAATGGATTCTTACCGTGTCATTTCCTGTTATGTACTTCTCACAGTGTACCTGTTGTTTTAAAAAATTTTTTTCAAGGGCCATACCCACAAGGAGAGGGAATGATCTTTATCCTCTGCACACTGATGATTACAAAAGGGTTATAGATTGTTACAAAATGGATGTTTTCTCACCAAAAAAGGAAGCATCCTTTAGTTTTTATGGCTTTTTATTTGGACAAGATAAGTTTGTCCTGAACTCCTTACATTATCATGAGTGAGTGAAAAATCTTGTTGCAATGGTGCTATTTTGTAGTCAGAAGAGGTTATGCTATCTCAGTCTTGATCTTGCTCTAATGGTTGGTAGCAAAACTATGTCCTAATTTATTTTATATATCCAATAGTTATCTATTCAGAAATCCCTTGGAATGAATTTTAGGTTATATTTTTTATTTTGATAAATAAAAAGTGGCTAAAATATTCACTCATTCTCTCAATTCTTTGCTGACAGCCTGGTATGTGCTGTTCTAGAAAAAAGTGGATTTAAAGCCAGTTTGTGTCATACTAAAATGATTATTAAAGAAAAGTGCTCTATTTCTTATTTTCTAAAATGGGACAAGATATTTAAAGTCTTTGGACCTTATACCAAAATGTTTCCCCTTTAAAAATATCTGTCCCTTCTAATTAAAAGAATAGGCTTAATTATTTTGAGTATGTACACTGAGTTTTTTGTTTTTATTTATTTACTTTATTGAAGTATAGTTGATTTACAATGTTGTCTTAATTTCTACTGCACAGCAAAGTGACTCAGTTATAAATATATATGCATTCTTTTTTTTATATTCTTTTCCATTATGGCTTATCCCAGGACATTGAACACAGTTCCCTGTTGGTGGGAATATAAGCCACTATGGAAAACAGTATGGCGGTTCCTCAGAAAACTAAAAATAGAATTACCATATGACCCAGCAATCCCACTCATGGGCACATATCCAGACAAAATGATAATTCAAAAAGATACATGCACCCCTATATTCATAGGCAATATTCACAATAGCCAAGACATGGAAACAACCTAAATGTACATTGACAGATGAATGGATAAAGAGTACTACTCAGCCATAGAAAAGAATGAAATAATGCCATTTATAGCAACATGGATGAAACTAGAGATTTTCATACTAAGTGAAGTAAGTCAGAAAGAGAAAAACAAATACCATATGATATCACTTATATGTGGAATCTAAAATATGACACAGATGAACCTACCTACGAAGCAGAAACAGACTCACAGACATAGAGAACAGACTTGTGGTTGCCAAGGGGGGTGGGATCGGGGAGGGATGAACTGGGAGTTTGTGGTTAGTAGATGCAAACTTACATATAGAATGGATGGACAAGGTCCTACTGTATAGCGCAGGGAACTATATTTAATGTCCTGGGATAAACCATAATGGAAAAGAATATAAAAAAGAATGTATATTAAGAAAAAGAATATATAAATGTATATAAATAAAAAAGAATGTATATTTAAAAATATAAAAAAGAATGTATATGAAAAACTTAGACCTAGTAAACAAATTCAGTAAGGTTGCAGGATACAAAATCAATACATAAAAATCTTGCATTTCTATACAAGATGCAAGCTATTACATATAGATTGGATGGACAACAAGATCCTACTGTATCGCATATTTAATTTTTGAGTTATCCCTCCCTCCAGGAAATGTTTGTTTGAAAATATTTTCTTATGTGCAACTGCAGGGAATGTGTAATTTTCCTAAGTGACCCTGTTCAAATGTTTGAAAACAACACCTAGCACGGTGCCTGGCACACATATTTGTTGATGCTGAGTGTGGTATAATTCCAGTCTCAAGAATCCAGTAATTCAGTTCCTGCTCTGTGTAGTCACCTGTCTTCTCAGCAGTGCTTTCTTGCCTTTATTTCAGTCTTAATGCCTCAGCTCCAACTTGACCCAGACCATGCAATCTGCTTGTTAACTACCTAGCCCATAATGAGCAGTTTTCAGACTATTAATTGCAGTATTATACATAAGACTTGTAAGCATTGAAGATTTTGAATTTAAAAAGTCAGGAATGGAAGGTAGTATTATTTGGGTGACCCCTTGTGTGGATGAAAGAGAAGCTACTGACCAGGTTTCATAAGCCACCGTGTTTATCGTTAATAGTATTTGTGTGGCTTATAGTGTTTCTACCAGTTCCTGTTCCACTGATCCACAGGCATAAGTTATGGTGAGAAACTTGCCAATGAATTAGACACTTATGGTTTTCTGTAGTTACACATGAGATTTATATGGTCAAGCCAGTAGTTTAATTTCTACAATTTTAAGGTCAATAGGCATTGTCACTTGTGAAATGTAAGTGAGCCAGTATTTATAATAGCCTTCAGATGGTTTTTATTTTGCTCTTTATAGTTACTCTTTCCTTCCATGAATATCTGTGAAAATAAAGATGTACCAACACAGTATAATATTTACAATTTTTCCAGATTAGGTAGAAAGCACCTTTATAGGTTATTTACGTCAGTTACAGTAGAGTTCCCAATGTAAGCTGACAAGAAATGCTATAATGTTTTATATTCAGCCTTTCAAAACCCTGTTAATTATGCATAAGATAATACTCTTCAATAACATCAGGAGTAGACAAATGAAATCATTAGTTTTATATTCCAGAGCCCCATGTACACCTATTATAACTATGCATTTGGATCCCTCCACCCACATTTCTCAAAATCACTTTTTGATTCCATATAATGTGATATCATAAATGAATATGAAGAATATTATATAGTGTGAAATTGTATCAAAAAGATCTTAGCTTTTGAAAATTATAAACCTAACTCATTATTTGGAAAGGATAATCTGCTAAGAGTTTATGACAATAGAAGGAGAAGTGTTGATCAACCATTTGCCATTGTCTTTATTTCAGTAAATAGGGCCTCTGACAAATATGTCATCGACTCCAACATGCTTAACATGCTACCGTGGCAGTGTCAGTGTAGATAGAAGTGCATCTTGGTGGTGGTTCCTTCTAGGAATATGAAGTCTAGCTAGAGAAAGGTGCTCTGGCTTCCTGTGAAGTCTGGTTATGACAGGATATCCAATGGTGTATCTGCATATTTCTTTAAGTTTGACGCATTCTAGAGAATTATTTTGAGAGGTAAGAGAAATGCACATTGTACATTTAAAATGACTTTGTGAAATGTTATGATTTGCCAAATGCACATTATTGTAATTTAGCCAAGATAGGTGGCCAATTGAATGTTCGCGGAACTATAATTGTCTACATGCTGTTTGCAAGGCCCTTTCTGATAGAGCTAGAAAAATGCTCCTTTTTCTTTCAGTATCCATTTGGTTAGGAATGCATCCATTACTTATAAATGATGACTCTCTTTTGCTTTTCTTTCTTTTCTTGGGGGGAGGCTACTGTAAATAAAGGTGAAAGTAGTTTCTACTGTGGCTTTTTTCTTTTTCTGTGGTTGTACAATAGAAATTATTTTTAAATATACTATATGTTATCTTAAATTTCATTCTAAACTATATATTTGTTTAAAAAGAAAAAGGAAATAAAATCTGAGAAAGACAATCATATCCAAATAGAGGATAGTTTTAGCCATGCGTTTTACACCCAGAATTTCAAAACATGGATGGAAATATTGTCTAAGTTTTTATTATTAAAACCTGGTTAAACTTTTACAAATGTCACTTTGCTGACACCAACCAGAAGCAATTAAAGTGCAAAAATAGAATTGTACCTGTTACAGGAGTGATACATTTTAACTGGAAAAAGCCATGAAATAAACATTGGTAGACAGTGGTACTTCTGTTTTATAATTCTAGAGTATAAACACATGAACAAAATTATAGGAAGGGATTTTATTTTGTCTGTGAATTCTACTGTTAGTAGTATTGTAAATGTTAAATATATCTTCTCATTGGAATAATTTTTACTGGAAAAAATTAAAAAATGAAGAAGCAATCTTTGAAAATTCTGAGTTCTATCTTCCATGTTAGACCTGGACATAGATGTCTATCTCTAGTACCCACATATATTTAGTTCCTAACCTAGTCTTGTCTCTACTAGCTGTTTGACCTTAGGCAAGTTATTTAAATCCCTTTGTGCCTCAGTTTTTTCATCTGCAAAATGAAGCAAAAATATTATAATAGTATTTCCTTCTTTAAGTTGTTATAAAGATTAAATGATTTAATACATGTATCTTGATAGGGATTAGCATAACATGAAGTGTTGGTTATTCTTAGTTATGCTATATTAATAAAGTCCTTAATAATTAAAAATAATTTTTCAATTTATAAAGATTGTATATTTTCATTTAAAAAATTTAGAAAATGCAGAAAGATATAAAGAACATAATAAAAATCACTTACCACTCCCCACAGAGATAATCACTGTTATAATCATTTAGTTATAAATCATTCCATTCTTAGCAATTTCACTTTCTTTTGGTTAGTATTTGCCTGCTATGCCTTTTTTTGGTTTTTGTTTTGTTTTGTTTTAATTTGTTTATTAGCACAGTAACAAATGCAGACTTAAGTAGTCCACAACATAGAACCAATCCACTGAGCAACTCCTATTCCATGCCTTACAGTTAACAGCTTAAGGTATTTTACTACAGATTTTCACAAGTTCTGATTCAAACCTCTGTCTTTTCACAGTAAAGTAGATTGATATATAAAATTAAATATATAACTACTCATTTCCTATATGGTGTCTTATAGCCATATGTCCATTTTATATATATGAGATGACAGTCTCTAAAAGCAGTTAAATATCAATGTTCCCTTCCAAGAAGGGAAAACAAATTCCAACTTTTTAAAACAAAAAACAGTGTAGTAAATAGAAAGGGAAGATGGCAGAGCAGAAGGACGTGCGCTCACTCCCTGTTGCGAGAGCACCAGGATCACAAGTAACTGCTGAACGATGATCGACAGGAAGACACTGGAACTCACCAAAAAAGATACCCCACATCCAAAGACAAAGGAGAAGCTGCAATAAGATGGTAGGAGGGGTGCAATCACAATAAAATTAAATCCCATAACTGCTGGGTGGGTGACTCACAAACTGGAGAACAATTATAGCACAGAAGTCTACCCACTGGAGTGAAGGTTCTGAGTCCCACATCAGGCTTCCCAACCTGGCGGTCCAGCAACAGGAGGAGGAATTGCTAGAGAATCAGACTTTGAAGGCTAGTGGGATTTGATTGCAGGACTTTGACAGGTCTGGGGAAAACAGAGACTCCACTCTTGGAGGGCACACACAAAGTAGTGTGCGCATCAGGACCCAGGGGGAAGGAACAGTGACCCCACAGGAGACTGAACCAGACCTACCTGCTAGTGTTGGAGGGCCTCCTGAAGAGGTGGGCATGGCTGTGCCTCACCATGAGGACAAGGACACTGGTAGCAGAAATTCTGGGAAGTACTCCTTGGCATGAGCCCTCCCGGAGTCCACCATTAGCCGCACCAAGGAGCCTGTAGCCTCCAGTGCTGGGTCACCTCAGGCCAAACAACCAACGGGGAGGGAACTCAGTCCCACCCATCAGCAGACAAGTGGATTAAAGTTTTACTGAGCTCTGCCCACCAGAGCAACACGCAGCTCTACCCACCACCGGTTCCTCCCACCAGGAAGCTTGCACAAGCCTTTAGATAGCCTCATCCACCAGAGGGCAGACAGCATAAGCAAGAAGAACTACAATCCTGCAGTCTGTGGAATGAAAATCAAATTCACAGAAAGACAGACAAAATGAAAAGGCAGAGGGCTATGTGCCAGGTGAAGGAACAAGATAAAACCCCAGAAAAACAATTAAATGAAGTGGAGATAGGCAACCTTCCAGAAAAAGAATTCAGAATAATGATAGTGAAGATGATCCAGGATCTCAGAAAAACAATGGAGGCAAAGATGGAGAAGATGTAAGAAATGTTTAACAAAGACCTAGAAGAATTAAAGAACAAACACCTAGAAGAATTAAAGAACAAACAAACAGATGAACAATACAATAACTGAAATGAAAAATACACTAGAAGGAATCAGTAGCAGAATAACTGAGGCAGAAGAACAGGTAACTGACCTAGAAGACAGAATGGTGGAATTCACTGCCATGGGACAGAATAAAGAAAAAAGAATGAAAAAAAAATGAAGACCGCCTAAGAGATCTCTGAGACCAACATTCGCATTATAGGGGTCCCAAAAGGAGAAGAGAGAGAGAAAGGACCCGAGAAAATATTTGAAGAGATTATAGTCAAAAACTTCCCTAACATGGGAAAGGAAATAGCCATCCAAGTCCAGGAAGCGCAGAGAGTCCTAGACAGGATAAACCCAAGGAGAAACATGCCGAGACACATAGTAATCAAACTGACAAAAATTAAAGACAAAGAAAAATTTTAAAAGCAGCAAGGGAAAAATGACAAATAACATACAAGGGATGTCCCATAAGGTTAACAGCTGATTTCTCAGCAGAAACTCTACAAGCCAGAAGGGAGTGGCACAATATATTTAAAGTGATTCAAGGGAAGAACCTACAACCAAGATTACTCTACCCGACAAGGATCTCATTCAGATTCAACAGAGAAATCAAAAGCATTACAGACAAGCAAAAGCCAAGAGAAGTCACCACCACCAAACCAGCTCTACAACAAATGCTCAGGGAACTTCTCTAAGTGGGAAACACAAGAGAAGAAAAGGGCCTACAAAAACAAACAAAAGACAATTAAGAAAATGGTAATAGGAACATACATATTGATAATTACCTTAAATGTGAATGGATTAAATGCTCCAACCAAAGGACACAGGCTCACCAAATGGATAGAAAAATAAGACCCATATATATGCTGTCTACAAGAGACCAACTTCAGACCTAGAGACACATACAGACTGAAAGTGAGGGGATGGAAAAAGATATTCCATGCAAATGGAAATCAAAAGAAAGCTGGAATAGCAATACTCATATCAGATAAAATAGACTTTAAAATAAAGAATGTTACAAGAGACAAGGAAGGACACTACGTAATGATCAAGGGACCAATCCAAGAAGAAGATATAACAATTATAAATATATATGCACCCAACATAGGAGCACCTCAATACATAAGGCAACTGCTAACAGCTATGAAAGAGGAAATTGACAGCAACACAATAATAGTGGGGGACTTTAACACTTCACTTACACCAATGGACAGATCATCCAGGCAGAAATTTAATAAGGAAACACAAGCTTTAAATGACACAATAGACCAGATAGATTTAATTGATATTTATAGGACATTCCATCTGAAAATAGCAGATTACACTTTCTTCTCAAGTGCAAATGGAACATTCTCCAGGGTAGATCACCTCTTGGATCACAAATCAAGCCTCGGTAAATTTAAGAAAATCGAAATCATATCAAGCACCTCTTCTGACCATGATGCTATGAGATTAGAAATGAATTACAAGGAAAGCAACGTAAAAAACACAAACACATGGAGGCTAAACAATACGTTACTAAATAACCAAGAGATCACTGAGGAAATCAAAAAATACCTAGAGACAAATGACAACGAAAACACGATGATCCAAAACCTATGGGATGCAGCAAAAGCAGTTCTAAGAGGGAAGTTTATAGCAATACGAGCCTACCTCAAGAAACAAGAAAAATCTCAAATAAACAATCTAACCTCATACCTAAAGGAACTAGAGAAAGAAGAACAAACAAAACCCAAAATTAGTAGAAGGAAAGGAATCATAAAAATCAATAATAAATGAAATAAAAGCAAAGAAAACAATAGCAAAGATCAAAACTAAAAGCTAAAACTAAAAGCTGGTTCTTTGAGAAGATAAAAAAATTGATAAACCTTTAGCCAGACTCATCAAGAAAAAGAGGGAGAGGACAAATTAATAAAATTAGAAATGAAAAAGGAGAAGTTACAATGGACACTGCAGAAATACAAAGCATCATAAAAGACTACTACAAGCAACTTTATGCCAATAAAATGGACAACCTGGAAGAAATGGATGAATTCTTAGAAAGGTATAAGCTTCCAAGACTGAACCAGGAAGAAATAGAAAATATGAGCAGACCAATCACAAGTAATGAAGTTGAAAGTGTGATTAAAAATCTTCCAACAAACAAAAGTCCAGGACCAGATGGCTTCACAGGTGAACTCTATCAAATATTTGGAGAAGAGCTAACACCCATCCTTCTCAAACTCTTCCAAAAAATTGCAGAGGAAGGTATGTATGATAAATACATACCTAGATCAATTACTTAGGTTAAGTTGTGGCTAAATTCATTTTTAAGTTCAAGGTTCTAAGTGGCTGGGGGAGTCCTCTGTTCCTTGAACAGCCTTCTGTCCCAATGAGATGATCCCCTACTATAACAACCTGTGTTAATTCCATCATATTTATCACATTGTATTTTAAGTATCAGTTTATCAGTCTCCCATCAGATTGGGGATTCCTTCAGGGAGAGACTCTCTTGTTCACTTTGTCTTGAAATAGGTACCAGATTATTTGACAAATGAGTAATGAACAGCACTTCAGATGGCATGCATTTATCCATAATTATTGAGTATTAACCTACAAATATTCTATAATCCAATTTTAAATCCTTAAATTTATACCAAGGCTTTGATTTAGCTTATGCTAATTTTTAAAATGTGTAGCTTTGAGGCATTTTATTATAAAAAGCTGGTGTTCATATATATATAAATGAGTAAGAACTTAAAAGTCATCATACATTTACTTCATTTTTTAGCTTGACCTTCTAGTAAATCTTTAGCTTCATTGATTTTGGCTGCTATATAAGGAGATCCTCCCTTGTCTGGGTGATTTAAAAGCATAATTGGTTGATGAGCATCTCTTATCTTTCCCTTATTGGCAGTAGGGCTTGTATCTAGTATTAATGCTGCTTCCTGTTTTGTCATTTTGGGTTCAAACCCACCTCTGAAGGTGTAATAGCCACCACTGAAGGCAGATTTTGGTAGACTTTGAAAGACTTGTTTTACTTGAGGCTCCATGTGCTTCATGGCTTGCAAAGCATATGGCCTGCAAATCCTGCAGCAGCAATGGTCAGTCCAACTGCTATGACTGTACTGGCCATGGTTCCTGCTCGGCTCCTCTGCCTGTACCGGGAGTGCCCAAGTTCTTAGTTTTTATATCTTTGGCAGTCTGCTTTGATTTGAACTCTTAGGTGATTGTTTAGCTAGGTATGGAATTGTAGGTTATGTTATTTTCCCTTATTATTTTGAAGTTACTACTGTCTTTGTGCATCTATTGTTGCCTTTGATAGGATTCCTGTTGGTTTGATTATTGTTCCTTTGAAGGTAGTTTATCTTTTCTCTCTTGCAGCTTTCACACTTTTTTCTCTTTTTTCTTGGTGTTCTGTAGTTTCACTACAGTGTTGTATCTTTGTTTAGTCTGGGGAGTTAAGGAGCTCTTTAAATCTGAGGGTTTATATCTTCACTTCTGAAAACTTTAAAAATATTATATCTTTCTTTGTTCACTGTAGTGTCTTTTTCACAGATAACTATCATATGCTGGATCTTCTGTCTAAATTTCTCTTTCATATTTTCCATTATTTAACTTCCTGTGGTACATTCTAGGTGACTTCTTTAGACCTATCTTCCAATTTAATAAATTTCTCTTCCTCTTTGTGTTGTGTGCTCTTTAACGTATTATTTTGTTTGCCAGTAATAGAATTTTTTTCAGATTTTCCATTTTTAATAATACACGCATACCTTGTTTTATTGTGCTTCACTTTGTTGCACTTCACAGATCCTGTGATTTTTGCAAATTGAAAGTTTGTGGCAATGCTCTGCTGAGCAAGTGTACTGGCACCACTTTTCCAACAGTGTTTGCTCACTTCATGTCTCTGTCACATTTTGGTAATTCTTACAATATTTCAAACTTTTTCATTAATATTATATTTGTTATGGTGATCTGTGACAGTGATCTTTGATATTACTACTGCAACTCGCTGAAGGCTCAGATGATGGTTAGCATGTTTTAGCAATAAAGTATTTTAAAATTAAGGTATGTACGTTGTTTTTTTTTTTTTTTTTTTGCGGTATGCGGGCCTCTCACTGTTGTGGCCTCCCCAGTTGCGGAGCACAGGCTCCGGACGCGCAGGCTCCGGACGCGCAGGCTCAGCGGCCACGGCTCACGGGCCCAGCCGCTCCGCGGCATATGGGATCCTCCCAGACCGGGGCACGAACCCGTATCCCCTGCATCGGCAGGCGGACTCTCAACCACTTGCGCCACCAGGGAGGCCCTGTACGTTGTTTTTTTAGATACAATGCTATTGCACACTTAGTAGACTACAGTGGAGTTCAAATATAACTGTTACATGCACTTGGAAATCAGAAAATTCATGTGATTCGCTTTATTGTGATACTTGCTTTATGGTGGTGATCTAGAACTGAACCTGCAGTATCTCTCAGGTATGCCTGTACCTTGATCCTGCCATGTGGAATCTATTATCTTTTTTCATCTGCTTAATGGCTATAAACATTTATTTTAAAATTCTTTTTGAATTGCTTTAGTATTCAGAGTTATTTGATTATGAGCTTTTGTTGCATTTGCAAACTTTTATAGCATTGGATTGCTTTGTATTCTTTGCAATCTTTCTGAGTTCATCAGTACTAATTATATATTTATAGGTACATGCTGGATTGTGGAAGCACCCTTATGGGACAGTTTTGTGTTTTACTGTGGATGTATGGGTTTCCCAGGTTTGGACCACTTTTTATACTAATTTTTTAGTTTGGACTTTGCTAATAGCTCAAAGAATTTTACACTCTGCTGGCATGCCTTGCAGGGCAGGGAATTCAAAATTGTCATGACTGACTCTGCTTCCTGCTGTACCTTGAGGCAAACCTTATCTTTAGACTGTTGGGAGTTTTTTCTACTTCTAGTTCACCCCCTGGTCTTGCTTCTTGGAGGAAGTTCAGGACTCAAAATCTTGACTTTTTGTGTCATTGCCACAATCTACATCCATTTCTTCCTGAGGGACACATGGCTTATTTTTCTAGCCCCTAGAAATGTATTTTTCTTATCTTAAACTCCAGCTGTGTACTTTGAAAATTTTCATCAAATTTTATTTAGAATTTCTAGATGTCTTTGAAGTGGGAGGAGAGACTTCACACCTCAGATCAATTTGCTATCTTTGCTGGAAAGGCCTCCAATTTTTATTTTTTTAAATAAACTTCGGCATATTATATATGTGTGTATATATATGTATACATATACATATGTATATATATATGTTTTGTTAATTGCTTTTGTACCTCTAGGAGTTTATCATGAAACTTATGCCATTATTAATCTTCTAAACCATGATTCTTTAGTAGTTATTTTCCACAGAATGGATGTATTACTTATCTAGGCAATCCCTGTCGTTGCATCTTAAGTTTCTGATTTTTTTGCAATTATAAATGAGTTTTCTGTGAATATCTTTATGTATGTATCTTTGTGAGCATCTCTGCCAGGGCTACCTTCTTAGAGGTGAAAGGATTGTATAACAGGATAGAATCTTAATAATTTGAAAGACTGACAAAATATTAGTAATGGGAAGTACACTGGATGTATCATAAAAATTCTGAACATTAAGGAAAAAAGGAACAGGGTAAAATTGTGAGAGGAAGATAGAATTACAGTGGATTAGAACTTTATACCATTGTAAACATCAAATCTCTGTTCACTGAGTTCATACAACAGACATTTAAGACATTATGTTTAGTATTGTAACTAATAGGGATAAGAAATGAATAAGACATGGTTTCTGTTCTTCAGAAGAAGATAGGTGAATTCTTAATGAAGATAAATAGAACTATATGGAATTCTAATAAAAAGGCAGCCATAAGTAAGTAATATACTTCAGGTAACAGGAGGCTGCTGTGAGATCTCAGAAGGATCTACCTAATCCAGCTTGAGGAGGGGCCATATCTACCTAATAATTTACAACTCTTAAAATGATAAGAAAAAGGTTTAAGCAAGAATGAACATATAGTTATAGGAGGAATAGTTGACCCAGTTAATAATTTTGTGTGTATAATTACCTCAATAAGCATTTTCTTGTATGAGTGAGTTGCCTCTCAACATGGCTCACTCCTAGTTCAAATGGTTTGTTACCATGTCACCAGCCAGAACAACAGTGCCAAGCCTGTTCTTTAGCTTCTTTACAGCAGCCACACCCTAATAGTCATCGCAACTTCCTCCTTCCCGATAGAAACTTCATTGATCTGGTTTTCCACCATTCTTATACATGACTATGTGCATCAGAAGAAGCTAGGCCCATCTCCTGCTCTAGGGTTCCAGTTAACTAAGTCAGTCATAGAGTGTTCCTTGCCAATGACTGGTTTAGGCATAGGCATGTAATACAATTTTGGCAGCAGGAAAATTTTGCTTGGGGCTTTCTTGAAAAGGTTTATTCACCCATATAATGAGGAAAAGATGGTCTTTTCACTGGCTATTGTTGGTTCTGGATATTGTACTTGGAACTGTTGCAGTCATCTTGCCATCCGTCTTAGGATGAAGTCAATACATAGGAAGGTGAAGCCAAGAAGGAGAGAGGAAACCTGGAGGCTGCTCTGCTACCTAATGTTGTGATAATAAATGCCCACATGGTTTGAGTTATGTTTTTCTATTACCTGAAGCCAAAATCTTCCTAACTGATGCAGGAGGCAAGGTGTACCTTGGGACTCTTGTCACCTCAGGACAATCCCTGTAATCTACTCAAGTGTCTCATGCAGGGATACAGGTGATGTTCTGGGTGACTTGGGCTGCTTTCCTATTTGTTGCCTTTGGACAGTTACCAGAATAACTGGATATTTGCATTTCCATATCACAATGTCTCTTTCTAACCTTTCTTTTCTAACTTAAAAGTAGGTTCTTCCAACTGATTTTTGAATGACCTAAAACCAAGAGAACTATTGATATTGCACAGTAGTGATCCATGTATATCCTATTCAATTCCTTTGTCATGAAAATTAGGGAAAAATATACAATGAAAATTAGTTTTGGCTAAATATTATGAAAAGTAAAAATTTCCACTTTTCAAATGTGATAAGATAGCTTGCATTTATTTTATTGCTTCCTTTGTGTCTTCACTGTGCCGTGACCATAGCTTATCACTCACTTTGAAACTTTTTCAAGCATCGAAAGTCTTTTTGTTTCCAAATGATTTCTAAATGATCAACAGCACCTCCCCTGCTGAAAAAGCAGTTGTAATAAATTAGATTAAGTTGATTTTATAAATTCAAATTTATAATTGGAGAGTATGGGGGACTGTTACAGCTTGAGGTCACCTTGAGCAAGTGACTTGTTTGTTTTAGATTCCCTTGTTGAGAGAATTCTGATTCACATCTATAAGTAGTTGCAAGTTTTAGGATTTTGTTTGTTTGCTTAAGAAGCTTGTTTTTGTAATCTCTTCATTAAGGATGGTTAGAAATACTTTATTCACAGTTCACAGAGGAGCAAGTTAACCTGGTTGCATAATGTAATGTAGTGAAAATTTCAGGTATGAGTATTATAATATTGGTATGTAATATTCTTGTGTGTGCCTGTATTTAAATACCATTTTAGAAATGTGCTGTTTAAATGAAGAAATTAAAATAGCATAGCTTTTGTAACCCTTGAAGTGCCCCGGCATAGCTTGAATTTGAAAACCACTGCTTTTTAAAAATTATTTTTTACAGTTTTTCTCACACCATGTAGCAATAATTTGATGCACTTCGTCTCCCTTGAGCTGCTCAAAGGCAGGGCTCCTGTCTCATTTATGGTGAATTTAGGTGCACAGTTTTATTTTTTACATGGTTACCCCTCCTTACACCAACTGAGAGCTTTCCAAGGCAATATTCCTCATCCATATAGCACAGTGCCCACTGCATGGAACATCTATGGAATGAATTGTATTACATCCCAGCAAACATTTCTCTGCCTATTCTATCTGTTCAGCTTATAGAAGACAAAATTAGGGGTTGATTTCGTTGAAGCTTCTCTTAAAGTATATGTATGTAGATCCATTTATGGTAACTTTTGTTGTTTTCTTTATGTACGAGATAAAAAGATACTCATAGAAATTTAGGAAGTATAGAAAATTACGAAGAAAATAATCACTGTGAAACTTTTGCATTTCCTTTCAGTCTTTCTTCTCTGTATATATTAGTTATGTAAATGATGTCTATGTCCTGCTTATTTTCCCTAACATAAGTGGGCCTTTCTTCACTCTATTAAAGTTTTCATAAGCCTAATTTTAATTGCTTTGTGAACTATTCCATCTTATGAAAGTACCATGGTTTATTTTATGCATTGTCTATTCTTGGACATAAAGTTTCTAATCTGCTTTTATAAATTATGCATTACAAAATGCTATGATATTTTTCATATAATGTATCAACTGTGCAAAGATTTATTTGTTTAGCATAAATTCCTGAAAAAAAGAAAGTACTGGGCCAAAGGCACAAACATGTTCAAGGCTCTTGCTTTATTTTTGCTTTAGATAAATTTGTCATTGTTCCTGTTGATACTAGAGAAGTTGTATCTGTTTGGTTGCAGTTGGATGATTGTTGATGCCTCAGAAAATTCTGAGAATTGGGCTTCCCTGGTGGTGCAGTGGTTGAGAGTCTGCCTGCCGATGCAGGGGACACGGGTTCATGCCCCGGTCCGGGAAGATCCCACGTGCCACGGAGCTGCTGGGCCCGTGAGCCATGGCCGCTGAGCCTGCGCGTCCAGAGCCTGTGCTCCGCAACGGGAGAGGCCACAACAGTGAGAGGCCCGCGTACCGCAAAAAAAAAAAAAAAAAAAAATTCTGAGAATTAAGAATTTTAGAATTTAGATGACAGTAGAAGCAAAAGCTAAGTTAGATTTATCAAATGAAGTGGATAACAGAACCAGGGCATCATGCTTTTTAAGAGAAGTGGCTTTCAGACACTATATCTTGAGTCTCATTTCCTTGGGGATTCTATCTTCCAGGGCTTTTTCTTGCTGGATTTACATTTCCTGAGTTTCACTTGTGTCTGACCTTTCCCTAAAGAGCAAGGGATGGAGAACCTTGTCGGGAATGCACTCCACTTAAGAACCAGCACCCATTTATTTTCTCACAGGCTGACCTTGGGTTCTGGCCAGAGGAATACAGACCTGATTTCTTCTCTTGATTTTGCATTAACAAAGCTTTTTTAAGCTCACACGTGTGGAAAGACCTGATAGAGTGGGAACATCATTTTGTTTCAGGGAAAGGATAATATGTATAAGGGGAAATGTTAAGTCTGGATTCTTACATATTTAAAAATTTTAACCTATTTACCCAGAAGCAGAAATGATTTGGGGCTTAGAAAAAAGTCACAGATAATTTGAAATTCATATGTTGTTATTCGATTTAAAGTCATATCTTTCTTCATCTAGATCATATCAGTCTAATTCTAAGAGAAGCATCCAAGGTGTTTGAATGGAATTTTTTTTTAATGTAAAGAAATGGCACATTAAAAAACAACAACAACAAATTGGCTTCCCACAGTGGCAGACTTGCAGCTGTTAATTAATCCCATAATGAACGGTATATACCCACATATTTTCCAAATTAAATATGGGTATATACAGGCCTGGCTTAAGATTCTATAATACAGACACTTTACCTGCTAAGGAAAAAAAATTAAAACCAAGATTGCCCCAAGGGTTATAAGCACTGAGGGAGAGGTAAGAATAAAAAAGCCAGAGAGAGGGAATGATGTGACTTTGTAGAATGCCTACTTAGGACAGAGAGGGGAGGAGATTGTAGGGATGGTTGAAGGATAATGCAAGTGCCTGGTCATTGCTTAGAAAATCTGATCAGTTATCCAGATCAAGTCATGCTTACATTATTAGAACCTGGGTATTAAGAACTGCCATTCAGGCAAGTACTGATGATTGTTTTTTGCTAGGAGGTATATTAGAAATTACACAGTACTTCTGAAAAAAAAATTCTGTTTGCCCTCCCCTGTAAAATTCTTTTTCAGAGAGTGAAATTACATTTTTATGACTCTAGCTTAATTTGGATTCAGTTCAGTTCAGTTTTTGAAAACGAGAAATTAATCCTGAACTGGGCTAAAACTTGGATTGCTAGAATGGCTGATCATTGCATCTCCCCCTAGCCTGCAAATTTTTTGAGAATACCATTAAATTTTATTCAGGAGTCCCTTACCAGCCAAATGTATTGTTTCCATGGATACAATTAATGGGGAAAGCAATTTTATAAGACTGATGTGAAAAATGAGCACTTCATCAGCCCCCCTGCTGGTCGCGTTTAGAGACTGGAGGAAGGAAGTCAGCTCTTGTGGGGTTGGAAGAAGCTCTGTGGTATAAAGGGGGCAAAACAATGAAAGCAGAAGTCAGAAGTGTCTTTTTAAGTGTAAGGAATTAACCCTGAAGACTTAATTGGAAAATGCCACTAAATTGTGACACCTTTTCACACCCTTTCTGTTTACAGAATCCACTCTGTGACAACTTTAAAAAAAAAGAAAACCCAAAAACCAAAACCCTAAAAGACCATTCCTTAAAAATACAGACCTCCCTTCTCCTTTAATTGCTGAAACAGGTTTTAGGGTATTTGGTGCAAGACAGATAGACCTAAGGAAGAATGAAAGCCTTAATGAAATGAAGGACTCACTAGCTCTTAACTGTCACTAATTTCTACCACAACATTTAAGTTTTAGGTAATTATGACTCAATCATCAAAATTTCTCTTGATTAGCATTTTTATTCATTTATTCTCTGAAATACATACAATGGGGTGAAATCAATATCACCTCATCTCATTTTCTAAAATATTAAAGTGAAAATAATAGAACCACAATGCAATTTTCTAAGCATCAAAGAATGCTTTCACTCCACTGCCCCAAGCCCAGAGCAGAAATCTAGAGAGATTTCTTGACAAATTCAGAGCCCTGCTGTACAATGGTTACATGGCATTTGAATAACTATTAAAAAATGTTTTTTAAAGCCTACACTAATTTGGGAAAGAAATGAGACTGGAACAATTCTGTGTTCAGTTTAATATCACTGTGCAGCTTGTGACAAAAATGTTGCCCTTTTCCTATTTTTCCTGTGAGTGGAAATAGGGGATAGGCAACTTAAAAAAAAAAAAGTAGAGTGTGAACAAGTACATTTCAGGGTGAATAATTCAGTTTAATTGCATACAAGCAAATCCATTTAAGAAACTATTTGTTTATATTTTCTGCAATACAGCTGTCCTGTTTTTTTCCTTTTCTTTCTTTTCTTTTTTTTTTTTTTTGATTGTTTGAAAGGAGTCTGTTAAAAAGCTGCTTTCCCCTGCAGAGGGCAGTCTGCCTCTACAAAATACACACAACCCTGGCAGCATTTGAGCATAGAGAACAAGTATGTAAAATTATTTTCTTAAGCTGTGAATGTAAATAATTCTTTTTGTTTTTGGATAACACTATGGGAAAAAGTCTTCTGTATTAGGAAAGTATAGATTGTGTATAGCTCTATGAGTGTTTTCCTCTTGCCCTTTTATGTATTGTTTGGCTGACCTTTTTTTTTTTTCTTTTTTTAGATTGAAGCCATTTTTGAATAAGCATTGAGCAAGAGAGATAACAAATAAGGTCCCACATGGAGGGGGAAATGGTAATCAGGAGAATAAGAGAAACCTCAGGCTGGATTGTAGATTAAAAATGTATTTGTGTCAAGAATTCGAGGGCCTACAAATTGTACTGCAAAGGCAGAGAAAGTAAAACATACCACCTGATATTTTTTTAAAATACAGAAATTAATTTCAATTTAAAGAGGTTTCTATCTGCAGCTGGAGATATTTAATCTGAAAAATGTGAGAAAATAGGTATTTCTTTCTGTAATATTTCTCTCCTCTTTGATGTATGTCTCTGTCTGAGAGAGGAATGGATTAAATAGAGGCAGCTCTTCCAGAGGAGAATTGGAACCTTTCGAGAAGAGGCGCTGATAAGCGTGTAACTGATGCACAGATAAATACAAGACAACAGAATTCCAAAACAGTTTAATTGTAGATTTTCTGGACTTCCAAGGTAGAGGGGAACACTTTCTGCTGACCAGGAGAAAAGTGCCTAGAGATATTGTGAAGCCTTAGTTTAAGGGTGTGTGAAAAATGATCAAGCTGCACATGATCATTTCCATAGATCATCTTCAATGGGCAAAATAAGCCACCTTCCTTGTGTAGAAATTCATAAACACTGAAAAAAACCATTATATGGTTTTTGTTTATTGAAATCATAAATAATTGTATAAAAGGCTCCTTAAAAACACAATAACTAGTATAGGGAAAAATGCTCAGCAACTTATATCTTGGGAATATTACAGGAATCTGCAGCTAACACCGATTTTCACGTCATGAATGCAAGTTTGGAAATACCTTTGAGAATATCTTTTGCTGCTTGTCTGCCTATTTACTTGCCAGGATTTTCTCAGTTCCTTTTCTAAAGCAGTTTGAAAATGTGATTTCGTGTCGAGATGCTTTTGTGAAGTGCAATTTATTTATTCGCTTCTCACCACATATGTTTTTATTAACGTGCAATTATTACATAGCAAGATAACACCAGCACAAAATATATTGTCTCTAAATGAAGAGGAGGGACTGTAAGTGGTTTAATTTTTGAAACTTATATTTTTGAAGCTGGCTCTCAAAGCATGCAGCTTTGTAGTCTGCGATTTATGACAGCTGCGGTCGAGCCAGGTGGAGCAAAAGCAGCAAAATGGCAGGACAACTACTGTAAGGGAAGGTCATGAGGAGTCTTCTCAGTTTCCAATGTGAAATTTAATCAGGTTCCATAGAATGATGTGATTTATCTTGTTAGCCCATTCTGAACTATTTTGAAAATATAAATTATAAACCTTTCAAATTTAAAACGTAGGGAGATTCAGAACTGCCTAGGTTATCATCCGGGTGTTTATTTTGACACCATGAATTTTATTTTAGCAAGTTTATTTTAATCAAGTGGCCCATTCTACATCATATTGATATTGCACATAAAATTATGGTTGTTAGCTTCAACCATTTAGAAAGAATTTTATTTTAGCAAGTTTATTGTGATCAAATAGTTTCTTCTCTATTATATTGACATTGTTCTACCCTATCATAGTTGCCAAGGCCAACCACATATAATTCTTCTTTTCCAGAACTATACAACAAGTATAAAACATTTGCATACATCAAACTATCTCATCTTTGAGGGGTATTTCAACCCGTGCAAAAACATTTGGACATTGCTTATAACTTCTAAACACATCTTCAAAAGTTATGTTATGTCCATTTGTTTTTAATGAACACTACATAAAACTCTTAGAATATTAAAAATTTAATGATTATGAAATGTACAAAGTACTATTAAGACTTCCAGGTATTTGTAGAGTTACAATGTTAGATTGGTTATTTTTCACTAAAAAAATGGAAGACTTTGAACCTGTGAAATTTGTGTGCATTTTGTGTCACCAATATTGATACAGCTTAAGAGAGTGAGGCTTTCTCTTTTTCTCTTCACTCACATAAACACACACACACATACATATGTAGATGTATATATAAAATGCATAATAGTCTTATGTATAAAAAATATGCCTATTTTCTTCCATGGCTAGTGAGGTACATCTAATCAGCTATTTGTAAATTAGTACCCTTGCCAAAATATATTAACTTTTACAGTCTGTCAAGTGCATTGTGCACACCACATAATCCACACAGTTGGATTTGTCTTGTTCTTCCTAAAACCTTGGGAACAATGCTTACAGAGAAAAGAGTGGGTGGTTTTTACATGGCTTGAAAATTTTAAATAATATTTCGACTTGTGTATGTATTTACTATTAAGTGATCTTAATGCCTTGATTTTTTTAAAGTACTGTCTTAGAAATTTTCATAATTTCAGTGTATACTTAAAAGTATACCAATATATATATTTTTTCCTGTCATCTCAAGAAAACTCAATTTAACTCACTTTCACATTTGATTTGAAAAGCAGAAGCATTCAGCGCTGTGGTTACCCTTGTCTTGAGTCGGCATTGTACAGCATTTTCTTGCCACCTTCCACAGCCGAGTGCAAAAAAACCCCACAGTGGGAACCCTGATTTTTCAGCCATTCTGTATCTTTGTTGCTGTAGACTCTTAATTCTGCTTCTGTTTATAATATTTGCGTTTGCTCTTATTATACACCAAAAGAAATTCCTTGGAATGCATAGTCACTTTCTCCCCATTCCTTTCATTTGCAGATGAAAGGCAAATGCAGATTTAAAAAAAATAAATAAATACGATGTGGTTAGGACCATTCATCACACTCCCTGTCTGCTGGGTCTTTGTTTCTGTTTCATGCTGTGTGCATTACATTACATTTCTGAACCTGTTGTGAGTGTTTTTTGTTTTGTTTTGTTTTGTTTTTAGCATTTTTCTTTTGTAGTTTATTAAAATAAAAATATTTTCATTCAGCAGAAATCTCATTGGTTCTTCTGGAAATCTTGCCCCACAGGCCTTTGCAGGACAAGAACAGATTGTCCAGGGCCTAATTCTGAGCATTGTTTTTTATGAGGAAATCAAAAGTATAATTGTGAAAACCCAGTGTGTCCTTTTATGTCTGAAAAGGAGAATTAAATTGCTGGTGGCAAAGCAACAGGGGATAGAGAGAGAGTGGATGTGAGGCAGGCCCTCTGGAATTAGGGATTTGTTGTTGAAAGTAAGGGGAGAGTCCACTTTAGTATGTACACAAGTGAGTGTGCATTTGGCAGGTAGATCACGGAATCCAGAGAGTACAATGCAGCAGAAATTGAAAAGGAGTAAATGCAATAAAATGGTCCCTTTGGCCATTCAGTTTGCTCCTGTCAAATTCTTAAAAGCCCTAATTTGCAAATATTAGAGAAAACACTGATTCAAACTTGGACGATGAACTATCAAATACCTACTAAACTGTGGTCCTTTCTAGGAAAAAAAAAATCTTTATATTCTTGAGGGATTTTTAGCCAGATGTTATTCTTGACAGGACTACTCTAGCTTTTTGACCTGTGCTTTCATTTTTAATTCTGAGGAGAAGTAGCTTGAAATTTTGATTTCATTTGTGCTAATTCCACTTTCTGGATCTGATCACTGAATACTGTATCATGATTTGGGACTTGTGGCGTAACTGTTCTAGATCACTAAATTTAATGAAGTTCTAAGAGCATCATCAGAGGTCTTTCATGGGAATATTCAGACAGTTTTGAATTTTGCCATATGATGAACAGCAACTCCACATATTTTAGGGTACATATGTAAGACAAAAGATTCTGTGAAAACACTTCGTGTTCCAGGGTTAACTGGGATATAACAAAATAGATGTCAAAAAAAAAAAAAAAAACCCAAACAAACCCAGTGCTGTGAATCCTGACAAAACCTTGGTGGTGTGACAGAACCTCGGTGGTGTGCTCTGGTGGACAAATGGTTAAAATATACACTCATTGTAGTATGAAGGCAGTTCTTCTCGGCTGTCAGATAGTTTGACCAGTGTCAGGCTATCCTGACGCGTGCAGCATACCTTCATTGCATCATAAATAAAACAGACAAATTACTTTTTTTTTTTCCCCTCTAGGATGGAATAAGCACCATGAGAGGGGAGGGAAAAGGATTAAGGTGGGGAGGGGTGACTTGCAGGGTTGGTGGGGAGGTAGTGAGTGAAGAATTAGAAGGGAAAGGAGAAAAGAGAGATCCCTTCAGCCCCTCTATGAATCTCGGAATGGCAGCCGAGAACAATGAGAAAACCAGGCAATTACCTAGAATCCTGTTCCCTTATCCAGACATAGAAAATATATTCTTGCACCAGCCTTCCTTCCATCCCCCACTCCCCACTTGCCTCCTTCCCTTCCCCCAGTCTATCTAATTCAGTTCTATAGTGGAAGGCCCAGCAGATGTAACAAAGGGAGAAGGGTTTCTGATGGTGGGCCACTCTCGACTCAAGGGCCCGGTCTTCCAGGTCTGCAGTGGGAAACATTTTATATTCTGTGCCCTTACAGACTTTGGTAACCTCTGAAGCCGCAGCAGTGAAAAATGAGCAGAAACGTATTTTATAGCCTGAACACTTTTCCTGATTCCCTGAAAATCAAGTGGTCAGGACCCTAACTCATCTGGCCCAAATGCACCAAGCTGACGTAGCACTTCAGCCTTGGGAAATTCTGCCCTAAGATATGAGTAGGAATTCTGGGCTCTGAAACTGTTTTACCCAGAAACCTTCCTGAATTCCAGTGAAGAATTCTGCTTTATTTCTTACGTCATCATTGCAGTCCTGTAAGAGGCTGCCTCCTACCTATTTTTCCCTTCAGTTAGGTACCAGTGAATGAAAGATGCTGGTAGCATTGGTGGTTTGACAGGTTCTTTCAGAGTGACTGGAAAGTCTGTCCTTTCTTCACTCCTGTGCTTCCTGGCCACCTGGCCAAATCACTTAGAACATGTATGGAAGGATGAGCCTTAAATGACTGCTCCCTCTGAGGCCTTTGCAGTTGGAATGTGTGTATCCCATTATATGCTGAACAGGAGCATTTTGTTAGCCAGTCTATTGAAGAGTGACATTTAAGTGAGAATGTGTGTCTGAACCCCTGTCATTTATATTCCAACAGGGCAAGAATGGCTCTATATCTCATTTCTTGTGTCTTCCATCTACCTCCTCCCATAATCAGGAAGACTTACTTTGCATTGTCTGGAATGGGGATGTTTTATAACTCATCATCCACACTTCTTATCGTGACCAGTAATTCATAATGCAAGACAGCTGCCTGGGGTTAGGGTGTGGTTGGCAGCTGCTTAAAAAATTCCTCTCTGCACTCTTTACAGTAGCTGTGCAACCACTATAGAAAGTGGAATACCAAGGCTTTTCCATGGCAACATTTACTCAAGATAGTGCTTGAAGGAGACTTAAGTTTCTTCTTGGAAAAACAATTAGCAAAATCTCAGAGGCCAGGAGATTGCCAAGAGCACCTCCCTATATTAGCCAAAGAACACTTGTTGGCATTCACCAGCTTATTTAACCTTTTCCTTTAAGTAAAATAGATTTACTGAAATGCTATTGTTTCTAGTGGGGTGGTGGTGTTTGGTTTCAAAATGGATGCAAAGTGCTTTGACATCTTTTTATGCCTTAAAGTGTGATTTACATCTTACGTAGTTCTCACTGTATTTACTTTTACAACTTGGTTGTGAGTTAGCAAGAGCTGGAGCCCTGGATTAGGCTTTGTTGCATTATCCCGTAGGATGGGAAGGTTTGCAGCTGAAGCCTGGGGGTTCAGATTCCAGTTTTGCCTCTTGCCTGGTGTGATGTCTCAGAGATCAATGACTCTTACTTAGGTTGAGACTCGACTTCCTATGGGACAAAAATTCATCAGCAGTCTGGTGAAGTTTAATCAAATAAAAGCTTATCATATCACTTGGTTACTTACCCGCTGCCTAGAAATGTTAGTTACAGTTACTCCAATACGTACTCATAAATATTTGTTGATTGAGACAGCAGTTACATAAGGATAAGCCTAGACTAAGCAGCTATTTTCTCAAGACAATTGTATTGTTTAGGACAAACCCCTAAAAATAAAGGTACTTCAGAAATATGTTGGAAGATGACAGTGTTCAACTTAATGAAAAAAAAATGTCACCTGAAACAGCTTTAAATTGCCGGACGAATTTTTTCTCTTTCTCCTTAGAAGTCATATCTAAATTTAACATAAGTTCCAAAAGTCAGTGCTGAGACAAGCCATAAAATAATCCAATTAATGAGTCTGTATTGTAATTGGTAAGTTTATATAGCAGATTCATCATATAAGAAAAGAAAAACCCTTATATTCTTTACTAGTGGTTTTTCTGATATTTAGTCCAACTTAATTGGACTCCTTTAAATCCTGGAGTGTTGTCTTTGCAAGATTTATCTATTACTGTTACAGATGATCCTTCATTAGGTGAGATCCCCTTTTGTCTCCAAATTTAATTTCTATAAACTTTGTGTTTTAACAAAACTTCACTACAGTTGAGGTTTTTAATGTCAAGATAATTGTTTTCAACCTTACGGATCTTCTAATTCCCATGATCTAATTCATTTATCAAATTATAATTACCTTGACTCCCCACGTTGACAGAGGGGGCAGTTATGCATGTTGTATGATGCATCCTATTAGATAGAGCCCATGGGGTTGATCAGAGTGGCTTTTACTCACAAATCTCGTATATGAATAAAAATGTATAAAATTCCACAAGTCTGACAGGATGAAGCAGAAGACCTTTTCTGGGTAATTGTTGTACTGAAACGGCTCACCTCAATTTGTCTTGCTAGGGATTGAAGGTACCCTGGAAGGATTCTGGCCCATGCAAGAGTGTTCAAGTCCTTAATTGTGTGAACTTAAGTAACTATAAAAGTTATTTGAGTGAATAATTAAAAATATTATCTAAAGCTATAACCCCATTTTTTCATTGGCCTATAGCATTATTATTTTTGAAAAAGTATTTGACATATCAAAGTTTTGTTTGAAAGAATGGCTTTGAGAGAAACACAGAAGCAGAAGGAAAGAGTTAAAGTTTATGCATTATTTAAATATACATTAACTCTTTTTACAATTCTTCTTGGATTTTGAGATTTGGTTTTTAAATGTTGGAGGATGACAAGTAATTCTAGAGGGACCTCAAAGGACAGAGGATGCTATATCATATTAAGATCACAGTTTGGTGAATCTGTGCAGGGCTTTTCCTTAATCTAATGTAAAGGTTTGTAAGAACCTGTCATCTTGTTGCTCATTGGCTGCGTTTTACATAATACCCTTCAGCATCATTGATACCAACCTCGATGGCATTATTACTGCTCTTTACAGTCGTGTGCTAGTAATGTTAAATCCGAACGGGATTAATAAAATAAATTAAGTGATAAAGATTTTAATGCTATTAACAATCAGTAATATTTCTTGACAGCACAAGAAAAGGAATAGCATGCCATTAGCCAGCCTAGATAGACTCCACATTCTGTAAACACAAAGATACCTGATAATTCATGTTGATAAACCTTACTTTCTTAAAGTGGTTCCCCTCCCCCCCACTTCCCTATTCTTTTTCATCCTTCTATTCCTTCCTTCTGTCCTTTCCCTTACTTTCCTCCCTCCTTCGCTCTTCCTTTTCCTGTCTTTGTCATTTCTCTGTGTGTGAAGATGCATTCTTCATGATCTCTCATCTTTACTGCTTTGCAGTTATTGTGCTGTTATTGTCTGGAAATTGACCATTGCCTAGCAATCGTGTGTGCGACTTCTGCCAATAAACCTGCTGGCTCAGCCTGCCTTCCTTCCAGCTCTCTCTGTCTTCCTTAGCGAGTGCTTTCCTCACTCCCACTGTCTTCCAGCTTCCACCTCGACACTCTTCATCCTCCCGCAGATGCTTCCTGGGGTTCTTTTTGAAATGGATGCTAGCCTTTTGTTCCAGTCCCACTCCGAGTTGCTAGGGTCAGGCAGCTAGCAGCCTCCCTGGGGCAGTGCTATGATGAATTTTGGCATGGCCAGGCTGTTTAACAACTCCATCGCAGAGTGCCAGCTTCCTCAGAGATTGAAAGGAGCTGTGATGAGCTTTTTCCAAAGGCTCCACTCAAGTTTTGAAATGCCAAAGATTCCCGTGGATCTCTAAATTATGTGGTAATTTTTTGAACCACACCTTCTCAATAAAAATGAATTTTCTTTTCCAAGGAACATAGGTATTCTGTGATCTTACTAGTTAAGCACTCAAATTTTCCTGGGATCCAAGTTGTTTGGATTTAGTAATTTTTTATTTTAAAATGTTCAAGTCCTGTCAACCTTTTTATTGCTCATGGTCAGTTATGTCTCATCTTTGCCACCATTCACATTCTTTCTTCTTCTAAAAGTCATAATTGTTATAAATGACATTCTCAAATAATTTTTTAAAACCCCTGTCATTTCAGAAACATTTACAAAGTTGTCCTAATTGAGTGCATTTTTAAGTGGGTAGAACCAGTTATTTAAGCCCAAATTATTTATCTAGTTCTGTGCCTGTAATTGTTTAAATTAGAATACAAATTAGAATACATTTCATTTTCTTTTATGGTGTTGAAAATTTATCTTTCAAAATTATTTTATCTTTTACATCTACATATTTGGGTTGTAATGTGGCCACTAAAGAGGCAAATAGTGGTCTTTAATTGGGACTACTTAAGTAGTCACACAAGGAAATACTGCCAGGGACCTTCAGATGTTAATCATGAATGAGAAAACATTTAAGCTTAGTTTATGTGACTGTGTGCATAAAACAAGCATACTGTATGGCTTCTTTGCAAATCAGGTGTACTTTTCAGCTGTATGTCATTGTAATGACCCCCAGCTTTTCTGGAACTAAAGAAGGGGAGAAAAGTGCATGATGCTGTGTGTATGTGTGTGTTACCAGCGAATGTGATGAGTGTTCTCAGGAAGGATAACTTGGGCCGAGTTAACAGCTCTGTACCCTCCTTCTTATCCTTTCTGGTATTCATTAAGTTAATATACTGTTGCCTGCATGGGGCAGCTTCTTTGATGGTGAGTACAGTTAAATGCCTATTTAGACATGTCATGGACTAACCAATGCAAGAAGGTGCATGAAGTGTGGCAGAGAGAGAGAGGGAGGAGAGGAAAATTGTTGCTATATATTTTTTAACTTAAAAATGCTTCTTCTAACAATCCTTTGCAGCTGGCAGAAGGCTAAGGTTTCTCACACTATGAAAGGAAGTTAGACCATAAATAAGCTAGTCAAGCACACCTGGAAAGAATAAAATGCCTTTCTAGACTTTACACTGTGCTTAGAATGGATGCCAGCCTGGTGAGTGCATTCAAATGGTATGGAAGAATGTGTAAATGCCACATTAGTATAAAGCTAGGGAAATGTTTCCATTTTTTAATCTCTAACGTTTAAACTAATGGTTTATGGGAAAAAATATGGAAAGGCATTTTTCAAAGTTTAGTGTCTTGCTGTCATGTTTGGGGTGATGGACTTCTTTTAAAAAGTAGCAACAGAGTGAGATAGAAAGATAATGTGCTTTCAGAGCCAGTTAGAGACTAACAAACTTTCCAGAAGTTGTCACAGTTTTCACACTCAGGGATCTAATTCAAAGATGTACATTCCTCATCAGATGTACATTAAAGATCCAATGATCATTAGCCCTTTTTACCTCATCCCCTTTCAGGACATTACACAAGATTTTTTTTTGGATTTAATCACTGCACTGGTCAGACATGCACTGGTGCAGTTCTTGGGTTGGAAGCTGTGAATGCTTCTGTTTAATCATTTGGCTGCCAGTACCGTCTGTGAATTCCATCTCATCTGGCTTAGGCCTTTTGTAAATTTTAAGGTAGGGTACTCAATATCCCCAGAAGCTGGTCACTGCTGAAACAAGCCAGCAAACTTATGGCTGTATTACTTTTGTCTGAAAAGTGTGTGTTCACAGCCTCCCTTATTTGCACAATAGGGTTTGTGTCTAGGCCACGGGGATGGAAGGGCAGCTCATTATTTGCCGGGCCCAGGCACAACTTTGGGCTAAGACACTTCCTTGGTGAAGACGAGAGTTGTTCTTGAACAACCCATTCCTGATTGTGCTCACTTTGTCCTTAGAATCTAAAGTGCAGATGCGGAAGAAAGCTTTCTTTCTGTTTGGTCTGTATCAACTTTTACAGATTAATACCAATGACAAGTTGACTGTTTAATACATTCTAAAAGCATTTATGGGTGTAGCAGGAAAGTAAAAACAAGTATGTCTGGGGCCAGCTGCCTAGTAATCCCATTCTTCCTTCCTTCCCAGGTTTATCTCCCATCACTGCTTCCTTCTAACGGCAGACACAGATCCTTTGTGTCTCCCAACCTGTCCACTTCTTTAGCGCTCCCTAGTAGAGAGGCAAACAGTGAGCGGAGGAGGGCTCCTAGGAGCCAGCTGAGGGCTTCCCTTGTAGAATGTATTAATCTTCTTTACCTAGGTAGCCTCTTTCCAAAACATGGGCTCTGCCTCCTGCTGTGAAGCCAGAAGGGGATGGGAGGAAACAAATAATTAACAAGAAGTGCCTGTTATTTGCCAAATGTTGCCAGGACCAGATGGCACTCAGGTTTTCTTGAGTTACTGCAATTGTGTGAAGGGGTTTTCCTTGTTGGCTTTCAGAGTTTTTCAGGGAATCTATATCACGTACTGAACCTTCATGAACTAACATTTCTGATGATTATTTTGTGCCAGACACTATATTATACAATTGAATATATTCAAGGGGAAGAAAGTCTGGATATTTGACTTTTTAAAATACCAACTTGTTAAGTCCTTCTAAAAAGAAGAGTAGGGAGCAAGTAAAAGGAAAAAAGCTTATTGTGAATTTGTTCTGTGTCAAAATTAGTTGCATGTTTTGATTTTTCTATTCATTCATTCATTCATCATTTTTTTCAGCTCCTTTATGCAGGCATTGTTCATGGTACCATGAGGGAGTGAAAGAAATACAACTTATAGTCCTTATCCTGAGAAAATGTATACCTTAATATGCATCATTTATAGGGGTGTATTGTAATTTTCATATATGTCAACAACTGAATATTCTGAGTCAAGATTTTTTTGACCCAGGATTCAAGAAACAAAATGTTTGCCTCCTTTTTTCAGAGTAATAATTCCTGCTCATCTTAACTAAAAAACAAACCTTTTTACCTTGACTTTTTAATAAAAGTTTTGTTTCATTAATTAACAAAAGAAATTTATGTGTTGAGTGTGCCTAGAGTGATTCTGAAAGAGTAGGTATCTTAGCTGAAAGACTAAAAACTTAAGTTGATAGTTTGATAGTTGATAGTTTGCTTCAATAATAATTGAAATCCAGGATTCATTTGAATATAAGTTTGTTTGTAGATCAGATGCTGAGAATATTGCCTTCTGATAGAGATGGAATTCGTAGTTCATAAGATTAGTATATATCCAAAAGGAGAAGAGTAGTATTTTTACAGTAATGTGCTGCTAATGTTTAAAGTGTTGCTTTTCTGATATTATTGCCTAAAATTTCCAATGATGTAAATTAGACACTCTAATACTTGTCTCAGCAGTAAGCAATAATTGAGGATATTTGATGGTTTTTATCCACATGGGAGAATGTACCACATAATTCAAAAGCAGCAAATCTCTGCATTCAGTTTATTCATATTGCATTTTTTAGTTTCCATATTTTGAGAAGGGAAGGAATAGTTAAATAATATTTTCTTTAAGTGACTAATAACAGAGATAGAAATTTGATAAAGAAATAAATGGTGATAACCTACATTAATATGCATTTCTTGTATGCGAGTTCAGTTTATGTTCTCTTTCAGCAACTATTTTCAACTCTTCATAAGAATCTTGGCTGATTTTGGAGGCATGCATCATCTTTCTTATTTTATGATCTACTTCTTTTTATATCAAGGCATTTTTAGTTCATCATTTTAAAGTTCCCTTTTGGTTCAGAATCAAATAAAGAAAAACACGAGAATAAAGAGGGCAATATTATTAGTTAGGAATGTCACATACACATGTGGGTATTATATGTCATAGTGTTATATATAAATCTCTTTACTGGATTTATAACTTTACTGTCAAAATTCACCTGAGGGTGACGCTCTATAGGTAAGAAATCTTAATGGAGAGATTTATAAAACCAAACCTTAAAGAAAACACCAGGGAGGGTTTCTAATTTTCCTAAGTACAGTTTTTATATTTGTATTCCCTCTAATATGGCAATATGATTTTTAACACTAAATTTGACAGGCAGTAAATCTAATTATTACTGAGCATATGAAAAAGTATATATATACATAATATAAGAGAGCTGGCATCTAAATATTTTGTTTCACATTCATGGAATATTTATTAACAAAGTTTCATAAGGATTGAAAATCATTACATACTACAGTTATACCTCTAATAAATGAATTATATATGTTGTTTCTAACTATGTAATTAGGTATAATTACACTAATTGCATAAACAGATGATAATCAACCTGAAATTACTTTATAAAACAAGAACATTTACACAACAATAATGTCATTAAAAAACATAAGCCCCCAAGAATGAGACAAAGCAAGCACCACCAGGAAATTCAGTTAAGGATTAAGTGTCTAGCACTGTAGGTATAATAGGGACGCTGTCACCTTCCCATTACCCTAATGCACTCCATTCCTCTTAGATATAGTATGTTTAAATCCCGAGCTGTGAATTTCTAGGGCTTTGTGTCTTTGTCTCACCACCTTAACATTTTTAATGTAGTTTTTGTTGTGTAAATCTATATAAGTGCCATCACCCGTCAGCGGTGACATCTGATGGCATGAGGCCGACCCAGTCTGCATGTATTAGGGCTTTTTTGTGTTTGTGCAGTGGAAACTACTTAAACAAATGCCAGTTTAAGGAATAAACCTGTAAAAGGAATACATTTTCCTTGTTCTGAAACAATAGCTCAGTGTTGAATGGATGCCCATGAAAAGAATAAATCACATAGAAGGATAAAGTTCTTTTCCTCCAAAAGGCAAGAGGGTGGTAATAATCATTTTGACCTATTGAGGAGATAAATCTCTTGATTTATCAGTTTAATGTGGAGACCAATCTAGAACACATGCCAGGAAGCCTCCTTGAAATTACTGCTAAATTTGGGATTGTCCAAAAACAATTTCAAGGATCAAAAACAATATCAAGAACTCAACAATTTCACAGAAAAAGTTGAAGCCCCAGACTGGGCAGGAGCACTTTGACATTGTTTACATAACTCTTTAATATTTAGTCATTCTGTCAGTGCTGGACACCAGTAAACCAAATACCTGGAGAGCTATACAATATTTACTTGCAACTGACCTTTTGTATTGTCTGTGAACAGTAGTTCAGGAACTCTAAATCTGTTATTAGATATGCCTTGGGTAAGATTTGCTGTGAATTTGCAATGAATTTGGGGCTTTAGAAATATGTAGATCGTTGAGTCTTCAGCTCCTGATACTTGGGGGAATCTGTGTCATATAAACTTCCGTGTCCATTATCACCTTAATATGTAGCAGAACAATAGGAATATTTAAGAGCATTTAGGACTTGAGATGCCAACTCAAGTTCAGCTTGAGAACTTGAAGATGTCAACTCATATTCTGGTTTCTTCATCCATTAAAAAATGCAGTCAAGGGCTTCCCTGGTGGCGCAGTGGTTGAGAGTCCACCTGCCGACGCAGGGGACACGGGTTCGTGCCCCGGTCCGGGAAGATCCCACATGCCGCGGAGCGGCTGGGCCCGTGAGCCATGGCCGCTGAGCCTGCGCGTCCGGAGCCTGTGCTCTGCAACGGGAGAGGCCACAACTGTGAGAGGCCTGCATACCGCACAAAAAAAAAAAAAAAAAAAAATGCAGTCAACAAAATAATATAGATATAATTTTTACAATTGCCAGCTGCTGATGTAGACACACAGATGCTTAATAAATATTTGCCAAACAAATACGTGGATAGAGGGGAAAATGAAAAAGGAGTATTTGGTAGATTTCTCCAAAAAAAAAAAAAAAAAAGAAAAAAAGAAAAATATGAGCCATTTTCCCCGAGAGCTTGGTAATGTTACTTAAAATTTTAAATAATACTTTATTTTCTCTGATTATGAAATATTTACTGTAATTTTTTTTAGAAACTATAGATAGCCTCAAAAATGGAAAAGCTTTGAAGTGTGTCCTGCCTTATTGCTCTCTAGAAAGCTTCCATTCCCACTAGTATAGGGTAGAAGAATGCCATTTCCCCACATTTACCAGTATTGGTTATCTTAATTTTAAAAAATCTGTTAATTTTATGCACTATTACTTGTATGCATTGTCTTCAATTTTAGAAAACTACTTTTCTTATTTCTGTTTCCATTTGCTTCTATTGGATATGGTTGGTGTTTTGATAAATATTATCTGAATCCTTTCTCTATCATAGGAAAATTCTGCAATGTTGTGTCTTAGTGACAGCCTCCTCCTGCTATAAAAACTGAAAGTTCCAAATCTTCCTTATTATGAGAACACAGGCGTGTATAACAGGTTCTACCCATAGTATGCCTCCGATTCAGAGTTGAGAGAACCATGAGGAATGCTTCTTTTTGATAGTGGTTGAATGAGTGAGTTCCTGGGGCACAGGGGCATCCATGCTGGTATCCAGTGTCTACTGTCTGTGGTAGGGCTGCATTGTCCAGTGCTCAGCAGGGGCATCAGTGACATCCTCACTAGACCAGCTCTCTGCTGGGATTCTAGGCATCACTCCTAGCTTTGTAGCTCTGAACCTGTGTCTTCAGCTTTCATGACAATTTTGTGAGCTAGATAATATTTTTAAAAATTAATTAATTAATTAATTAATTAATTTTTGGCTACGTTGGGTCTTTGTTGCTGCGCACGGGCTTCAGTAGTTGTGGCATATGGCCTTAGTAGTTGTGGCACGTGGGCTTAGTTGCTCCGCAGCATGTGGGATCTTCCTGGACCAGGGCTCGAACCCATGTCCCCTGCATTAGCAGGCAGAGTCTCAACCACTGCGCCACCAGGGAAGCCCAATATTTTTTTTTAAATAAGCATCCTTTTTGGCTTAAATAAACCAACACAGGTTTTTATTACCTGCACCTCAGGATATTAACTGATAAATAAATGGATACTAGGACTGGTTGTTTCTAATGTTGCTAGACAATTTAAAGAAAAAGAATGATAAACTGAAGTCCCTAAATTCTTGGCTCTAGAAAAGGGACTTTTTTTTTTTTTTTTTTCAAACCAAAAGAATATCTTTTCTAGTCACAGAGCAGAAGAAATTCACAGTAAAGGTTGTTGAATTACCAAGTCAACTGAACTCACTGACTGGTGTCAAAGTGTATTGATGAAAAAGGGATGAAATCACAGAATTGGGGTGGGGATGTAGGGAAGAATTTGAATGATTCAGACTGTAATGGGCTCCCAAACCCATGATTCTCCTTTGTGGACTGAAGCACCCTTTTTGCCCTACCTTGCTTGAAAACCCTGGAATGACCTCCTTGCAGACAGAATCCAATCCTCCTTATGGCCCGTTCTCAACATCATGCACCATCCCCAGACCTGTATCTAGAGACAGATCCCAGCATGTCCTGTAATAATAATTATAGAGTTGAACTGCAAGATTTTGCTAATTTTTAAAATTGGATAATATATGTGTAAATGGATTCTGAAGGTTTAAGAACAAGGAAGAAGGAGTGTAATTTTAAGTTCATCTGAATTAATTGATAGGGATATATTTACTACAGATTCTGGATTCAATATAGTAGCTTAAGTAAGAGTGCTTAATGTCACACTAGGCATTCAGATGCTCAGGAAATTAGAAAAGTTGGAGTGGATTTATCATGCTTGTCTAACTCTAATCATGTTCTCCAAGAAGATTCAGAAGATATTCCCTCCTTCAGGCATTTAGAAATACATAAATGAGAGTATTCCTGGTCTTGGAAGAGTGCTACAGGGGCCATTCTCTGTAAGCCAAGGATGCTGGTGGGAGACACCGTAGGGTTTCATGAATTCAGTGAGGATACATGGGTCCCACGATGGCAGAGCCTAAGTACCAGCTCAAAACGTTAAAGACAGGGTGAGTACGGTTATCATAACATGCATCAGAGCTAGTATGATAATAGTTTGACCAGCTATAGTGTTTGGTAGTAACGAGGATTAAAATAGATGGGTAACCCAATTAGATTCTACTTAACACGAATAAGAAAAACTGCATACTTGATGAACTAAGGCCTCATAATAGTTATGATCTCTTTTAAAGTCCCAAATCTATGTAAGTTTACAGATTCAGAATTTTTTTTTTTTTTTTTTTTTTGCGGTACGTGGGCCTCTCACTGCTGTGGCCTCTCCCGTTGCGGAACACAGGCTCCGGATGCGCAGGCTCAGTGGCCATGGCTCAAGGGCCCAGCCGCTCCACGGCACGTGGGATCCTCCCGGACTGGGACACGAACCCATGTCCCCTGCATCGGCAGGCGGACTCTCAACCACTGCGCCACCAGGGAAGCCCCAGAATTTTTTAAATGAAGGAGAGACCAGATACTCTTGAGAGGAAGAAATCTACAATAACATCTTAATTAGTATATTTAAATCTTTTATCCTTTTCAAAGGGACCTGAGCCATTCACCAGGGTAAACTGAGCAGCTGGGGAAAAGGGAAATACCTAGACCTTTCATAAAGTATTAGATGTTAGCTCTGAGGTAACACTAAGGCCTGGGGACCCAGAACACAACCTGCTTCTTCTGTGAGAATATGGGATTTATGGAATTCAGATGATAGAGATTTGATCCAAATCTGTCTTATAGTAAGCCCAGTGGGACCCTAAATGCACCCCTCTTTTATTTCTTTAATTCATGAATTTATTATTGGAATATATATCATCAGCAATAGAAGAACTCCATAATGGCTTCTGATATATCAGAAAGGACCAAGTGGAAACCACTGGAATTTGTCTTACTACCAAGAGACAAAATGAAAAGCAGTACCACATCCCTTGGGAACTGCAGATTTAAGTATCATCATAAACCATTCAAAAGTGGTGGGGATGTTGAGTCTTATCACTTCCTAACATAATTCTCTTGTATGAATTGGTCTTAGAGAATGCGGGTGGATTATCATGATCATAAATTTAATAGGTGGTAACTTCAGTTAAATCAAGTGTTCCAGATGTGGTGTCTTTACTGAAGCAACAAATATAGCCTTAACTACTGCTCTTCCAAATCTTTTTTTTTTTTTCCTATCAATATATAGTTGACTCTTGAACAATGCACAGGTTAGGGGTGGTGACCCTGCTCACAGTCAAAAATCTGCATATAACTTTACAGTTGCCCTCCATATCCATGGTTCTGCATCTGCGGATTCAACTAACTGCAGATCGTGCAGTACTGTGGTACATATTTTTTGAAAAAAATCCATATATACCTGGACCTGCACAGTTCAAACCTGTGTTGTTCAAGGGTCAACTGTATCTAGATACCGATAGTGTTTTTCTTACACTTGGCATGGATAACAATATACTTTTGCCATTTTGCTTCAGAGTTATGTATACTCTGACCTTGAGCCATAATTCAATCTCTGGGGAGCCTGAATGTTTCATCCCTAAGGACATAAGGCTAGGTCATGAAATTAATGACTTTATACTGATATAATCTGGAGGACATGAAGTTGTAGGTATTCTAGATGCATGCATACTGGAAAATGGGAACAATATCCAGGAAAATATAAGACCTGAGTTGCTCAGTGAAGTGTGTAGAGGGTCCAGTGCTTTGGAAAATTTCAGGATATTTGCTGAAGTTTGAGTCTTCTACCATTAAAAAAAAGATGCAGAACTTAGTGGGTCTCTTTTGATGTTGAAGGCAATGGATAACAGATTTGGCTGTGCTGCTTGAAGCCACTTACTAGGTGTAGCAGTGCTGTCAGGTCCTCACCCATATCTCATCACCGTTACCCCCTCAGCACTTCAAGGAAACTTAAAATTGCCAGCACCTACATTCCATTCTTTTTCCTGAGGGATTTCTCTATCTACCAGAGTATACCTTCTTGCCCATTACTCAAAATGTTTGAACAAACTGGGATGCTGCATGAAGAATGTATTAAGTCTCATCAGAAGAAGCATAGCAAATGCCTCTGGGGTTTGAGATTAAAGCCATGCTCTCTTAGTCAAGAAACTAGCTGTTTCTATTGAGAAACAGCTCTCAGCTTGTTTTAAGGTCCTTATAGAGACTTAATATTTAACTATGGCATACCAGATAACTATTCACCCTGAACTGCCCATGATGTGTGTTATGATTCACCTAGCCATATATTTGGATGTGCTAAACTGCAATATATTTTCAAGTGGAGGTGCTATATATGGGACCTAACTCAAGTAGGTTTTTCTAAGCTCATACTTAATGGCCTCAAAGGGAGGTCCTTATGACCAACTGATTGAGTAGGAAAGAAAGATGGAGGTTTAATTACTAGTGGTTCTGCATGATAAGTTAGTACTAACCTGACGAGAATTGTTTCAGTTTTACAAACATACTCAGGTAGTCTGGCCTCAACTCGTGAGCTTCATCTGATCAAGGTTGACTTGACTCCTGTCATTGCTGAATGCCCAGTCTGCTAGCTGTGGCCTCCAGTATGGAGTATGGCCTCCAGACACCAAACTATATTAAGACGTACCACGATAGAGCAAGAGTAATTTTGAATTTGAACTTACTTTTGTTGTCTGCCATGTGTTAGCCAGCCCCACCATCCTTAGAGTCACTAAAAGCTTTATTTTTCACTGTGATGTGACACACCACATAGTTCCTGAACATGAACTCAGTTTACATCAGAAGACTAAGGCAATGGGTATAGCACATGAGGTTCATGTAATCTCTCAGAAGCTGCAGTGTAGTTTGAGAAATTTAGCTTTCCAGCCTCTGGAGTTCAGGAAAGCATATAAAAGGAAGTAGGAATGGATGCTGACATCAACAATCTTCTGCAATTTATGCAGTCCCCCAGAATGGTGGAAGGCCTGTTGAAGACTCTGTTGTAGCTTTAGATCAGAGACTACTTTGTGAAGTTGAGGTGCTGTCCTATGGGATACTTAGAACTAGTAAGTATGCTTTCAACTAGTGATCAAAATGTGACTCTGTGTTTGTCATACAAGAATATATAAGTTTGAGAATCGAGGAGGAGGAAAAGGGAATTATGCCTCTCACAGCTACAGCTAATGACCCACTCACAAAGTTTTAATTCCTGTATCACTCAAGATTCAGTGCAAAAACAAAAATCACTCCAGGTGTTTTAGGCAGAAAGGGCTTTAATATAGCTAATTAGGTGCTTATGAAATCACTGGAAAGCTGGAAGGGTGAGAATCAGAAGTCATTTCAGGAATAATTGAGTTCAAGAAAATCCCCTGTAGCCACAATTCTAGAATCAGGTAGTTGAAATGAAGAAATGGTTGGAATGGTGAATGCCTATCAACTACATCTGGAACATTTCTCATCTCAGGATCTCTGAGATCTGCTGATTGAGAGGCTTAGTACCCAAAGAAAGATGGCTTCCATCAAGGGAACAGCAATTATTCCAATGAATTCAGGCCGAGCCAACATGCCGTCATTTCAGACTTCTTGTGCCATTTGATAAATAGGTGAAAAGGGGTGTTTAGGTTTGGCATGGTAGATTGTTCCTGTCAATAAATTTACTGCTATATGATGGCAGCAAGGAGTTTGGAACCCAGGGGATTTGGAACCCAGGCTTTGGGGTACCTTCTTGTACTGCTCCAGTGATAAAACTAAATGAAAGAGTACATAAATATCTCAAATCCCTTGGGAATGAAGGTTTAGGTGATCACATTGGGTAAAGAAACTTGGTCAGCTGAGGAGCAGAATGAAATTGAACTGTGGAAGGAGGTGTGGAGGAGGGAAGTCAGAAGTACCAACGATAGCATCATGTCTATTTGCAGGTGACTGTTAATATCTGCCCATATTTTCTTACCTGCTGTGGTGTCTTATGTATGTTTACATATCTTAAGATATCTTTTTCTCTTCCTTTACCCTATCATTTCTATCTGTCTATCTTATATTGTTTATGTTAATGATTATTAACTTTATAGTTTAGTCTATAGATTACAGACTATTGAAAAGTGACAGTACTCAAGAAGATCTTGGACTTGTAGCTGGATGCATTAGCTGAAAGGTCTTTGGATTGTCCACCATTGGAGGAAAGAAGATGTGCCTTTAGGTTAGATAGGGGTTGATGTATTATGTTAGGTAAGAGCTCTTTGTGGAGAAGAAAAAGTATGAGTAAGAAAGATGTATGTTGATGGTGGAGCAGTCAAAGGGTGGTCTTTCAGGGAGCATTTGTCATCCATTTTGGTCACTATATCAGAACCTCCTTCTCATGTTTTGGGTTCTCTTTCATCTTACAAGCCTTGTTGTGGGCACTACCTACCTCTTGCTGGAAAAGCTGAAATGCCAGTTATTTGCTTTTCTTCCCTCACACCCTCTTTGGCTCTCTTGCAGCTGGAGTTCAAGTGCATAGTCTAGACTCTAGGGACAACTGTTCTAGAGCAATAGGGAAAGCACATCCTCGAGGTCATTCCCTGCTGGGGCAATGGCTGCAGAAAGAGTGTGTCCTGAGACAGCAGTGATGCTGCATCACTGAGACCATCACATGTTCCTACTTGTGTTCTTGAGTGCTCAGCAGTGACAGTAGTAATGTCCTCTCTCCACTCAGTCTATGGTATGATTTTTGGAAGTATTTTTGTCTATGTTGCCCCAAATCTAGCTCTCCAGTCTTTCTGGGGGTTCTTTGCATTACCCACTGCCCCTTTTTTCTTTCTTTCATCAGCCATGGTTGGTTTCTGTTGCTTGCCAATAGGAAAAACCAACCTATTCGATGATAGAATAGAAGGAGCCCTGGACTTGTAGGCAAGAGACTGGGTTGGAAACAGGGGCTGCCACCTAGTGGCCATGTGACCTGGGCATATTATTTTATTTACCAGAGCCACAGTTTCTTTGCCTTTTCTGTAAAATGGGAATAAAAATTCCCACTTTGACCATTTGGCACAAAGATCACATGAGCTAAAACTTTCAAAGTTTCTTAGACCTGTGCCTATCATATTTTTATTGCTGTTTTTGTTTAAAAGTAGCAGTACAATGGGAAAATGCAGTGTTTGAACAGAGTAAATGTGTTCTTATTATAATATCTGACTATGTTTAGTATTACTTTCATTAAAATGTCCTAGAAAAGAATATGTTTTCTTGCTAGCTCCTGAGAGTACATGTAGTAATGGAGTTTTAGTTGAATGCGAGTGTTCCTTACTTTCCATTCAAGCACTTCCATAGCACATAGTTCAAATTTCTGAGAGTTATCTTGGGAAATAGAGTAGCAAGATGTACTTTTATATCTGATTTGCTGCTAGAAAGTTTAATAAAATCGGTGAATATACTAATAAGTATGCCATTTGTGGTGAAAGGCAGTTTGCTTATTTGTCAGTTAAATTATTTCATTCTTACAAAGGAATATTATATATAGAAAATATAAATAATAATTAAACAAACACTGATATACCCATCTTTCAACTGAAGCCTGTTGTGTAATTCTCCCCATACCGCTTTCTCTGTCTTCTTTCTAGCAGTATACATAGAAAATGCCTGGAATTGTGTATAACAAACTGTTGGCAGAAGTAGAAATCGTGGGGTGTTTTTACTTCAGTTCTTTGTAGTTTGAATTTTTTAGGAGCATGCATTTTTCATTTAGGAAAAAAATACATTAAAAAAGAAAAAGAACTAATGCGACAATTTCAAATGCCTTGGAGCAAGGAAATTAATGAATGAATTGGAAAACGTAAGTACAGTAGACTTGGTAAATAAACACATGAAATTTCAGGAGCACATTAGCAACAATTATTTAGACAATGATTGGTTTTTCTGGTTTAATTGCTGTCTGTGATTTGTAGTGATTAAAAGGGTGGATCCTGAAACCAGTGGGTATAGTTTCAAACCCATTTCCAACAATTATTAGCTGTATGGCCTTGAGCAAGCCATGTAAATCACTTTGCCTAAGTTTCCTCTTCTATACAATGTGGATAGTTATAGAATCATTCTCATAATATTAAAGGAGGATTAAATGGATAATTCCTTTGGATAGTGGTACATAAATAGTATGTGTATATATAAAAATATATACATATAAAATAAAATTCTGGGAAATGTAATTCATTCTAGCCAAACTGACACTACAAAGCCATCACACGCCTCTCTTCTCTCCATTTGCTCTTTTATAAAACTCTTACAACGTGGAGAATTCTTTCTGGTCTTCTGATGTATTCATTCAGTTTTCAGTAGTTTCTATTCTGCTCTTCACTGCCTTTACTAAAGGCATCACCCATTCTTTATTTTTACCCCTAAATTTTGAAGAATTCATTCTTGTTCTCAAGTAGTTTCTCCTTCCCCCTCCTCCCTTCTTTCTTTTTAAAAATTCTATTCTTGCATCAGTGATGAAATAGCCTCTTTAATTCCACTGAGACTGAGAGTTAAAACAGGAAACAGTAGAGAGTATTTAATATTAGGTCTATTTTCTCTATCTTTTCAGTTGTTTTCCCTCTTTCAGTTGCTGATAGTCTTCATGTATTTAGTTACTTTTCCTTATTGCCTGTTACTTAATGATGATCAGTATCCAGTGACTTAAACTCACCAGAAGGCTTTGTTAAAAACACAGACCCCTCTATGCCCTACCCCTGGAGATTCTGATTTGGAAATTCAAGGAATCCTACTTCTCAGGAGTCCTACTTTTAAAAATAGGTGTGCAATACTTTGACACCACTGGTCTGTATAGTTCAGCATTTGGGAACATCTCATCTGGGTTGCTCAGTATTTATAGCTAGTACAAGCTCATGTTTCTGGCAGTTGTATATTTTTTTTGTTCAGTTTTTCTTGTTAGGGTTCTCTCCTAGCATAGCAGTTGATACATTACTGGTAGGTCTTCCTATCCCCAACCACAAATAGTAGCCAGGAGACAACCATCAAGCATTTCCTCTGTGAATATAGAGGTTGAGTGTGATGGGCTTCTTTAATTGTATCCTATATACATTAAAAACATATACATACATATCTAAAAATATTTGTATTTAAATATTTTATTTTGATTCCTTACTGTTTAATAAGCTAACAATGAAGGTTATTAATTTGCCTCTGGGCATAGCTTTAGTTATATCTTAAAAGTGTTACTATAGTAGTGTTATGATTGTTATTTCCAAAATAATCTGTGAGTGCTTTCAATTAAGAGGCCCTAAAAAGTGCTCAAGTTGTTGAAGGTTTTGTTTTCTTTAGCTCATGCTTAAAGTTTTATTACACTGTGGGCACATAATAGAGTATGCTGACTGTATAATTTTTACTGTTTGATGTTCAGTCAATATTTCTTTCTAGGTAATATATGGGAAAATAATATTAATAGTCTATGGATATTAAAATGTTTGCTTTGCTTTTGCTTTGCTTTGTGTGGGGGTAATCATATGTATTATTTCTATTTTGTTAATCTGTCAAATTTATACTCTGGTGTTTCTTGCATTTTTGTTGCTTTTCCTTTACTTAAAAAATTTTATTTTTCTAATTTAGGGCAATGTTATTCCATGCATAAAAATTAATGATTGTTACAGTTTCATTATATATATTGTACCTTTTATCAATAGAGTAATACCCTCTTTATTCATTTAATGCCTTGCCTTGATTTTTGATTTCACTGGTACTAATATAGGAACTATCACTTTATTTTGGTTTATGTTAGTCTGTTACATCTTTGTCCATCCTTTTAATTTTTAATTTTCTATGTCACTTTTAAGTGCTTAGGCAATTTTTAAAATCCAATTTAAGAATTTTTGTCCCTGATAGGAGTAGTTAACTCATTTATATTTACTATAATTATTATGTTAATCTATATCACTCTTACTGCTTTTAGAGCTTCCTTTTTCAACATGTATTTTTGCTGTTTCCTCTCTTTTGAACCATAAACTGTGTATTCTTTGCTTCTATTTTTGTCAGTGTTTTGGAAGTTGTATATCCTGATTTTAATTCTATAAGTGGTGACCATACTCTTTCAAAAGCAATTATTACTAAATAAGTTTTCTTCTAATTTTCAAAGCTGATCAAAATAATAGCTTAAACAAAACACTAATTGGCAGCATTCTCTGGTTGCTATTGCTAATGTGTTAGGGTGCAGGAGAAAAGAAACTTTCCCCAGCTTGACTTTTGCCAATTACTACAGGAGCTAATGGGGAAAACAACACCCACTGTTGCAGCTGAGAATACTAGCAGGAAACAACTTGAGTTTCTGTGCTAACTTGTTAAACCATTTAGTGTATGGGAATATATCTTTTTTAAGACCATAATGTGTCTGCTCCTAGAATAGCCATCCCAGGTTTCTTTGTTTGCTGTAATTGAATAAAAATGTAGTGGAGCTAGAAAAGATTCAGGGAAGAAAAATAAAGACAATTAGAAGCAGTTGAGATGCTTCCATATAAAGACAAATTTAAAAATAATAAATTTATATATCCACTGACAGAACAGAACTCTGAACCAAAGGAAGTTTTCTCAATGTAAATTTGCAGTTGTTTTTAGCATAATGAATTTCTTTTACAATGTTGTTAATTTATCAAAAAAATCAGGACATGTATATCTTTTAACCTCTATAAAAATGAAATATGGAGATTATTATTCCTTTGACTAAAGATATGAAGATGAGTTGAGATTTTTTTTTTTTTTTTTTCCGGTACGCAGGCCTCTCACTGTTGTGGCCTCTCCCTTTGCGGAGCACAGGCTCCGGATGCACAGGCTCAGCGACCATGGTTCACGGGCCTAGCCGCTCTGCAGCATGTGGGATCTTCCTGGACCGGGCCACAAACCCGTGTCCCCTGCATTGGCAGGCGGACTCTCAACCACTGCGCCACCAGGGAAGCCCCAAGATTTTTTTAATTATGTTTTTGCTTTGAATCAGGCCATGGTTAAATACTCAACTTGAAGATAGTCTTTTGAGTTAGAATTGATCAAAATGTTTGAAATCTTTACCAAATCTTTCACCCTTCTTTGAGCTGAATTCACTTCATACAGTTTTGAGATTATTTATATTTTTCTTAGCTGGTCAAATCCCACATTTCTGCCTTAGGTGTGGTATGGAATAACACAAAATAAAGACATAGAACAAAAGAGAGGAAAAAATTTAAAGGAACCCACTGAAAAAGCAAGAGAAATGGACAACTGATTAGCTGGCAGTAAGACAGTTGGTCAATTTAGCATGGTTTATTGTGGGAATCCTGTAGGTGATAGTCATTTTTCTGGGAATTTTCAATAAGCTAGATAAGCAAGATGACTGACCTGCTGGTTTGGGTAAGCAAAACTGTCTAATATCAGAATGTACATACATTTCAGGCCCATAATTTACCAAGATATTTTGCATATAGATGATGACCCAGTGAAAGGCCTAGGTTCTACAATTTATTGGCATCTTCAACCCTCAAAGGAATATTTTATAAGAGTTTGCTAAAAAGGACATTTAGAAAGCATTATGCTATGGCAAGCATTTAGTCAGAAGTACAATATCGGTAGCCATGGGGCAGTGTTACTAAGTAGATAGTTTGTATTGTCAAGCAATATATTTAAAAAGTGCATGTTTCCCATCCCCAATAGTTGAGGATCATCTGATGAGAGTGACTCTTCAAATTACTTCTTAAATCAGGAATCACCTAGCCAAGGAATTCCGAATATTGTTAAATTCACTCGAAAGCAATTACGGGGGAACATTTGTACATTAGTGACTGTGAAGAAAAACATTTAAAAAATCTGTTCAGAATAGTTTTTCATACTTTAGAGAAAAACATGGAACTACTACGACCTCTTTGGAATGTAGCCCAGTAGAAGGAAAGCAGACATATGGAAGAGAGTTTCAGGATATTTATTCTCCACTCACAAATGACACTTTTTTTTTTTTCAAGTTAAAAAGGTCTGACTATGTCTGTGTCTTTTTTGGCATCCTCAGCATTCCCCTAGTAGCTGATGAGTTACATAACTTCCTTTTGTTCCAGTTCTGTATCAAGAAGGCTGTAGCATGGAGATGGGATGGTCGTTCTCAGATATGAATATCAGTTCATGAGGGAAACAACCACATGCCAGACAGCTTTGAAGGTCATGTTTTTTGCATTATGTCCATTCTGTCTTTTTTCTTGTCCAGTAGGTGACCTATTTATAAGGGCAAATAGGTTATGTGGTGACTTGCTGTGGTGTTCTCAATGAATGTCCTGTGTTTTGTTCACTCTTAAGTTAATCAAGAAAGCCGTTCCAACAGAGCTCAACAATGCAGACATTATGTGGGCCCATGAGATTTTTAAAAAATTGAATTGTAATTTTTTCTGGGGGCAATAATAGCAAGGGATATCTGTTTCTGGGAAAAGTTGAGAGACAAAGGAGAGTTTTCAAGCAAACAAATGAACATGGATTTGAAGTAAAAGAAAAGAGGGAAAACCAAAATGACTGCGAGTGTTTTGCTTGTCTCAGAGCGTGCACACTTATTTCTGTTCCATTGTTTGTGACACAGCATGTGATGTCACCCAATACTAGTCCCTGGCAGGGAACCTAAGTGTACCCAACATTAACCATAGTGAGATGGACTTGGCCAAAAGTTTAAAGAGAAACACATGATGCCCAGATTGTTCCAGTATCTAATTAGATACTGAGTAGTGGGAGAATGTTGAAGAATAAGAGCAGGAAAAAAATCTGGCATGTCTTTTGTTGAAATTCAATCCTCTCGTTTTCCCCCCTGTGTTCTCTGCAGCAGTCTGAAAACTTTTCAATCACTTTTCTTTAAAGGGTGCAGTGAATTTTATCACAATTTTGTCAATCAGAACCACATGTGCTTGCTCCACTGATGACAGAATAACAAAATCATATTTGTTAAGACCAAAACTCAGGTAATAAATAACTGGGATGCAATGTGAAGTCTAATGTTCTTTAAAAGAAACAATGAATGTTTCCAAAAAATTTAATTTGGAGAGTAAAATGAACTTTTTGAAGAGAAAACCATATGAAAGTTATGCTTGTGGCTCAATAACCTTCTTTCCACTATCAGACCAATTCTATTTTTCTATCCTGAGGCCATAATAAGAACTCTCCTACAAATTGTCCAGCATTCATGTGATGTAGATTAAGGTCCCCAAGAGTGGGTTATGGTCATGACCATGTTTTAGAGATGGGATGGGCAAACTGTGGTCCACAGGCAAATCTGGCCCAGTGCCTGTTTTTGTAAATAAAGATTTATTGGATCAAAGCCACACCCATTCACTGACATGTCCTCTGTGGCTGCTTCCACGGTACAGTGGTGGAGTTGAATGGTTGTATAAGAGACTGAGGGGCCCACAAAGCCTAAAATATTTATTGTCTGACCTTTTAGAGAAATAGCTTATTAGCTCCACTTTTAGACAAGCAAGAATATTCAGACAAAATACAATAAACATAACTGACTCCTGGGGAACAAGGATTAAGAGGGATTTTGGTAATTTAAGAAATATTTCCTTCTGATTCTTAGGCTATGGATTTGTTTGGTTTTCAGTGGTATAAGGAAGAGTAATCCTGTGTATGTGACAGAGGTCATCAGCAGCCACTTAAAGACCTCCATTCTCTATTATTGAAATTATTTACTCTTGGGTTTGGCATTGGCAAGTAGCCAGAACTTCTCTGTCTGCACCCTTTCCCAGAAGGGCCTGGCTACAGCCTAAATACATAGTAGCTGCTTTAGGAATGTGGAAACTTCAAGTTTCTCCTTTGACATCATCACTGTGGAATGGTTTGTCCTAGCATTTGTATCCCAATTAGTTAAGGACCAATCATAGCCTGTAGAAAGTGATGAATGTTAGGGTGTCGTTTTGTCTGTTTTTATTTTTAGCTTTGGAGCCAGTTTGATTTTAGGAATGCTATCGATTTTAATATGATTGTGCAAAGAGAACAAAAGAAATGTAATTGTATCTTGAACAAGATCTTTGATCACTTAATTGATGAATTAAAAACTCTCAAAATGCCGTGCACCAGGCAGAATGCTTCAGATTTACCGGTAATTTTAGAAGCACTTTGTTATTAGTTCCTTATTTCCAGCCTTCCTGCAAAAGGTATTTCAAAATGTATATTAAAGTCAAAGCCAAGCTGCCTCGCTTCTCCATTGGTCACAGAGCTCTGGGGAACTTTTCTAGGAAGGCGATGTCAGGATATTTGGAAAGGTTAATTCATCTCTAGGTGATAGGAACCAGGTTCTGTCCATTTGAAGGGAAAGAATGGAATGGGGGAGGGGGACAAAAATGAGACACTAGGAAGAAAATAAAGGCTACATAACTAGAGAAAATAACCATGAAATGTGTAGGGCCTGTGGGCCTTTGCTTAAAAGAAATCAGGCTGAGGGCAGTTAAGAATTTAAATGGTAATATAAAAGGTCTCTACACTGATTAGATATTTTCGAGTGATTAATGCTCTCTGCCGTCCACTGCATCATTGTTGGTAAGTACGGAGATGGTAATAATTTTAACAGGTTGGTTTGATTTTGTGTGTTGCTTATCTAACAAAGCAGAGATGACATGTTGATTTCGCAGCAGCCTCTTCCAGCTCTAGCTTGTGTATATACCTGAGTTGTAGAACATCTTTTGAACTTACCCCTGCACTCAGAAAACAAGCTGAATCTGTTGTGTCCAGAAAAACCCCTAGATACCTGGGACTCCTGATGCCTTTGTGCTTTGTAGCATGAAGGTTGAAGGGGAAACAAACTGATAGGCTATCATGCATGTTGGAGGCAGGGCACTAGAAATAGAAATCTTCATTGTGCATATTCTGATGGCCAACATGTTGAAATATTTTTTACTTGGGGACGGAAGTTTAAATTGGGGCATCATCAACTGATTTTAGGAAGGCAATACAAAAATCTCTGAATTGGGAGCCAGAGGCTTGCTGCATTCTGTACTGATGCTTTATGAGTCCATACTCAAAATCTCTCTTTAATTTGTGATATACTGAGTATATATATATGGTCACATTTACCAATGGCAGAGACACAGAGCTTATTAGAACATTTCCTTGTGGAGGTTTGTGAAGTAGCCTATTTTGATATTGAAAAGGAGAGAAGAATTGGGTGAACATGGCATGCCCAGACCTCTCTGAAAGGGTTAGGCCTTACCTGGAAATTTGAGTTTAATTTTGGGACCACATTTTAAGAGGTATATTACACATTAGAATATGTCCAGGATGGTGAGAGGACTTGAAACTGGGTCTTCTTTCATTCATTCATTGACGTTTTTGTGCTTATCATCTAGCCAGCACTGAACAAGCCACTGGAAGTACAACGGTAAAAGACAAATATGGAAGCTACCCTCATGAAGCTTATAGTCTAAAGGGAAAAATAGAATAAACAAACACACGCACACACACACTAGCTTGCTAACTAATTAACAACTCGTTAAGGAGCTGCGATAAATAGGGAGAGTTGAATTAGTCCTAATTTAGAAAGATTGTCAGAGTATCTCTGAGGAAATAACATTTAAACTGAGGACAGAAGGATGGGGAGGAATGGGGTAAAGAACATTCTGGAAGAGAGGAATGGTCCTGAAATGGGAAGAAATGTGACATGTGCTAGGAACTGAAAGCAGGCCGCTGTCAATCCAATGCAGTGAATGAGGGGAGCAAGAAGAGTGAGGTAGCATCAGAGAGGAAGGCTTGGGTCAGATCACCCATGGTCTTCAGGGCCATGGGTAGGCAGTTGGAAGTTTTACTGAGTGTCAGAGGAAACCACAGATGTTTCAAGCAAGGGAATAACATGATTTGACATTTTAGACTATTCTTGGTTGAAAGAGGGTTGAGGATGGAAAGAGGAAGGGGGCAATTAGGAGACTGCATTAGCTCTAGCTGGAAATGATCATGGCAGCTGAGATGAAGAAATGTGTATTGAAAAGGAAATTGAAAAGGAAAATTAGCAGCTCTTGTGTTGGACTGGAGGTTAGAGTGTGGGATGGTAAGGCATCAAACATGACTCTCAGGTGACTGCCATTTGATAAGATAGGGAAGAGCAGGGAAGAATAGGTCTGAGGGGTAGAGTAGGGGAGATCAAGATGCATGACTGGAGAAACTGGAGATGTTTCATCTGAGGAAGTAAAAACTTTGGGAAAGAAGAAGCATTTCACAATCATTTTTAAATCAGTGTTTTTTCACCATTTGGAGAGTCACTAAGTGTGGAGTCACAGTAAAATCTGATGACAGCTAAGGACCCTTTCTACAAAAAATGGATCATATATCTAATATTGAATACAATCTTAACAGCTCCATGGATCACCCAAAGCTGACCCATCAACTGTTCATGGGCCCCAGCTTAAAATATGTGAAGGACTGCCTGTGGAAAAGGAATTGGCCTAGTATTATCATTTTTCATTAGACAGTCTGGATTCAAGTCTCCTAAATTAGCTGAGTTTCAGATTTCCAATTGGTTAGATGGGATTTATAATGCCTGTTTTATCAATTTATATAGCTGTTCTAAGATTTAAATGAGATGGTGCTTTCTTAATTAATATGACTTTCTAATACTTTAAACAAATGAACCCACAGTGAGGTAGATATGGCTTGGATGAAGTAGTTTTCTTTGTCCAGAGTGAATTACTTCATGAGATAGTGGTTCATGAAATGGTTCAAGCAGGATCTGAATGACTTCTTGCCCATAATCATATGGGGAGTATTGGACTAGATGATCTCTGAAACCCTACCCCATTGATGGTCTTCACCAAAGCCTAACTACATGCAAATTTGTAAGGTTAGATGGGAAACTAATGAGTGCTAGATAGTGCTAAGTAAAGCACTTAATAAATTATTAAGTTATGGTGACAGACAATGCTGGATGGTTGGCCTAGTCCATATCCTCAGACCTCTTTCCTGTAGTCACCTTCAGCCAGGGATGGCCAAATGACAAACATTCTACCTAATGAACAAGCAAAGTTTCTAGGAGAGCTAATCTCCTAGAAACCTCCTATGGCAGACCTAACTGGTAAGCAAGTTTGAAACTTTTTTCCATTTATTTTTACCTTCTTTTGTCCTGAAATTTGGAAGTGATGTCAAGGAATGAGTCAGTCAACTTGTGACCATGAAAAAACAGCCCTGAGGCAAAGGTTAAGGGAATCGTAGAAATGTTTTCATTTCTCTTGGCTATATACCTAAGAGTGGAATTGCTGAGTCATTTCGTAACAGTTTGCAAAACTGTTTTCCACAGTGGCTGTACCATTTTACATCTATACTAGCAACGTATGAGGGTCCCAATTTTTCCACATGTTCTCCAACACATACTGTCTTTTTGATTATATCTGTTCTAGTGGATGTGAAATGGTCTCTAATTATGGTTTTGATTTGCATTTCCCTTATAACTAATGATAGTGGACATTATTTTATGTGCTTATTGGTCATTTGTATATCTTCATTAGAGAAATGTCTATTCAGATCTTTTGTACATTTTTAAATTAGGTTATTTGTCTTTATTTTTGAGTTGTAAGAGTTCTTTATGTATACTAGATACGTCTTTATCAGATATTTAATTTGAAAATATTTTCTTCCATTATGTAAATTGTCTTAACTTCTTGATGGTATCTTTTGCAGCTCAAAAGTTATAAATTTATTTTGATGTTATCTAGTTTGCCTATTTGTTTCTTTGGTCACTTGTGCTTTTGGTGTTGTATCTAAGAAAATTTAGCCTAATCCAGCATCATGAAGATTGACTCCTATGTTTTCTTCTAAGAGTTTTATAGTTGTAGCTCTTACATTTAGGTCTATGATCCATTTTGAATTAATTTTTTTATGTGTTGTGTGAGGTAGAGAGCCAACTTCATTCTTTTTTATGTGGCTATCCAATTGTCCCAGCACTGTTTTTTGTAAAGAACCTTATTTCCCTGTAAAATTGTCTTGGCACTCTTGTCAGAAATCAGCGGCCATAAATGTCAGGGTTTATTTTTGGACTCTCAATTCTATTCCATTGATCTACATGTCTGTCTTTATTGTCAGTACTACACTGTCTTTATTACTGTAGCATTGTAGTAAGTTTTGAAATCAGGAAGCGGGAGTCCCTAACTTTTTTCTTTTTCAAGATTTTTTGTCTATTCTGGGTCCCTTCCTTTTCCATAGAAATTTTAGGATCCATTTGTCAATTTCTACAAAAAGCTAACTGGGATTTTGATAGGGATTGTGTTTAATCTGTAGATCACTATGGTAAGTATTGCCGTATTGATCTTTCTGATCCATGAACATGGACTATCTTTCCATTTATTTATATTTTCTTTAATTTCTTTCAGCAGTGTTTTGTAGTTTTCCATCTACAGCTTTTCATTTCTTCTGTTAAATTTATTCCTAAGTATTTTGTTCTCTTTGATGCTATTATAAATAGAATTATTTTCTTAATTTCATTTTGCAATATTTATTTCAAGTGTATGGAAGTACAATTAATTTTCTAATATTGATCTTGTATCCTGCAATCTTGCTGAACCTTTTATTAGTGCTAATTTATTTTTTTTAGTTGTTGCCTTTGGATTTTATATGTAAAAGGTCTTGTCATCTTCCTTTTCAATCTTCATACCTTTTATTTCTTTTTTTTCTTGCCAAATATCCCTGGCTAGACCCTCTATTATAATGTTGAATAGAAATGGTGAGAGCAGATGTCCTTGTCTTGTTCCTGATCTTGGGAGGGAAAGCATTTAGTCTTTCACCATTGAGTACAATGTTAACTGTGGTTTTATAGTAGATGTCCTTTATCACGTTGAATAAACTCCCTCTAATTCTAGTTTATTGAGTGTTCTTATCATGAAAGGGTGTTGGATTTGGTCCAGTGTTTTTTTCTGCTTATAATGTGTATTTTTTTGATCCCTTATTCTGATAATATGGTGTATTACATTAATCGAATTTTGGATTTGAAATCATTCTTGTGTTTTTGGGGTAAATTCCACTTAGTCATGGTGTGTATTCCCTTTTTGTATATTACTGGATTTGGTTTGCTAGTATTTTGTTGAGAATTTTTGTATCTATATTGGTAATGAATATTGGTCTGTAGTTTTTTGGGGTTTTTTTTTCCCTCTTTTTAGATCTTTGTCTGGTTTTGGCATTTGGGTAATACTGACCTTGTAGAATTAGTTGACATATATTCCCTCCTCTTCTGTTTTTTGGGAAGAGTTTGTGAAAGATTGGTATTAATTCTTTCTTGAATATTTGATGCAGTTCACTAGTGAAATCTTCTGGGCCTGGACTTTTCTTTGGGAGAAGTTTTAAAATTACTAATTGCCCTCTTTACTTTTAAAGTTTTTGCAGATTTTCTACTTCTTCTTGGGTATGTTTTCGTAATTTATATCTCTCTAGGAATCTGTCTGTTTGATCTGAGTCATCTAATTTGTTAACATATAGCTGTTCATAATATTACCTTAAATTATTAAAAAAAATTTTTTTGTAAGGTTGGTAGCAGTCTTATGTCATTCCTGATGGTAATTTGTGTCTTCTGTCTCTCTCTCTTTTTTTTCCCCTTGGCCAGTCTAGCTAAGTGTTTGTTAATTTTGTTGATCTTTTCATATAAAAAGACTTTAGTTTGGTGATTTTCTATAGTTTTTATTCTCTATTTTATTTCTTTTTGGTCTATTCATTATTTTCTTCTTTTTTCTAGGTTTGAGTTTAGTTCACTCTACTTTTTCTAGTTTTTTAAAGCAGAAATTTAGGTTACTGATTAGAGATCTTTCTTCATTTATAATATAGGTTTTTACAGCTATAAATTTCCTCCTGAGTATTGCTTTAGATGTATTCCATAAAATTTGGTATGTTGTGTTTCTGTTTTCATTCGTTTCAAAGTAGTTTCTAACTTGCCTTGTGATTTCTTCTTTGACCCATTGGTTACTTAGGCATATGCTGTTTAATTTTCACATACTTGTGAATTTCTTAAATTTCTTTGTGTTATTGATTTGTAATTTAATTCTATAGTGATCAGATAAGATGCTTTGTATAATTGTAGTCCTTTAAAATTTATTGTGGTTTGTTTTATGGCCTAGCATATGGTCTGTTTTAAAGAATGTTCCATGTGTATTTGAGAAGAATGTGTATTCTGCTGCTGTTGGGTGGAATGTTCTATAGATGATTGTTACATATAGTTGATTTATAGTATTGTTTAAATTTCTATTTCTTTATTGATCTTCTATCAGTAATTAAAAGTGGGGTATTGAAGACTCCCACAATTGTTGTTCAATTGTCTTTTTCCCTCAATTCTGTAAAATTAAAGTTTTTGCTTCATGTATGTTGTGGCTCTGTTGTTAAGTGCACATCTTTTTGTAATCATTACATATTCGTGATAGAGTGATCTTTTCAATCATTATGAAATATCCCTCTTTATCACCAATAACATAGTTTTTGTTTTAAAGTCAATGTTGTCTGATATTAATATAGCCATTCCAGGTTTTTTGTTATTGTTGCTTGTATGATATATCTTTCTCTATCATTTTACTTTCAACCAGTTGGATCCTTGAATGTAGAGTGTATCTCCTGCACAGTGTATAGTTATTGTTTTTTTAAAATCCAGTCTGACAGCCTTTGCCTCTTGATCAGGTTGTTTAATCCATTCATATTTAGTGATATTATTTTTGATATGGTTGAAATTACATCTGCCACTTTGCCTTTTGTTTTCTATGTTCATCATGCGCTTTTGGTTTCTCTATTCCTCCTTAATTGTGTTCTTTTGTATTAGATACTTTCTACTGTAACAGTTTAATTCCATTAGAGACTTCTAATTTCTATTTCTTCAATTTTGTTAGTGGTTGCTCTAAGGTTTATAAGTCTAAATTTTAAGTTATCAGAATCTACTTCAGATTTATACTGACTTTGTTTCAGTGAAGCCTAAAAAACTTAATTAGTGCATTGCCACTTCTTTTTGTGCTATTATTATTATACATATCAGGTATAATACATTATTATAATTATTACTTTATTTAATCTTACACTTTTAAAGAAGCTGAGAAGAAAGTAGAACAAGTATATATCAATATGTATGGAGTGTGTTATATTAATGTTCTTATTTACTCTTTCTGGTTCTCTTCATTTCTTACTATGGGTTTGAATTCCATCTGATGTTATTTCCTTACTCAGATAGAACTTTATTCCTGCTCGCCTCCTTGGTGCTCTTGTCAAATATATTATATTTTTATGTTATAGGCTCAACAATATAATTACATATATTTGTTTTATGCAATTGATCTTAAAATCAGTTAAGAGCAGAAAGATACAATTATACTGTCATTTGTAATCACCTACATAATTACCTGTATTGACACTTGTTTTTTGTGTGGATTTGAATTACTGTCTGGTGTCACTTTCAGCCTGCAGAACTTCCTTTAGTATTTCTTGTACGGTATGTCTACTATGGCAAATGATCTCAATTTTTGTTCACCTGGGAATATCTTTTTCACTTTCATTTCTGAAATAGTATAGTTTTGCTGGGTATAAGATTCTTGATTGACAGTTTTTTACTGTCAGCACTTCGAATATGTCATCCTATTGCCTTCTGGCCTCCACTGTTTGTAATGAGAAGTCTGCTCTTAATCATAATGGGGTTCCCTTGTACATGTTGGATTGTTTTTCTCTTATTGCTTTCAAGGCTTTTTTCTTTCTCTTTGGATTTTATCTTTGTGATTATTCATGTGTCTGGGTGTGGATCTTCTAAGTTTATCCTACTTGAAGTTGGCTGAGCTTCTTTGTATGTAGATTAATGTGTTTCATCAAATTTCGGAAGTTTTCAGCTATTCTTTTAGTATTTTTTCTTCTGTCATTTTCCTTCTCACCTCTCCTGGTAGTCCCATTACGTGTATGTCAGCACCCATAACGGTGTCCCACATTTCTCTTCTTTTCATTTTTATTTATTATTTTTCCCTCTGCTCTTCAAATTGCCTAATATCTATTAGTCTCTGTTGAGCCCCTCTAGTGAATATTTCATTTTGGTTACTGTGCTTTCAACTCCAGAATTTCTATTTGGTTCTTTGTAATAGTATCTCTTTATTGATACCCTCCATTTTATGAGTCATTGTCATCTTAGCTTCTCCTAATTCTTAGTAACATATTCACAGTTTCTTAACTTTTAGTTTTTGAAGGTATTCATAATGGCTGCTTTGAGGTCTTTTTCTGCATAGTCTATATCACCTGGGTCTATTTAAAGCAGCTTTTATTGCTTGATATTTTCCCTGTGCATGGGTCACACCTTTCTGTTTCTTTGCGTGTCTTGTAACTTTCAGAAAGGGATTAAATAATTTAGCAACTTTGGATGCTGATCCCCTCTTCCAGGGTTATTTTGTTGTTGTTTGCTCATTTTGTTTTGTATTTGTTTACTGGCTTGGCTGAAATAATTCTTGAAAGTCTCTTTCTCTTGAAGTGTGTATCCTGTAATGACCTTGCTAAGATTCCCCTCCTCCCCCTTTTTTCTTTCAGCCTGGCTACTTAGGGTTGCCTCTGGGTTAGAGTAGATTATTGTTCATTCAGTGTTTGATCAGAAGTCCCTTGTGCTTGTGAGGCTGCCACCCTAGTTGATGGGTTTGTGTGAACTTTGAGGAATGCTTTCAAGTGTGCTTGCATTAGGCTCTGATTATTTCTGAGTTGGAGCAGCATAGTGGATGCATTCAACTCTCCCCAGAGTTGATAGCAATCCTAACAGGCCTCTTCTTGGATGGTTCTTTTCTTTTCTTTTTTTTTTTTTTAACATCTTTATTGGAGTATAGTTGCTTTACAATGGTGTGTTAGTTTCTGCCGCATAACAAAGTGAATCAGCTATACATATACATATATCCCCATATCTCCTCCCTCTTGCATCTCCTTTCCAACTTCCCTGTCCCACCCCTCTAGGTGGTCACAAAGCACCGAGCTGATCTCTCTGTGCTCTGTGGCTGCTTCCCACTAGCTATCTATTTTACATTTGGTAGTGTATATATGTCCATGCCACTCTCTCACTTTGTCCCAGCTTACACTTCCCCCTCCCTGTGTCCTCAAGTCCATTCCCTATGTTGGTGTCTTTACTCCTGTCCTGCCACTAGGTTCTTCAGAACCTTTTTTTTTTTTAGATTCCATATACATATGTTAGCATAAAGTATTTGTTTTTCTCTTTCTGACTTACTTAACACTGTATGACAGACTCTAGGACCAGCCACCTCACTACAAATAACTCAATTTCATTTCTTTTTATGGCTGAGTAATATTCAGTTGTATATATGTGCCACATCTTTATCCATTCATCTGTCAATGGACACTTAGATTGCTTCCATGTACTGGCTATTGTAAAGAGACCTGCAGTGAACATTGTGGTACATGACTCATTTTGAATTATGGTTTTCATAGGGTATATGCCCAGTAGTGGGATTGCTGGGTCTTATGGTAGTTCTATTTTTCATTTTTTAAGGAACCTCCACACTGTTCTCCATAGTGGCTGTATCAATTTATATTCCCACCAACAGTGCAAGAGGGTTCCCTTTTCTCCACACCCTCTCCAGCATTTATTGTTTGTAGATTTTTTTTTTTTTTTTTTTTCTGTACGTGGGCCTCTCACTGCTGTGGCCTCTCCCGTTGCGGAGCACAGGCTCCGGACACACAGGCTCCGCGGCCATGGCTCGCGGGCCCAGCCGCTCCGCGGCATGTGGGATCTTCCGGGATAGGGGCACGAACCCGTGTCCCCTGCATCGGCAGGCGGACTCTCAACCACTGCGCCACCAGGGAAGCCCTGTTTGTAGATTTTTTGATGATGGCCATTCTGACTGGTGTGAGGTGATACCTCATTGTAGTTTTGATTTGCATTTCTCTAGTGATTAGTGATGTTGAGCATCCTTTCATGTGTTTGTTGGCAATCTGTAAATCTTCTTTGGAGAAATGTCTATTTAGATCTTCTGCCCATTTTTGGATTGGGTTATTTGTTTTTTAATACTTAGCTGCATGAGCTGTTTGTATGTTTTGGAGATTAATCCTTTCTCAGTTGCTTCATTTGCAAATATTTTCTCCCATTCTGAGCATTGTATATTCGTCTTGTTTATGATTTCCTTTGCTGTTCAAAAGCTTTTAAGTTTCATTGGGTCCCATTTGTTTATTTTTGTTTTTATTTCCATTTCTCTAGGAGGTGGGTCAAAAAGGATCTTGTGATTTATGTCATACAGTGTTCTGCCTATGTTTTCCTCTAAGAGTTTGATAGTGTCTGGCCTTACATTTAGGTCTTTAATCCATTTTGAGTTTATTTTTGTGTATGGTGTTAGGGAGTGTTCTAATTTCATTCTTTTACATGTAGCTGTCCAGTTTTCCTATCAGCACTTATTGACAAAGCTGTCTTTTCTCCATTACAGATTCTTGCCTCCTTTATCAAGGTGACCATATGTGTGTGGGTTTACCTCTAGGCTTCTATCCTGTTCTGTTTTTGTGCCAGTACCATACTGCCTTGATTACTGTAGCTTTATAGTATAGTCTGAAGTCAGGGAGCCTGATTTCTCCACCTCTGTTTTTCTTTCTCAAGATTGCTTTGACTATTCAGGGTCTTTTGTGTTTCCATACAAATTGTGAAGTTTTTTGTTCTAGTTCTGTGAAAAATGCCATTGGTAGTTTGATAGGGATTGAATTGAATCTGTAGATTGCTTTGGGTGGTATAGTCATTTTCACAATGTTGATTCTTCCAATCCAAGAACATGGTATATCTCTCCATCTGTTTGTATCATCTTTAATTTCTTTCATTAGTGTCTTATAGTTTTCAGCATACAGGTCTTTTGTCTCCTTAGGTAGGGTTATTCCTAGGTATTTTATTCTTTTTGTAGCAGTGGTAAATGGGAACATTTCCTTAATTTCTCTTTCATATTTTTCATCATTAGTGTATAGGAATCCAAGAGTTTTCTGTGCAATAATTTTGTATCCTGCTACTTTACCAAATTCATTGATTAGCTCTAGTAGTTTGCTGGTAGCATCTTTGGGATTCTCTATGTATAGTATCATGTCATCTGCAAACAGTGACAGTTTTACTTCTTCTTTTCTGATTTGGATTCCTTTTATTTCTTTTTCTTCTATGATTGTTGTGGCTAAAACTTCCAAAACTATGTTGAATAATAGTGGTGAGAGTGGACAACCTTGTCTTGTTCCTGATCTTAGTGGAAATGGTTTCAGTTTTTCACTGTTGAGAATGATGTTGGCTGTGGGTTTGTCATATATGGCCTTTGTTATCTTGAGGTAAGTTCCCTCTATGCCTACTTTCTGGAGGGTTTTTAATCATAAATTGGTGTTGAATTTTGTCAAAAGCTTTTTCTGCATCTATTGAGATGATCATATGGTTTTTTTCCTTCAGTTTGATAATATGGTTTATCACATTGATTGATTTGCATATATTGAAGAATCCTTGTATTCCTGGGATAAACCCCACTTGATCATGGTGTATGATCCTTTTAATGTGTTGTTGGATTCTGTTTGCTAGTATTTTGTTGAGGATTTTTGTATCTATGTTCATCAGTGATATTGGCTGGCAGTTTTCTTTCTTTGTGACATCTTTGTCTGGTTTTTGTATCAGGGTGATGGTGGCCTCGTAGAATGAGTTTGGGAGTGTTCCTCCCTCTGCTATATTTTGGAAGAGTTTGAGAAGGATAGGTGTTAGCTCTTCTCTAAATGTTTGCTAGAATTCACCTGTGAAGCCATCTGGTCCTGGGCTTTTGTTTGTTGGAAGAGTTTTAATCACAGTCTCAATTTCAGTGCTTGTGATTGGTCTGTTTATATTTTCTATTTCTTCCTGGTTCAGTCTCGGGAGTTCAAACTCTTTTCTAAGAATTTGTCCATTTCTTCCAGGTTGTCCATTTTATTGACATATAGTTGCTTGTAGTAATCTCTCATGATCCTTTGTATTTCTGCAGTGTCAGTTGTTACTTCTCCTTTTTCATTTCTAATTCTATTGATTTGAGTCTTCTCCCTTTTTTTCTTGTTGAGTCTGGCTAGTGGTTTATCAATTTTTTTTATCTTCTCAATGAACCAGGTTTTAGTTTTATTGATCTTAGCTGTTGTTTCCTTCATTTCTTTTTCATTTTTTTCTGATCTTATCTTTATGATTTCTTTCCTTCTGCTAACTGGGGTTTTTTTGGTTCTTCTCTCTCTAATTTAGGTTTAAGGTTAGGTTGTTTATTTGAGATGTTTCTTGTTTCTTGAGGTAGGAATGTATTGCTATAAACTTTCCTCTTAGAACTGCTTTTGCTGCATTGCATAGGTTTTAGGTTGCCGTGTTTTCGTTGTCATTTTTTTCTAGGTGTTTTTTTATTTCCTCTTTGATTTCTTCAGTGATCTCTTGGTTATTTAGTAGTGTATTGTTTAGCCTCCATGTGTTTGTATTTTTTACAGATTTTTTCCTGTAATTGATATGTAGTTTCATAGCATTGTGGTAGGAAAAGATACTTGGTAGGATCTCAGTTTCCTTAAGTTTACCAAGGCTTGGTTTGTGACCCAAGATATGATGTATCCTGGAGAATGTTCCGTGAGCACTTGAGAAGAAAATATATTCTGTTTTTTTTTTTTTTTTTGGATGGAAGTTTCTATAAATATCAGTTAAATCCGTCTTGTTTAATGTATTATATAAAGCTTGTGTGTCCTTATTTATTTTCATTTTGGATGATCTGTCCGTTGGTGAAAATGGGGTGTTAAAGTCCCCTACTATGATTGTGTTACTGTCAATTTCCCTTTTTATGTCTGTTAGCATTTGCCTTATGTATTGAGGTGTTCCTGTGTTGGGTACATAAATATTTACAATTGTTATATCTTCTTCTTGGATTGATCCATTGATCATTATGTTATGTCCTTCTTTGTCTCTTGTAATAGTCTTTATTTTAAAGTCTATTTTGTCTGATATGAGAATTGCTACTCCAGCTTTCTTTTGATTTCCATTTGCATGGAATATCTTTTTCCATCCCCTCACTTTCAGTCTGTATGTGTCCCTAGGTCTGAAGTGGGTCTCTTGTAGACAGCATATACACAGGTCTTGTTTTTGTATCCATTCAGCCAGTCTGTGTCTTTTGGTTGGAGCATTTAATCCATTTACATTTTAGGTAGTTATCGATATGTGTGCTCCTATTACCATTTTGTTAATTGTTTTGGGTTTGTTATTGTAGGTCTTTTCCTTCTCTTGTGTTTCCTGCCTAGAGAAGTTCCTTTAGCATTTGTTGTAAAGCTGGTTTGGTGGTGCTTAGTCCTCTTAGCTTTTGCTTGTCTGGAAAGGTTTTAATTTCTCTGTCAAATCTGAATAAGATCTTTGCTGGGTAGAGTATTCTTGGTTGTAGGTTCTTCCCTTTCATCACTTTTAATATGTCCTGCCACTCCCTTCTGGCTTGCAGAGTTTCTGCTGAAAGATCAGCTGTTAACCTTATGGGGATTCCCTTGTATGTTATTTGTTGCTTTTCCCTTGCTGCTTTTAATATTTTTTCTTTGTATTTAATTTTTGACAGTTTGATTAATATGTGTCTTGGCATGTTTCTCCTTGGATTTATCCTGTATGGGACTCTTTGTGCTTCCTGGACTTGATTGACTATTTCCTTTCCCATATTAGGGAAGTTTTCAACTTCAATGTCTTCAAATATTTTCTCAGTCCATTTTTTTTCTCTTCTTCTTCTGGGACCCCTATAATTCAAATGTTGGTGCGTTTAATGTTGTCCCAGAGGTCTCTGAGACTGTCCTCAATTCTTTTCATTCTTTTATCTTTATTCTGCTCTCTGGTAGTTATTTCCACTATTTTATCTTCCAGGTCACTCATCCATTCTTCTACCTCAGTTATTCTGCTATTGATTCCTTCTAGAGCATTTTTAATTTCATTTTTTCTTTTGTTCATCATTGTTTGTTTGCTGTAGTTCTTCTCCTTGTTAAACGTTTCTTGTATTTTCTCCATTCTATTTCCAGGGTTTTGGGTCATCTTTATTATCATTACTCTTAATTTTTTTTCAGGTAGACTGCCTATTTCCTTGTCATTTGTTTGGTCTGGTGTGTTTTTACCTTGCTCCTTCATCTGCTGTGTATTTCTCTGTCTTCTCATTTTGCTTAACTTATTGTGTTTGGGGTCTCCTTTTCTCAGGCTGTAGCTTCATAGTTCCCATTGTTTTTGCTGTCTGCCTCCAGTAGTGAGGTAGCTTCAGTGCCTTGTGTAGGCTTCCTGGTGGAGGGGACTGGTGCCTGTGTTCTGGTGGATGAGGCTGGATCTTGTCTTTCTGGTGGGCAGGACTGTGTCTGGTGATGTGTTTTGGGGTGTTTGTGAACTTAGTATGAGTGTAGACAGCCTCTCTGCTAATGGGTGGGGGTGTGTTCCTGTCTTGCTAGTTGTTTGGCATAGGGTGTCCAGCAGTGTAGCTTGCTGGTCATTGAGTGGAGCTGGGCCTTAGTGTTGAGATGGAGACCTCTGAGAGAGCTTTCACTGTTTGATATTACATTGGGCCAGGAGGTCTTTGGTGGACCAATGTCCTGAACTTGGCTTTCCCACCTCAGAGGCTCAGGCCTGACACCAGCCGGAGCACCAAGACCCTGTCAGCCACACAGCTCCAAACACAAGGGAGAAAAAAAAGAATTAAATTTAAAAAATAAAATAAAGTTATTAAATTTAAAAAAATTATTAAAAATAAAAAAGCAATAAAAAAAGAAGGAAAGAAAGAAGTGAGCAACCAAACCAAAAACCAAATCCACCAATGATAAGAAGTGCTAAAAACTATAGTAAAACAAACACAAAAAAAAACAAAAACGGACAGACAGACGCCTAGGACAAATGGTAAAAGCAAAGCTATACATACAAAGTCACACAGAGAAGCATACACTTACACGCTCACAAAAGGAGAAAAAGGAAAAAAAATATATATATATATTAAAAAAAGGAGTAACCAAATCAATAAAGAAATCTACCAGTGGTAATAAGGTCTAAATACTAAACTTAGATAAAAATAAAACCAGAAACAAATTAGATGCAGAAAGCAAACCCCAGGTCTACAGTTGCTCCCAAAGTCCACCGCCTCAATTTTGGGATGATTTGTTGTCAATTCAGGTATTCCATAGATGCAGGATACATCAGTTTGATTGTGGAGATTTAATCTGCTGCTCCTGAGGCTGCCTGGAGAGATTTCCCTTTTTCTTCTTTGTTTGCATAGCTTCGGGGTTCAGCTTTGGATTTGGCCCAGCCTCTGCTTGTAGGTCACCTGAGGGCATCTGTTCCCCACCCAGACAGGATGGGGTAAAGTAGCAGCTGATTAGGGGGCTCTGGCTCACTCAGGCCAGGGGGAGGGAGGGGTACGGAATGCGGGGCAAGCCTGCTGCAGCAGAGGCTGGCGTGAGGTTGCAACAGCCTGAGGCACGACGTGTGTTCTCCCAGGGAAGTTGTCCCTGGATCACTGGACCTTGGCAGTTGCAGGCTGCACAGGCTCCTGGTAGGGGAGGTGTGGATAGTGACCTGTGCTTGCACACAGGCTTCTTGGTGGCTGCAGCAGCAGCCTTAGCATCTCATGCCCGTTTCTGGTGTCCATGCTGATAGCCATGTTTCGCACCCATCTCTGGAGCTTGTTTAGGCGGTGCTTTGAATCCCCTCTCTTTGTGCACCCAGAAACAATGGTCTCTTGCCTCTTAGGCAGGTCCAGATTTTTTCCCAGACTCCCTCCCGGCTAGCTGTGGTGCACTAGCCCCCTTCAGGCTGTGTTCACGCAGCCAACCCCAGTCCTCTCCCTGGGATCTGAACTCCGAAGCCCGAGGCTCAGCTCCCCGCCCCCACTCACCTCAGCGAGTGAGCAGACAAGCCTTTCAGGCTGGTGAGTGCTGGTCGGCCCTGATCCTCTCTGCAGGAACCTCTGTGCTCTGCCCTCTGCACCCCTGTTGCTGCGTTCTCCTCTGTGGCTCAGAAGCTACCCCCTGCCTACCCCCTGTCTCTGCCAGTGAAGGGGCTTCCCAGTGTGTGGAAGCTTTTCCTCCTTCACAGCTCCCTCCCAGAGGTGCAGGTCACATCCTTATTCTTTTGTCTGTTTTTTCTTTTTTCTTTTGCCCTACCCAGGTACGTGGGGAGTTTCTTGCCTCTGGGAAGTCTGAGGTCTTCTGCCAGCATTCAGTAGGTGTTCTGTAGGAGCTGTTCTACATGTAGATGTATTTTTGATGTATTTGTGGGGAGGAAGGTGATCTCCACGTCTTACTCGTCCACCATCTTGAAGCTATCTTCTTGGATGTTTCTTTCCTTAGTTCTGTGTATTAAACTTTTAGCTGCTCTGACAGTTTGCTTGAATCATGGAGTTACTGGCTTCTTATGCTTCTTCATCAAGATCTCAATTATTTTCAACAAGGTCCTTAGCCTGGCCAAGTACCCAGTGTCTGAGGTCTTCTGCCAGAAGGGGTAACTTTATCTTGGTAGATTTTCTATATCTCAGCCAGAATCTTTTGTTTGCATTTCTTCCACCTTGGGCAAAATTCTTGCCTTGAGATGAATAGTGTACAATCCATTTCACATAAAACCCAGCAAATTCCTTCAATTTCAGTGCCTTGAATCTGCTACCCTGTTTACTTGATTCCACTCCTTCATCTTTTATGCCTGTTTTGGTTCCTGCTCATTGCCTTGAATTCCCAGACGTCTGTCTTGCTATGTCCTACAGTCTTTCTGGGGCCTGGCATTGTACTTAATTCTTTATTTGTGTCTGTTTCAAATCTTATGTCATTTCAAATTTTCTGAGGATTTTTAAGGTTTCACTGTCAAAGTGAACTCTCAAAATTTTCTTGGCACCTCAGTCCAATTTCTATCCTTTTTCTGCCCCACTTTGCTTATTGTTGGTCACTGTCCCTCTTCCCTCATTCCATATCACTAGAGTAGCATGAGAGCAATGTGTGGCAGAATTTTGGTGAAGGTTTGAAGGTCAAAGAGGGTTATTACATAGTACAGTGGGAAGTAAGTGAAATTATATAATAACACTCATTCTTTTAGAATATTCCTTGGTCACCTGAGGACTTCTCATTAGCTGTTTTTCTTCTTAAACCCTGACCATGTGGCTGGCTTGATGCTGTTCTCCATCCTTCTTGATTCTGTTGTCCATATTTTCTTCTTCTCTCCAATCTAGGGTTCCCACCTATCTCTTCTCCTGCCCACCTCACCACCCCCCAGTTTTTGAGTGTTGATCTTTTTTTAAAAAATTGTGGTAAACATACATAATATAAGATTTATCATTTTTAACCATTTGAAGAGTATAACTCAATGGCAATAAGTATAGTCTCAGTGTTATACAATAATTACATAATCCATTTCTAGAACCTTTCATGATCCAAAACAGAAACTCTGTACTCATAAAAAAAAAAAAAAAAAAACAAAACAAAACTTCCATTCCCCTTCCAGTCCTGGTAGCCTCTATTATACTTTCTGTTTTTATAAATTTACCTATCTCATATAAGTGGAATCATACAATAGTGTTCCTTTGTTTCTGGCTTATTCCACTTCCCTAGCATAATGTCTTCAAGGTTCATCTATATTATAGCATGTATCAGAATTTCCTTTCTTTTTAGGGCTGAATAATATTTCCATTGTATGTATATACCACATTTTGTTTATCTGTTCATCTCTTGATGGATACTTGGGTTGTTTTCACCTTTTGGCTATTGTGAACAATGCTTCTGTGAACACTGGCATATATGTACCTGTTTGAGTCCTTGTTTTCAGTTCATTTGGATATATACCTGGGAGTGGAATTGCTGGGTCATATGGTAACTCTATGTTTAACTTATTGAGGAATTTCCAAACTGTTTTCCACAGCAGCTGAACCATTTTATAATCCCATGTGTTCTAATTCATTTACTTGTTTTTTCCCATTCATTTGATAATAGCCATCCTAATAGGTGTGAAATGTCCTGTCCACTTTTAATTACTGCTTCCTTTACCGCTGCCAGTGGGTGAAGGAAGATTCCTTTTATTATATAGAGCAGATAAACAGGAAGAAGCTGAGAGAACAGGAAGAAGCTATCATAAATTTGTCTACTTTTTAATTGTGAAATATTTCTAGTATACAACATTGTTTAAGGGATCATAAACTCCTCTGTTTAAGAATTAGATTATCAGATCTTATCGTTTCACCATATTTTATCTTTTATAGTTTTCTTTGCCCTGAGTTGTGCTTTTTCCCTCATCAGTGGTTACCTGTCTATAAACTAAATAAGATGATTAGAATATTTATTCTCCACCAGGTCCAGAGCAAGTGCTTATTGTCTTCAAATTTATTTTATTTTATTTTTTTTTGGTTCTCTTAAATTTCTGTTCTATCATCTTTGTGTCCAAAGGTATTTTGCATGTTCAGAATGAAATTTTCTTTACACTTAGGCAATCCCATTTGTGAATGAGTCTTTTCACATTTCCTAAGTTGCTCTCTAAAATATCATTATTACAGTCTCCTCATAGGTAACCTCAGGAGCTCCATTTTTTTTTTTTTTGAGAAGTTATGCTCACTTTTCTTACACTAACACTTGAATTCCAGGAAATCTTGTGGCCCTCATCTTTAGCGTTTAAAGTTTAAAGGAATCCTGTGAGATTGTATCTCTTTACATGACTGAGAAACTTGCAGTATTTTGTAAGTACTTGAAACCACGAGAAAATCAGACTAGCAGAGAATGAGGAGGCAAAAACAAATGTAGAGGAAGACTGCAGACAACAGGGTTCATGGATCTTTGGCAAAGGTTTAGACTAAAATGTTTGAAGGAAATACAATGCTTGGATTTAAAAATTACTCCAAGGTTCCAGAAAGAATAGAAAGACCTAAGATGATAATGGTGATTAAAGAAATAAAAGTATACATTGGACTTTTTTTCAGCTAAGGAAATTAACAATACTTTATATTTATTTGCGGCTTTGTAGTTTATACATATCTTGTATTCATTATCTCATTTGATTATTACAGTTGCCCTGAAAAATGCCTTTTCTGAGTCCCATTTTGTAGATCTAAAAAAAAAAGAGCGCTAATTTTCATTGATCACTTGCTTTGCCCTGGCCAATTTACAAAAATTTATCTCATTTAGTCATCACAACCCTCATGTAAATAGACATTATTGCTGTTTTACAGATTAGAAGATTGGTGTCACAGGTGCTAAGTGACCAGCCCAGGGTTTACAGAAAAAATCAGGGCTCAAATGGAATTCTCTTTCTACCATCAGTGTTAACTTCTAAGAAGCTTAATATGAAACTATAAATCTGTGCTGTTCATTATGGTATCCCATCAGCCACATATGGCTCTGTAAATTTAAATTAATTAAAATTAAATAACATTAAAAATTATTTCCTCAGTCATTCTAGCCACATTTCAGATACTCACTAGCCACATGTGGCTAGTAGGTACCATGTGCAGTGCAGCTATGGAACATTTCCATCATTGCAGAAGTTCTGTTGAATAGGGCTGCTAGAGAGGCTGTACCAAATATCTAATACCTTTGTTAGATGCACACATGCCAAAGAATGAAAAAAAGGTGGAGTCGAGAAAATGAGGGAGCAGAACAGACAGCAATACCAGTGAATCCATTACTTGTTTTATTTATGTGGGGTGTGGGGTGAAGCAAATTATTACTGAGTGTGTATACAGCAGGCAAGAATAAAAGAGAAAAAAATCCCTTCATCTCAGTATAAGGAAAGTGGCAGAGGTGGAAAGGAGGATGTCTTGGTAAATGTGGTAGTTAGTGAATAAGTATTTGAGTGTCCGTAGGATGCTTAGTTCTATACTAGGTGCTTGAGGGTACGTATTAAAAATAGACATGGTCTAGTGCACAGTTTGTGGATCCTATGATTTTTCAGAACTCCCAGAAAAGCTGACAAAGAATTGCCTCATGCACTGCACAAGAACCATACAGATAAAAACCATTCATACCATCAACACAGTCATACAGAATATTGGCTATTATTTTCTTCCTCAACAAATGTGGAAGATAGATTGCCTCAGGCAAAATAGTATTTTACACATGGTTTCCCAAAAGCCCTGTGCATATTTAGAGCTCTTCTCAAAATGTTTGCATTTGTTCTTCCAAAAAGAAATTTGCATGACATTTTAGAATTGCATTCTGTCCAGAAAGCAAATCCTGGCTTTTCATATTTAAATTCAAAGCTTTCTGATGTAAAATCTGCCAGGAAAATGTATGTTCCAAATTAGGTTCTTCTTAGAGCACAGCAGATTTTTTTTGACCATTAAAATAATTTTGGGGAAAAATTCCTAACATCATGCTATCCATCTTTCTTGGTTGAGAAAACCATTGATGGTGACTCAAGGATCCGACTAGCCTTCTACATACAAGAAATTGAGGCTGGATTCATTTTGATGGGGCTGTCCAGAGACACAGTCATGTGATGTTGTTGGTTAGACACTTGATGTCACAGTTGTTTCATATAAAGGCCATTAATAGGGTATTTGACAGTAAAATAGTAAAATTCTTTACTATTAAAGTAGTTGATCATGTAATTAACAAAGATTGGTGAATAAGGTTGAATAAAAGGCCTCTTGGTAATCCCTCAAATTCACATTCCAAATTGACTTCATTGGACATCATCATCAGTGGCAACTGTGACTTGAAGACATGAACCTTTGAATATTTCATTTGGGTCCCAATTTCTGTAAATTGTCTGTGAACAATTTAGGTCAGCATCTTTCTCTTTAAAACTATGCAGCAAGTTAAAAAAAATTAGTTCTTTATGGTTCTTTTTTTTTCCTTTTACTGTCCATTGTGGAGTATCTACCATAATGAATTATAATGTGACTAGATTCAAGCAATAGTTATGATGTGGTGGCAGAGATCAAATTGTTGGGACCAGAGCCAGTGGTATGGTTGTTTGGTACGATCGACTGTTACAGTAATATTCCTGACTCCTTGTAGCCACACCCACATGACTCTGGACTTAGTTATGTGACTTGCTTTGACCAGTGGGACAATAGCAAGTGTGACATAGCAGAAGCTTGAAAAGTGTTTGTGCAGTTAGGCTTTCCCTGTCTTTGGAACTCTGAGAAGAAACCTGGTCTAGAGGATGAGAGACCATGTAGAGGGAAGACCAGCAGTCCTAGCTGAGGTTAGACCAACCAAGTTGTCAACTAGCAGACCTGTGAGCCAGGCCATTTGGCTTCAGTCAGTTCACCACTTCAAAGATCAGCCAAATAGGCTCAGGGTAGCTGTACCACCTGGCTAACCCATAGAATATCCAAAGAACCACTTTTTGGTTTGGTTGATTTCTATTATTTGTTCTATATTACCTAATTTCTCCTTTTATCAGAATTGTTTCTTCCCTCCACTCTCTTTGCCGCCTTCCTTTTCTACCTTCTTGAATTAGATGCTTATCTTGTTAATTTTCAGTCTTTTAAATAGGTTGAGAAAACTTGGTTCCAAGGTAGAATTGAAAAGATTTGGTGGTGAATTGGACGTTGGGACTGAAGAAAACAGAAGTATCACAAATGATTCACAGGTTTTGGAATGCCTTTAATGATTGGCATTTTCTTTGCTCTAAAGATCCTAGATGAGTTGAGTTCATTTGTGTCAGTTTAGGTTTACCTGAAGTCTCTATCAAATCTCCAGATGATATCACAGGTGGTAGGTAGCTTTTGCTATCTCTTTGTAAGATGAGCGTAACAGTAGTACTGATCTAATAGGATTGTTTGAGAATTAACTGAGATGATATGTATAAAGCATTTGACATGCATACAAAGTATTAGGTATTATTGTATATTGTGATGATTATTATTAGGCAGGCATAGTGGAGATCCCAGCATGGGGATTCTTTCATTGAAGACCAGTTAATCTGGCAGGGCCTCCCACTCAAGTGGGAACCAAAGGCTCAATGTTGAGTTAACTGAAATGAATCTCCAACCTATCTTGGGCTTGCTGAACTCATTTGTTTTTGATTCATTACCTTGTTTGTATTTTATATTTAAACCATGTCCTCACCATGTTCATTAGGTCATATCACATGGTATCACTGTGCACTGGTTCTTCATGTTCTGATTCTGTTCTGAATATAAAGAAACGGAGGTACTGAGGGGTCCACAGAGTTAGAGATGATGTTGAAATTAAAATATTAATGAATCCTTGTTCTTCATTATTGTTTAAGCTTTCAAATACATGGGAAACTTTCAGGAAAAATCATTTAAAACATGAAATGTATTTTTTAAAAATATCCCTTTACTTTCAGTAGGCAGGATTTGATTGTGTCCCTGTGGATAGGTTTTGTCCATCTAGCTAGCCCTCTCCAATTGGAAACTGGGGGTCTCTGGAGTAAAGGCAGGCTGTTGATCCCTGTCCTGTACATTGGTGGTACCTGCTGCTTTGTCCTGGAGCGGGCTTCTTGGCTCTTAAGTTATTGAATTCCATTTCCCTTCAATTCTGTTAAATTGTATCAGAAAGTTACTCTTCTTTTTGTTGTAGGAAACTATTTCCCTTTTTCCTTTTGGGCTCTCTCAATAATTGCAATTCTTAATTTTAACACATTGCACAAGCATGAGGTCTTGAATTTGTACCAACACTTGGCACTTTTATTAGCTCCTAGCTGCTTCCAACAGGCGTGCCCTTAATTCTCTTTGAGGTAGATGGAAGGTGTGCCTTGCTTCAGGCCCTGTGGCTGCAACAGTATACTGGATGGTGCTGGGTGCCCTGTTGGTGCCCAACAAATAAGCTCTAATGCTGATGAGAATGAGCAGGCAAGGGGAGAGCTATCCATCAGCTCTCTGTCATATAGTATTGAAGCAGAGTGACTGTGGTGCAGAAGGCAAACCAGTGCAATCTGCGTGGAGGTCTGTGTGGAGGTCTGGGCAGTGCATCAGGGACAGACTGCATTAGTTAAATCTTGCTGGGAGTAAAATACCACTACACCCCACCTTTGATTATTGCATCTGATTATTGCTGGCCAAAAGAACACAGCTCATTTATCCCACTGACCTGTTATAGAATTCTGGCTTGGTTTGTTGGTCCTTTATATAGCACAGAAAAGGTCCACCCTGAAACACAGCTAAAGGCCTTCCTGGTGACATGCCTTTTTGGGTACATGCACTTTATAGATTATGAAACAGACCTTGCCTCAAGTAGGATCTCTCTTTTGGCAGAGCAAAGTTGAAATGCAGAATTATTCAGCGATTTATTTTATCTCTTTTAGTCTATGGACAGCAAAGCAACAACCAACCCACAAAAGGAAACGCTAAATCTTCCAATCAATATTTCTGTGCCTGATTATGGCTTCCTGCCATTTTGAACTTGCAGAGCACAGAAGGGAGTTTATTTACCTGGTTTTGCAAATTTCCGCACATTTTGCTGCTCCTTTGGTAGAAACCATAAATCATCTTAAGTAAGGTGGCTGATTTTATTCCATTTGTAAAGAAGTTTAGGTGTTGTGCTTTACCACTTAAAAGCGCCCCACATGTCACTCTCACAAAGTTTTGAGTTAAATGGGGACTACTATGAACTCTTGTTGTTAAACAGAGAAGACGGAGTTCTATCATAACAGTTAACTACTGCCCTTGAAATAATTCTGAGATGCCACAGTCAGCTTTCAGTCTCAGGTGCCATAAATACAAGAGCTTTCTTCTCCAACTGCTTTAAGGAAAAACTGTGAGTACAGTTTCTTCCATGGCTGCCTCAGTTTAGAGCTTGAAATTCTTTAAAAGCACCTTCCAGATTTGAGCAGTGGAGGGAAATTCCATCTGGGCAGTTCTTCTGTGCAGGATCTGGGAGTGGTGCTAATGGGGAAGGGGGCAGGGAGCAGGGATTCTTACAGTTGGAAGAAATAACTACTTAAAGCAAATGCTAATGATTTAAAATGTTATTCCTTCTGTGCTTTTAGAAAAAAAAATAAAATTAAAGTAATAAAGGCTCACAGCCTGTACCTCATCTCCAGTCACTCCACTGAAATTCCCAAGAGGGTCTTGACTCCCCTCTCCTCCCTTTAAAAATGGTGGACCTGGAACCACTTACAGGAGAGGTTTAATAAGAGGCAAATGTGTTTTATATTTTGTATCTTGTTAAGTGAAAAAAGATGGATTCTCGCAAGTAGTCTCTTGGTGCAGATTTGAGAGGCCTGTGCATGCAAACGTGGGGATGCTTCGCCAGCTAGCATCTCCGCTCTGGTCCCCCATGGCTACTTAAAATCCCCCCTCCCATGCCACTCCCCCCGCCCCAGAGCTAGCAGAGATGAAATTGCTCCATTTGTAGAATGGATCTGCAGATCCAGGAAACTTGTTTCTGTCTGATTTGCTGATAATTTACTCCTCATTTGATTTAGTGGGGGAAAGAGAGGGGAAAAAAAGAAAAAAAACAGTTTCAGCTCACATAGCCCTTCCTCAAGGAAAGAGGGATTGCTGTGCAAGTTGGAGAAAATCATGATTGAAAGCAACTGAAAAAATTAATAAAGATTTACACAAAGGTTGCACACTTATTAGAGGAAAAGCAGGTAAAACCTTGCACCTGTGACGGAGTGACAAAAAAACCCCTTCACTTAAAGTAGCTCATTGGAAACTGGGCAAGGGAGAATGTTTTTAAAACTATATATATATAATTTGAGATATATAATTTTACAGTGAGACACATTCCCTTTCTGGCAATTTTTTTTTTTTTTTTATGACCTTTGGGTGCCAGATAGCGCCATTCCTGCTGTCTGCTTTCACTATTCAGCGTTGAGGAAGCCCATTATATCTGTCTTTGATCCGGAGATCGGGATTGCTAAAACTGATGGCCACAATTAAAGACAGTCCTGTTGAAAAGCTGACCTCTGTCTGCTCTCAACTGCATATAAACTTTTCAATATGGATGTAATTTGGTATTAAATTACCCGTGCTTTATTGCTTTTTAGTACAGCCCTGTCTGTTGCCTTTTAAAGATAAAGGTAACATAAAAGAAAAATTGTGGTGTGTCTGCATAATTATGTAATTATAAACTTGTTTTCCTACATTCAGAAAACCCTTTGGGTGTGTGTGCATCTATTGAAAAGCAATAGGCTGGTAGGATTGGAGAAGAAGCCTTTATATATATATTTTTTGTCCTAATTTGTTCAGCTTAGACATATGCTGTGCAAGATAGGTCAGTGTATTTAACTATTTTAATCTTAGCTTTCAAAGGGTATTCTTGATTTAGAAATGATGTGGTTTTGCTAATATGTTGCTATGTTTATTCTTTAACATCGGCCAAACTGGTGTGGAGTTTATGCCAGAGCTCTGAGGCAAAACCTACCTGTTCCACCAAAGATTGGGCCTAGCACAGCAACATGGTAATATCCCACATGTCTGGAATGAGCTCTTGGATGATTTAAACCTCAGTGTGCTTGAAATTAAAAGCAACGGCTGTGACTTTCTCCTCTAACATTTTTGTTTGGGGTGAATTCTGCGGAGGGGAACAGAGAACAAGCTGGAAAGACAGAGGAGATTTCCCTTTAACATTACAGAGCTGCCTGCTCCTCTTGGTCCTCCTAGCTACCACTCTGTTATTTCAGAGTGGTAAGGGTGTAAGCTATCATTAGAGTCAGATACAGGTTTCTAGAATTGCATCTTCTGAATAGAGACAGAATATCTGTTTGGAGGGTTAGTTGAAATCACAATCCCATCATAAAACTTGGAGGAAGACAGACTCCCAGGCCTCTGGAAACGTGTAATAATAATTCTGTGTGAAAATGGAAATTTTTGAGCTTGCTTCCTCTTCTTGTTAAATGTTCCATGGCAGGATTTTCCAGTAGAACCGCATTTAAAGAGCCAAGCAGATAAAAAGCTGATATCAAAACAAACAACCTAAGGGAAGCCAAACAGGCTGCTCCAGATACCTTAAAACATAATAAAGCAAAGGTATCAAGTTGGGGGAAAAAGTGTCTGCAGAATGGAGGTTAGTTCATCTCTCCCTCCTTGCTGGTCCTCCATTGAGTTATGTATCTAGTCTTCAGCACTGCCCCCCACCCCCCAGCCTGATTCTCTGGGCACACTGAAGAATTGTGGTCTGACCCGTGTTGTAATTCATCTGGTTGCTCTATAAAAATTGCATCCTGTGGAAAACATATGCTGTATACACTTTTATTGGCTCTCATGCAAAGAGGTAATTCCAGAATATCAAGGAAATGTGGAAAATAGATTCCATGCTAGATTTAACCCTGCACTCCCATCACCTCCTAGTATAACTTTCTTTAGGGATTGAGACCAAAGAGAAGGCTCAGCTTCAAGTAACCTTTTGTCAAGCTACTGTTTGAATAGGGCTCATCCTTTGTTTTTTTTCATTCCTTCTCCATGGATCTTTGCTAGTAGCAATGATGAGATAGCTGGGGCATTAGATATAGTGGAGATTAAGGGTTGGATTATGGAGCTAGATCTGAGCCTTCCAAGGTAGTAGCCACTAGCCTGATGTAGCTATTGATATTTAAATTAAATAAAACTATATTAAAATTCAATTCCTCAGTCACACTACTACATTGCTAGTGGTCACAAGCCACATAAGGCTAGTGGCTACCATCTTGGACAGTGAAGATTTGGAACATTTCTATCACTGTGGAAAATTTTATTGGACAGCACTGAGCTAGTAAGACCTGGAATGTCAGGTCCACTCTCACCTTGGCTAAGTCACTGTACCTAAGTTTATTCATCTGTAAAGGGGGAATAATAACAGTATCAACTTCTTGAGGTGGTGATTGGTGGGATAATTAAAAGAGGTAATACATGTGCTGTCCAGTAGGACTTTCTGCAGTGGTAAAAATGTTCTTTATCTGCGTTGTCTGATAGGGTAGCCACTAGCCACATAGGGCTATTGAGCACTTAAGATGTGGCTAATGTGATTGAGAAACTGAAGTTTTAATTTTGTTTACTTTAATTAAATAAAACTTAAAATATCCACATGGGGATAGTGGCTACTGTATTGGTCAGTGTAGGGCTAGAACAGAGACCTTGCTCAGTAAACATTATTAGCTTTGTTTCTGTTCTTCTTTCAATTTGGTAAAGGTGGATAATGATAATCACAGGTTTGTTTTGAGATTTAAATGAGAAAATGTTCATTAAAGCAGTAAATAAATATTACTTATTTAACATTTTTCACCTTGAATTAAATTTATTTACAGATATGAGGCTTATGGAAATAGAAAAGTTATGAATAAGGATCATAAGGCATTATGAAATTATAAAGGACCAAGTAGTAAATTTATCTTCTGTTTACATGCTTCAGTAAGTTTGAATTCTGAGAAAGTTACAAAGTATTAGGTCAGAAGACTAGTGAGAGAATCATTATTTCTCCATCTGTCCCCTTTAATTTCATATGTTACCATTCATATATAGACCAAGTTTAATATTTTTTTAAAAGGCCATTGGATCAGCTGCGTTATTTTCTAGTATGAATAATTTAATCTGGCAGTATTCTTGATAAGTTTTGCATGTAGCCACAGGTTTGGGGGAAAAACAGAATTCTCTCCTTTTAAATGCAGCTGCTTGAAGCTGTATAGTGCAAGAGAGTCTTTATGGTGCTGAAATAAAGGGTTTTAGCCAAATCTGCAAAGCAAGCAGACCTGCTTTTGATTTCCTTACTTTCAGCATTTGTTTGGACCAGTGTCTACAAATTCCACTGAGCATTTGATTGTGTGCTCTCTTCTGTTGTTTTGCAGGAGTATGTCCTGCCATTCCAACTAAATCATAAGCTTCCTGAAGGCAAAGCCCATGGTTTTATATGTACTGTACATCTAGCGGAATGTTGGTAGGTAGGTGTTCTATAAATATGGGTTGACTTACTATTGATTTTTCTCTGTCTTTTTTTTTTTGGATAACACCAAATTTTATTATGCAGTTGTGACATAGTGAATACACATAAGGCCCTCTATGGCAATGAATAGTGATTCTGCATTTATTTACACTCAACAAAACCTCTGGTGGTTTGGCTGTGGCATCCCAAAGACTCCGACAGTTATGGAGTCCTGTTAGAAGAATCAGATCACTTGGGGGCATCAGCATCGCCTATAACCACTCTTTAAAGATCATCACTTATTTTACCAGTAGAGAAACAAGCTCATCTTTTTAATCTTAGGAAAAATATTCAGTTTTATCCAGAAACATTTGGTAAAAACTAGTGTCTGTTAAAAAATCATTATCAATTTAAATTAAGTATGCAAGAGACTGCAATTTGGGATAACTTTAAAGATACAGTTTTGTAAAAGATCTGAGAATAATTTAGTTCCTTCTACTAAAATACTCCACTAAATATCTTGATCCATATCCATTTTAGCATTTCTTTGCATAAAAAAATACCAAACTTAAACATTTTGGGGGAAATTCACCAGAAAAGCCAATCGAAAGAGAAATATGCCTACTCAAATAGACTTGGACCTGAACGTAGAATTTTAGTGTTGAAAGGGACTTCAGAGCTCAAATGATCTGGTACTTCAGAGGTTAATTAACTGACTCACGATTACTCCGAGCCATGATCAGGTTCAATTCAACTCTGAGGGGCCCACTTTACTTGCCAGTGTAGACGCAAGACATGAATTCACTTAAATAAAAATCCATCATGAGCTCAGTGCTAGTTTAACCCCAATTGTTAAAATTGTGCTGCTTCGTGGGCCCTCTGCTGCATTTTTATTAATCCCTAACTCCTCATTGAGATTACTTTATTTAAATGTCATCACCCAGCTCTAAAATATGCTTTCAAAATAACCGTGGTGGCCATGGGATACAAAGTATTGGGAGAAGAAAAGGAAGCAGTAGAAGCCAACTTCTGTTTGATATGTAGACACATTTCAGTCCACTGGGCCCCTGGTGGTGGTACTGAGGCAGGCTTTACAACCAGGCCTGGACATCCCAGCTATCAGAGGGGGACTGCCATTGCCACTGGCAGGGTTGTACCTTTGGAGGCATTTGGGTCATTGGTAGAGTAGGATCAGAGAAAAGGTATAAAAAGTGAGATGAAGCAAAGGGGTCTATAAACTAAAGTCTTATGATGCAAGGTTGGGTGGGGGAGGCTCCTGGCATTAGACCGAGAGAAGATCAGAGTCAGTTAATAAGTTTGGGGTGCTGGCGACTGAAACCAGATCACTGGTGGCTGTCAGCTGGAGAGGGGCGTCATCCCAGGTGGATGGCGACCTGGTCAGGTCTGTTACAGTGTGTGCCTTAGTATTCATTTCTATCCACTCCTGTTCACTTTTTTTCAATCCTTTGTCAAGAGACAGTGAAGGGTTGGCCTTTTCTCCCCCATGCTGATACAGGTAAAGACAGAGACTGATGGTGCCAGCCTTAATTCCCCAAAGAAAAGGAGATCTAGATTTTTGTGAATACCTTTAGTTCTGAAACAAGAAAAGATAAAACAGGTTGCATTCATGTATTCATGAAGCAGCAGTGTGGGTATTGGTGAATTCTGTACAAACTCACTTATTGTTCCCTCTCTCTTATTTCTGAAGACCCTGTGCTCATTTTCCCTTAATAACATAAAAGCAGTTTTAGCACAACTGAATTTTCAGATTTAAAGCAGGGTATTCACAGTTCAAAAATGGCCATGTGTGTGTCTGTGTGCACGTGCAACAAGTTGATTAGAAGATCAGTGTGATTCCACTGAGAAGAAAAGTTTTTTCTGGCTTATGACATTTTTTTTTCATTGGTAAAACTGAAGGGCATCTTCCAGCCCAGAGAATTGTGGTCACGGGTCAGAATTTGACATCTTGATAAAGATGGTGTGCTGTGACAAGAAGCCAATTTTCCTTTCTTGGTCTGTATCACTTGTCTTGCTTTTCCATTGATAGATGTTCTATCTTTGATAGCTGGAATGACAACATTTATGGGGACTGGGAAAAAACTGGGTCTAGGAACAGTGGTCCTCAAATGTTTGTTATGTCCATAAATCACCCGGGAGACTTGTTGGGGAAAAAAAAAAAGCAGATTGTGCTTCAGCAGGCCTGGAATTCGGCCCAGGAATCAGTAATTTATACAAGTAGCCCAAGTGTTTCTGATCTGTGGCCACACTTTGAGAGGCAGAGGTCTAGGAGAAGGATGGGCAAACTACAGCCTGGGGGCCAAATCTAGTCCATTGCCTGTGTGTGAAAATAAAGTTTTATTGGAACCCAGTCGCCCTCATTCATTTTTGTATTGTCTGTGGATACTTTGCACTGCGATGGTAGAGTTGGGTAGTTGTCACAGGGACCGTGTGGTCCATGAGGCTCATAATAATTACTGTTTGGCCTTTTACTGGAAAAATTTGCTGACCTCTGGTCTAGAAGAGAAAATTTTCAACTTGTTGATGTAGGACAATATATATACGTGTGTGTTTGTGTATAATATATGTGTATATATATATGTGTGTGTATGTATCTATGTACATATACACATGTGTACACATACACATGTGCATATATAATATTTTAAATGCTTAGTATTAGTTTACCCATATATAAGGTACATGAAAGGGTGGATGAGTTGGTTCGAGGGCTAGAGGTTGTGTGGTGCTGCCTCAGTCATTGAACAGGAGGACTATAATACAGGAGTTAGTAGTGTCAACTCTGTTGGTACTGAGACAGTGCTCCGAAATCTGGCTGTTACGTATTGGACTCGAGATCTTGGACAAGTTACTTTATGTCTCTAAGCCTCAGTTTCCTAATCTGTGAAAAGGGGTTGATAGTAGTACCTACTCATGGGTTTCTGAGGATTAGAAAAGATAAATGTGAGTGAAGTGCATGGTATTGTGTGTGGCACATATCAAGTACTCGGAGAATGCTGTCTCTTAGAATCATCAACATCCTCATTGGTGTTGCATGTCACTACTTAGCTGCAGGGTATTGAGATCAACAGATTTTGCTACTATACCTGTTTCAGCTCCCTGGGCTGACAGTGTGGGCCAAAGTTCAGCTAAGACCCTTAGTCTGTTGATTCTGAACCAGGCATATTTGGAGGCATGATCTTCTCTTATTAAATGTCATTTCCACTTTCCCCCTCGAATACACAATTTCAAGGAGGTGCCTGTACCTTTGAAAGTGGTTATTCCAATCTCCTTTAAAAATGCTGCTTAATTGTAGCCATGAAACCCCATTCCCCATCAAAAGTTCTATCAAACAACAGCCAATAAATGGTAAATTAAGATAAGGACTGTGAAGAACCTGTGTGCTTTGTTATACTTTCTTCAATCTACAGTGCATCACTGATGGTGGATATGATACAAATGCACATTTTATATGCAGTGAAAAGATCTACCTATAATCCAGTGGCTATTTCCTTTCTGCTCTGCTTATTAACTATGGGCTAAGTGGTTTAAAAAAAAAACTGAAAACACAAGATTCATGTTAAAACCCTATCTTTGTTCTGTTTAGGCTGAATTTATTCTTCAGTGGGGAAGGAACAAGTAAAATTTTATTATCATCATCACCACAAATTTCTCCTGTGTGTGCTGAGTGCAGGGCCATGTCTGGGTCTCTGGGCACACCCCTTCACTTTTACACTAAGTCAGTTATTCTCAGTGGGGATGATTTTGCCTCCTCACTGGGGGCTTTTTCGGTTGTCACAACTTGGGGGGCAGTGCTACTGGCATCTAGTGAATAGAGGCCAGGGATGCTGCTAAATACCCTACAGTGCAGTGGACAGTACTACCCTTCTCCTATCAGAGAATTATCTGGTCCAAAATGTCAATAGTGTTGCTGTTGAGAAACTCTGGTCTCTGGGGAGAGAAATCCAGGTCCTCCACTTCCCAGACCACCTCCTGCCACAGGTACCAGTTGATTTGTAATTATAGCCCATTTAATGCCTTGAGCCCGCCCCCCACCCCAAATCTTCCTCCTTTGCAGCCTTTCTGTAATTGACTGCACTGATATCCCAGAAAGTATGCTTCCTGATTAAAAGCAGTTTATAAAGTAAAATGTATTCACCTGGGGATAGGTTATAACAGAGAAGGAATGATTGAATCAGGATATGGTCCATAGATTCTTTCTGGAGGTGAATGAGTCCTTACCTTCCTGGTCATCCAGTCCCACATACCACAGTGACTCATGATGATTTCAAGTGGTTTGTGCCAAACATTATGTTTCATTTAACCACTGCATATTTATTTTAACACATTAATATGTATTCTAATTAAATATTATATTAAAAATGGCAGCTATTGAAATTAAAAAGAAAATGTTGATAGTCAATAGTATTTAATACAATAAAACGAATTAGAAAAATTGACATTAAAACTTTGTTCTAAAGATTAATTTTAGTAAACATTTGTTTTAAAAAGTGAATTGTTTTACAAAGAAATATTAGGTAACACTTCATTAGTATAGGATATAGCAAAGCCACAAAGATGACATTAAAATTTCTGAGATCTGGGGAACTCTAATGTAATCCACCCCCCTTGTTTTACACATGAGGGTAATATTAATAATTTAGAAAGCACTGTCCTACTTATCTATTACTGTGAAATGAAACACCCCAATGCTTAGGGGTTTAAAACAGTGGCAACCATCATTTTGCTCGTGAATCTACAGTTTGAGCTGGATTTCATGAGGATGCTCGTCTCTGTTTCTTTCAGCATCAGTTGGGATGGCTGGACGGCTGGGGGCTCGAATCCTCTGAACACTCACTCACATCTGTGGTGGTTGATGCTGGCTGTCAGTTAGGATCTCATCAGGGGCTTTGGCCAGAACATTTACATGTGGCCTCTTCATGTGGTGTATGGCTTCCTCAGAACATGGCAGCTAGATCCCAAAGGTGAGTATCCAAGACGGAAGACCAGGCAGAAGCTGGTTTGCCTTTTATTGTTTAGCCTCAGATGTCATAATAGCATCGCTAACACCACAGTCATAGGGGGGTGGAGACTAAACCCCACCTCTCACTGGAGGAGTGTCAATGTCATATTGTTAGAATAACGTGTGGGATGGGATATACTGTTGTCACCATCTTTGGAAAAAGTAGTCTGTGATAAGTATCATCACATATATTAGTATATTTAAATTCTTGCAACAATTTGTGTGAACATTTTATCACCCTCCCTACGCTTGCTGTTGTCCCGATAACAAAACTGAGGCTCAGAGAGCTTGAGTGACTTGCCAATTAACACATAGTTTGTGGCTGAAACAAAGTTAAAGCAGTTTCGGCGTCCAGAAAAGACGTTCTTCACCAGGTTGCCAAGTTTGCAGGGATTCTTCTCACATTCTCTCCTGTCCTCTTATTAGGATCATTGCCTTCCCTCCCCCTGGGAACATTCATTGTGCTGTTCTAGAAGAGGTCCGGATAACTCTTAGAAACAAAGATCCCGGGTATAGCCTCCTTCAAATGTCATCAAATCCTGAGACACTTTCATGAGAGGCTAGTTACTGTCTTTTTGTTCAGTCAAGGAGCTTAATTTCTTTTAGGCATTAAGACTAGAAGATCAAAATTATTTTTCTGGTCAGCCTTAGGCAGAGATAATTTTGTTGATCACATTTTCTTGAGAGTTTAAAATGTCTTAAAGTTTTTAATTGAGAAGTATTTCAAATAAAATATAAAAATAGTACTCCTTACCTACCACCTAGCTTTAACAGATCTTTGCCATATTTATTGTTTCATTAAAAAAAAAAAACACCTCTCTGAGTTTCATCAGTTTTTTTTTCTATTGTGAAGTAGTTATCTTTATTGTTTGTGGACAGAAAATATACTTAAAAAAATTTACAAACATTTATGAGTTGCAAATTAATCAAGGACAGGCTCGGGTCTGAGATCCCAACTTCTTCTGATGAGCTGCCTGGGTAAGCACCAGCAATGGCTGCCCTTGTCCTGCTCAGATGCTGCTTTGGGCCCAAGATGCGTCTGTGTCTCACAGCCGAGCTCCCAACGAGAGCAATATTCATGTTGCTGCAAATGGCAAAATTTCATTATGTTTTTTATGACTGAGTCGTATTGCATTATATATATACCGCATCTTCTTTATCCATTCATCTGTTCATGCACCCTTAGGTTGCTTCCTTATCTTGGCAATTGTAAATAATGCTGCTATGAAAATTGGGGTGCATGTATATTTTTGAATTAGTGTTTTTGTTTTCTTTGGATATATATGCAGCAGAATTGGTGGACCATATGGTAGTTCTAATTTTAGTTTTTTGGAAAACATTCATACTGTTTCCATAGTGGTTACACCAATTTACATTTCTACCGGTGGTGTACAAGGGTTCCTTTTTTTCTGCATCCTCACTAACATCTGTTATTTGTGGTCTTTTTGATGATAGCTGTTCTGACAAGTGTGAGGTGATATTGTGGTTTTGATTTGCATTTCTATGGTGATTAGTGATGCTGAACATCTTCATATACCTATTGGCCATCTGTATGTCATCTTTGGAAAATGTCTATTCAGGTCTTCTGCCCATTTTTTAATCAGATTGTTTGTTTTCTTGATATTGACTTGTATAAGCTGTTTATATATCTTGGATATTGACCACTTATGATTCATATCATTTGCAAATATTTTCTCCCATTCAGTAGGTTGTCTTTTTGTTTTGTTGATGGTTTCCTTTGATGTACAAAAGCTTTTAAGTTTAATTAAGCCTCATTTGTTTGTTTTAGCTTTTATTTCTCTTACCTTAGGAGATAGATCCAAAAAATATTGCTATGCTTTATGTCAAAGTGTATTCTGCCTATGTTTGCCTCTAGGAGTTTTATAGTATCTGGTATTACATTTGGGTCTTTAATCCATTTTGATTTTATTTTTGTATATGGTATGAGGAAATGTTCTAATCTCATTTTTTTACATGTAGCTGCCCAGTTTTTCCAGGACCACTTATCGAAGAGACTGTCTTTTCTCTGTTGCATGTTCTTGCCTCCTTTTTCATAGATTAATTGACCATAGTGCATGGGTTTATTTCTGGGCTTTCTGTTCTGTTTCATTGATTTATGTGTTTGTTTTGTGCCAGTACCATGCTGTTTTGATCACTGTAGCTTTGTAGTATAGTCTGAAGTCAGGGTGCATGGTACCTTCAGCTTCGTTCTTTTTTCTTAAGATTGCTTTGTCAGTTCAGCGTCGTGTGTGGTTCCATATAACTTTTAGGATTATTTGTTATAGTTCTGTGAAAAATTTCATGGATATTTTTGAGTATTGAGTAGAGTACTATGCTTAGTGAAATAAGTCAGAGAAAGACAAATACTCTTATATGTGGAATTTAAAAAACATATATATAACAAAACAAAAATTGTTTCACTTAAAAAAATAAAAAGGGCATTACATGTATCAAATCCCATCTCACCCACCCTAAAGGTAACCACTATTCTAATTTTATATTCTAATTATATCATTCTAATGATATTCTAGTTATTTCAAGTTTATTCCCCCAATTATATGTAAAAGTTGTAATTTCCCCCTTTCCTACTGACACTTGGTATTATCAGGCATACTTATCTTTTTTAACCAATCTGATGGGCATAAGATGACATTTTAGTGTTGTTTTAATTTACATTTCTGGGGCCTCCCTGGTGGCGCAGTGGTTAAGAGTCCGCCTGCCGATGCAGGGGATACGGGTTCGTGCCCCGGTCTGGGAGGATCCCACATGCCGCGGAGCGGCTGGGCCCGTGAGCCATGGCCGCTGGGCCTGCGCATCCGGAGCCTGTGCTCCGCAACGGGAGAGGCCACAACAGTGAGAGGCCCGCATACCGCAAAAAGAAAAAAAAAAAATAAATAAAATAATTTACATTTCTGATTTCTGGTGGGTTTGAACATCTTTTCATAAACTTACTGCTCATTTGGAGTTCTCATGTTAATTGCCTGTTCATTTACTCTGCTCGTTTTTTTCTATTGTTTCTTTTTCATATAAATATGTAGGAATTCTTTATATGTTCCGATCAGAATACTGTGCTAATTTTATACGTGGAGAATAACTCCATCTGCTCTGTGGTTTGTCTTTTCACTTTTTCCCCTATGTGTTTTGTTATACAGAAGTTTTAAATTTTAGTACAACCAAAATTATCATCCTTTTCCTTTATGGTTTGTACCTTTTGTGTCTTGTATAAGAAATTCTTCCCTATTGGGATGTCAGAAAGATTTCTCCCATTTTTGATTCTTCAGGTTGGATGATTTTGCCTTCTCATGTTTAAATATTTAATTTATGTGCAATTATTTTTTTTCCATTTTGGGGGAAAGTGATCTAACTTTCTACTTTTCTACATGGATGGTTGATTATCCTAGCAGCATTAGTTGAAAAGTCCATCATTTCTCCCATTGATTTGCAGTGAAGCTCTGTCATATATGAGGTTCCCATACATCTAATAAGATTTGAGGTTCCAAGTTTTCTGTATCTACCTCCATGTTAATATTAGATAGTTACTGTAGCTTCATAATGAGCTTTGCTATCTGGTGAGGGGAGACAACCCCACCCCCAACTTATTAAGTCTTCTTTCTAAAAATTGCCTTGGCTATTTTGATTTTTTGTTTCCATGTGAATTTTAGGATCAGCTTGTTACCTGCTAAGAAATACTCTACTGAGGGGTTTGATTGGTATTATATTTAGTTTAGAAATTGTTTTAAGGTGAATTTCCACTTTGAAATAAAGTTTTGCTGTCTATAAGCAAAGTGTAGTTCTCCATGTATTCAAGTCTTTTGTTGAGTCTCCAAGCCTCTCTCTTCTGGCATCTGTGTGTGGGGATCAGTCAAACAAGCTTTTCTAGAATTGCTCCTCCCATGCCCACCCATCTCCTGAGCCCAGGGAAGAACCTCCCATGTCAGTGGTGATGATGGAGCCATTCTGTTAGCCACAAACAAGGGCACTGTGGATATGGAGATCCCTGCCTACCCTTCTGGACAGCCCATTAGCTGCTGGAGTCCAGCTGCTATGATGGGAGCAGGGTAGAGGAACTGAAGGCTGAGACCCAGGCAACAGGTCTAAGGAAGAGGCCTGGGAGCTCCAATCATTGTGTGTGGGGGTTGTTTCCTCGACCCGGTTGTCCCATATATTCGAGTAGCAACGTATCTTGCTTTAGAACACAGTCTCCAAATGAAACTGCTTGGGTTCAAATCCCATCCCCACTGCTTACTAGCCTGGGAAAGTTGCTTAACTTATTCATACCCTAGTTTCTTCATTTAAGTAGGGAATTACATGGAGTTGTCTTGAGGAGTAAAAGAAGTAATACCAGTAAAGTTGAGAATGGTGCTGTGCTTATTTAGGGGTTACTTACTGCTCCAACATCACCATTAGTTACTGTTCTCATTACTATATTGAACCATTTTAGATTCAAGTTGATATTTTCCTATGTGTGCTTTCTCTTGTAATGAGCTTCCTGAGAAATAGTCCGTCTAACCTATTGGAGGTTGATGGTGTCTGTGAGCATATTCAAGATTCTTAGAATATTTGTAGGTAAAAAACCTTTTAACATTATTCAAGCCAATATTTTCCAAACCCACCTGTCCATTGAAGTCTTCCTTTTTCCAAAGAGTACCTGTTAAATTCAGTATAATTAGCATTCAGTAGAAGACATTTTCAGGAATAGTCCTTGGGGCATTACTTGTAAAAATTATCTTTATTTTGGCACATATTACAGGAAGACATCCCAAGAAGATATATTCTCAGGGAAGTGTTTGAAAACAGAGGTTAGCTAAGGAATAGAGATTAACATTGGTAGGCAGTCTCTGATTGGTAAAATATCCTTTAATATTTGAAAAAAATCTCCCAAAAATTGCAAACACATTCATATACCTTAGGCTATTGAAAAAAAAGGGTATAACTTTTTTGTTTTTGTTTTTTATAAAGTAGAAGTGTCATATATTTGGTGCCTATATTACAGCCTGGTGCAGAGGTAAAATTTTATTCATTTCGTAGAAGCCCCATTGGACTTTCTCCTGAAGGCAGGAAGGCCAGTTTATTGGTATTTATCACAGTTCATTTACTGCTTGTTTTTGTTTCTTCGAAGGACTCAAGTTGCAATTGGGAATGGCATTTTGGGAATGTTGCTGATAATATTTTTTCCTGTTCCCTTCCCTCCCTTTCTATGTATTTTGTTACTTAGTCAAACCTGTGGCTACTTAATTGTTCCAAATCAAGAAGAAAATGCAAAGGCAAAGCAAAGAGGAAGCAGCTCCATGCTGCCACCTCTCCTGTCGCTGTCATGTCATTGCTCCTAACTGAGTGAAAGGAGAAGTGGATTATGCTAGTGTTGGATCCAAATAATAACTTCTTTATCAAGAAAAGTGAAACACAACTAATCGTAAATAATATTTCCTTTCTTTTCATTTCCTGGAAGATCTTTTCTTAGAATAGTTTACCTCAACCACTCTCTGTGTTTTCTCCCCACGGCACTTTTTATCGCATTAAGATGGTACCTATTTGTGGGCCAGGTTTTAGTTTGAAATCTGCTGGGGCCAGGACCTGGTAGGAAAGTTCTAACCAAGCAGAGAACTAGAACTGAGGAGAAAACTCTAGAGCAGGGTCATTGGTTTTCTCAATTACTCGTCATTAATTCTCCATCACAGATTCCTTCCATTATGAGATAAAGTGAGCAATAAAACCCTGATGATTTGCTGGTAAACCATAATATCTCCAGTTCATATATATTAGAATAACATGTCTAATTTTAGTTCTGTGTGCTTCTAAATCTTAAAAACAATTGCTTTATGGCCTTGATTTCCATGGCTTGTGTTTAGTTTTTTCAACATACTCATGCTAAGTAACAAATCTTGTGTTAACTTGAGTTAGGAATGTTTTTTTATTTTACAGTTTTATGAATGAAGTTTTAGTCTCATATTTTTTGTCTCATATTTCTTTTCAAACAAACCTCATATAAGTACTTAAAAGTGTATGAATTACTCATAAAATAAGTTAAAGTAGTAACTTTGGGCTTATCTGTCAAGGATATATCTTTATGGGACTTAATCACCATTGTACTTAAACAGAAACATTACAATACAAAACAAAACTTGTTTTTCATTAAAAAACAAAAGAACTGGTAACACTTGCAATATACAAACATTGTTGCCTGGTAATTATAATCAGATTGCTATTGGATTACACATTATATTGTGCTAATGCTAAAAGACCGATTGGCAATGATGTCATTACAGGCTCTAGTTGACTAGATCTGTTACTGTTAAAAGCACACAAGTCAGAAAGAGAAAAACAAATACCGTATGCTAACACATATATATGGAATCTAAAAAACAACAACAACAAAAAATGGTCATGAAGAACCTAGGGGCAAGTTGGGAATAAAGACACAGACCCACTAGAGAATGGACTTGAGGATATGGGGAGGGGGAAGGGTAAGCTGGGACAAAGTGAGAGAGTGGCATGGACATATATACACTACCAAATGTAAAATAGATAGCTAGTGGGAAGCAGCCGCATAGCACAGGGAGATAAGCTTGGTGCTTTGTGACCACCTAGAGGGGTGGGATAGGGAGGGTGGGAGAGGGGGAGACGCAAGAAGGAAGAGATATGGGAATATATGTATATGTATAGCTGATTCACTTTGTTATAAAGCAGAAACTAACACACAGTTGTAAAGCAATTATACTCCAATAAAGATGTTAAAACAAAAAAACAACAACAAAAAAACACACTGTGCTAACAGCTTGGAACAGACCAAGGAGTTGTTTGACTTGGGTAGTATTGGCTAGAATGGTAAAGAGGCATTTCTTTTTACTGAGAAAATCTTTCACTGTCTGCGGCAATTTTCATTAGATGCAGACCATTTTGTTAATTTAAAAAGTATCTTCAATGCCTCCAAATTCATTTCTCTGTGTACAGTTAACTTTACAATAGGATTAATGAAGGAGAAGTTGAGACTTGCAGAATAAAGTTTTTCTCTTTGTGCATGCCTCTGTTATCATTGCAGTTACAATAAGAAGTGAATGGTCACACAAATGGTTTTTAAAGCAGATGCTTTTTATTTTATACTCCCTTTTTTTTTTAACTCCATGGAGCCAGGATGCATCTTTGCTTCTAATATTTCCACTAGTGGGCACTGCAGTGCTTCCAACTCTGTATATTTTTATCTGGGCACAATATAAAAAAAAATCATACAGGCAGTGAATGGTGAGTTTCCCTTAAGAGCTACTGTCCTGTCAAGAAAGACACCAAAAATACATTTGGAAGATTATATCTGCTGAAATTATTTACTAAAATTTTAGAACAGAATAATGTGCTTGAGATTGCTACTCAGTTTTTGCTGGCATTCATTTATATTTGTGAATTGTCACATTTATTCTCATTTGATAGGCATATATGTTGAAGTCAACATTATGCAGAAAAGGAAAGGTATGTAATGCCATAGTGCAAATTAACAATATTTATTAGGAGAAAATCCTGCCTTTTTCTATTAAAGGCAAACATTTAGCATGTTTGGTTTATGCAATTTTGAGTATGAAGCAGTGCAGTTGTGGCTAAGACTGTCTATTTGATATTTAGGGAGGAATTTGATGCTTTAATAAGGGAATCCTCTGTCTCCCTCATCCATCATCCGCCATCCTCATCCATCCAAACACCACTGTAAATTTGCCAGAGCCTTTTCCATATTCAGTACTTGTATAAATAATGGCTACTGTGATTTGAAAAAAGGGGAATGTGCACTTTCCAGCTATGTTATATATTTGATCACAGTCATGGAGACATCTTACAGTTTTTGTTTTGCATTGCTCAGCTTTGGTGCATGTAACTTAAGCCCCAGAGCCAAAGGACATTTTTGTATGCTGACCCTTATTGTGGCTAGTACTTGCCAAAATGAAATTAGTTTGCGGGGTTTTCTACAGCAGATGAAACACAGCCTCTGTTCCATTACTACGCTTTTATCATTGCCTATCGCCTCTCCTTCTCTCCTTTGCTATCTTAGGGATTATTCAGGTTCTCTGCAATATTCTGAAATTAATCAAAGCAAGCAAAACCCCATGCCTTGTTATCCACGACAGGAAGAGAGTGGTTTCCACAATCCAGACAGCTTTGTGATGTTGTCCAGTTGTGTAACTAGAATTTTATTATCTTTAAAAAAAGGTTCTGATTTTCACACAATGAAACCTTTTCATGTTAAAATTGTATGAGCAGTGGATCGCTCCATGTGAGTGTGACAAAGGATCTGAATTTAACTGATAGGCTGTTTCCCTTATTTAAATAAGGAACTGATCTGTGAACAATGCTCATTTCTTTCTTTGATTTTTAGCTTAGCAGACCCGCTGTATGTCCTAAATGCACATAGTTTGGGTCACAGAAGCTTTCTATGCAATGAGATGGGAGCAACTTACAGGATGCTTATCCAGTCTGGACCTTCTATTCTTTCTCATCTTTTTATAATCATGCTCTACAAATTGTTTTCTTCCCACTAAATTAGTGGCCATTGTACAGATTGCAGACACTTAGTTTGATTGAAAGTAATAAAAGGAGATTATCCACTGGGTTGGTTGAGTGAAGGTTCTGATTTGACCCACTGCCTGGAGAGAAAAGAATTAATCTTATAAACCAGACTCACTTCTGCCATGCTTTGAAAAACTGCCAGGAATGCATTAGATCCCTTTTGTCTTAAGTCCAGTGAGAGCTAAAGGTGGAGTGGGACAGATCAACGTATGAACCAAATAGATGGTGGCCTGCATGTAATGCTTTGAGTGGTATCTTGAACTGTGATGAGGGCTTTCTCTCGCTCCCTGAGCAAATCTCTACTGCCACAGTCTTTGAATTTGAGGAGGAGGAGGGCAAAGAGGAGGAGAATGGTTTTTATTTATTAAGTTTATTCTTTATGCCAGGCACTGTTTTAAATTCTAAGTTTAGAATCTAAACATATTTAGATTATATATGTTTTTGTATCTTATCCTCATGAAATAGAATATTATTATGCCAAGTTTATGGGCATGGAAATAGGTACAAAGAGGTAAAGTACAAGATCCTACAGCTAGTAGTGGATGATTTGAGATTCAAACCCCAGTTGGTTTTTTTTTCCCCCTCCAGCAAAGCACTTGCTTGTAAGCACCATGCTCTCCTGCTTCCTCGAGATAGCAAAGGTGGAAGCATTAATTCCAGGAGACCAGAGTGGGGTACTGCAGGCTGCCCAGCATCAGGCTGGCACAGGGAGGCACTCAGAAAAAAAATGAGTGAATGAAAAAGTCTATCACTGATGTTGAGGGGAGAACCTTTTGTCCTTTTCAGGAGATAGCACAGTGAGCTGGAAGGAGCACAGGCTTTGGAGCCCGCCAGACCTGGATGCATGTATCCTTACTCTTCCCTTTGGTGTTGTCACTGGAAGTACACCACTAATCTCTTTGAGCCTCTGTTTCCATCTCCATAACATACCTCGTAGGTCGTTGGGAGTATAGGAAATATGGCCTGATGAATGTTGGATGGCAGATTCTAGCATGAAGGTCTGAAAGATGTGATGAACTGCCTTGGCTAGGAGGCGGGAGGCTGGAGGTTGGGGATAGAATTTGGCACCAAGAAGCAGGCAGAGGGAGATTGCCATATGTTATATTGGAAAAATCTTATGGCACTCAAAAATGGGAAATTCTAACTTGCAGGAGACAAATAGGACTCAAACTTACTTCAATAACCTTTGAACCCTAAAAAGACAGTTCTTCCCCTAGAGCTGTTTTTAGGATATGCTTTAGGCAAAAATGGTAGTGTCAACTATGATCTTTATTTTAACTGTGTAATTTCCATTGAGTGTCTTGAACAGTACTGAGCATTCAGTAACAGTCTTGGTTTATTCCATTTATGGAAGCAGCCATGGTTTAGTGGGAGAGGCACTGACTAGCATTTTTCACATCCACTTCTCTCTTCCTTTGTATTTTGATTTCTGTCCTGTTTTGGGGGAAAGAGTGAGAGAGATGAAGAGTACACAAAGAAACATTGTGCTAGAAATAGTTCCTTTCCCTCAAATTCTTCAGGTCATTCTGTCTGTCTGAGGGTGTTTTCCTTTGATCGTCAGCTTTTTGTGGTTGTTTTTGTTGTTGATGGTTGCAATCCATTTTCCCAAAGTTGCCCCTTTTAAAATCTTGAGATCTGGTAGGACAGAATGAAGGAGGGAGGGACTTCCCTGGCTGTGCAGTGGTTAAGACTCCATGCTTTCACTGCAGTGGGGGGTGGGTTCGATCCCTGGTCAGGGAACTAAGATGCTGCATGCTGTGCAGCGTGGCCAAAAAGTTATAAAAAAAGAAAAGAAAAAAAAAAAGGAGGGAAAAGAAAGAGTAATGGATGACGCTGTCCTGAGGATAAATGATATGGGTTCAGGCTGGGAGGCCAACACTAGGACAGCCCTTGCTGCACAGATCAGTGTGCTAAGGACTGCTCTGTGGGCTGAACCAGGATGTTTGGAGGGAGATGTTTGTGGGCAATTGAAGCCTGGTGTGCATGTGTGTTATGTTTTTTTTGTGTGTATGCTCAGAATTCAATATGAGTCTCTTCCTACCTCACCTGGTTTTAGGGATGCCTTTATTACCCACTAGCAGAGTAGAATGATGCAATCATGGTATATTGTTTATCTGGTTCCGAAGTCAGTAGGACTCGTCTTATATTCTTGACATTTTTTACCCAGGTAATTTCACCCTAAAAACCCAATCCTTTCCAGTTTCCCTGGCAGAGAGAGAATGTGCTCTCTCTCTAACCCAGGGCTTTAGTTAAGAGTGAACTGGCAACTGGGAGACCAGGTCAAGGACTGAGTCTGTTTTTCCTTCCTAAGTCTAAAAGGTTTTGGTCCAGTGTCTGGACAAACCTCGAGGGGGTCAGGATAATGCGTGGGGGTAGTAATTCAGTGTCCTCTTGATTTCTGAACTTTGGGGCCATTGGGACTACCCCTTCCTGGCTCTGTCCTGGCCTCTCAGAGGTGTGATGTGAATACTCTGTTGAGCCCTTTGGTCATCTATGAGGGTTTTGCCTGACAGCATGAGAGCATTCTTGTTGCATGAAAACCTCATCTGTTTCTTCCATTCTCGTTCCTTCTGAGGGAAGGAATTGGATAAGGAAGGCATGAATGGGGAGATCCTTGGGGGCAGGCTGTGGCCCTTCTCCCTGTTTCCCTCTTGCTGCTGTCTTAGCCCGAGTCAAGCTCAGGGTCTGCAAGTTGTTCTGCAGATGGCTCAGCAGCAGACACCCAGCTGGGCTGATTTAACCCACAGAGTGTTTGTGTTTGACAGCCAAGACAGGGAGCAGGAAAACTGTTTTCACTGGGATCAGCCTTAGTTGTTTCTCTAAAAGCAGTTGGTTGAACTGCTGTGCTGTTTCTGGAACCATTATGCCATGAAGTGAAGTTTGGATGAAGGACAGATGTATTATCTAGGAAAGAATACTGGTTCTTCTTTCAAAGAATGTTCAGTCATTGCCTTTGCCAACAAATGAAACTGCTCTCCAATGTTCTGTTTGTGTAGAGGCTATTTCTGGGGAGGAAAAAAAGCCCTAAGACATTAATCCTCCTTTGCTCTGGAGCAAGTAAGTAGCAAGTGTCAGTTAATATCCATTTTCTAGGTGAAGAAATAGAGGCACTGAGAGATTAAATAGATCACTGCTTCTTAAACTTGGATGTATTTATGAAGTGCCTAGGGGTCCTGTTATAAATGGAGGTTTTGATTCAGTAATCTGGGGAGGAGACCTGAGAACCTGTATTTCTAACCTGTTCTCTGGTGATACAGATGATGCTGGTCTGCGATTCATACCTGAGTTTAATTTAGGCACATGGTGAGTTAGGAAACAGCTTACTAGATAAGGCTACTTGCCCGTGTCCCCAGGAAGTGGAACAATACAGTCTTTTAATCAAGACTGTATCTAAATTGTTTCAAAGTAGTTAAAGTAGGAAGCATAGCACTTATGGATGTTGTGGCCATAGCACATAAAAAACCAGATTGACAGCTGTGGTTTTTAGTAGAATTAGGTAGCTAAACTGGTTTCAGGCAGTCATAGTCATAGCCTGCCTGAGATAACAGAAGCATAAGAAATTATATCCAAGCATCAAAAACTCAGTAGTGCTTAGAAGAGAAGGCAATTGCTAGCTTATAATTCATGTTTCATTCCAACTAAAGCCAGTAATTTGTGGGGGTGTGTGGGTGTGTGTGTGCACCAGTGTGCATGTATAGGTCCACTGTTACTCTGTTTCTACACTCCTGTAGTCTATTTCCTTATGACATGTTATCAGAGCAGAGTTGCCGCTGTAAAAGACAATCTTTCCCATGTGCTGCTACTCACAAAGATTTCACAATTTGTTGATGACTCACACATCTGTGTGGAAATATATGCTGCTGACTTCAGCTGCAGTAGTTTATGCTTTTCTCCCTTACAGAATATGATTACCCAGAAGTATGTAATAGTCATTTAATGGAGAGCAGGTGTAAGAAAAACAGTAATTTTGAACAAAAGGAATGGATGCAAATTGCAGCATGAAGGATTTAGGTTAGACATCCACATGCAGGGAGAAGTCTCTTCTACAAGTTAGAACAGTGAAACATTGGAACATAGGATCGAAGCAGAGTTGTGGCACATTCTCGGGCATTTGAAAGAAAAGGGCAGGTGGTTTTATTTCAATGCTCTCTATTCAGCTGCCTTCAGAGGGAGGAGAATGAATTCTGCAATTGCTGGAGATCATTTTTATTTCTCTGATTCATGAGAGATGAATTCTGGATGTATCTGATTAAAAACCATGTCAAAGAGCCACATATTCCAGAGATCCTTTCTGATCATTCTAATTGATACTGGGATGTCATTTTTTGGCATGGGGATGGGAATCCAACAAGTATTTGCTAAGACCAGTTTCATGTAATGTCTTTTTCTTCCAATGATTTTCACCTACACCTGAAATGATAATAAAAATTGTCTTCCCCAAGGGCTTATGAGATATTGTAGAGTATCATCTGGAATACTCAAGGGATCCAAAGGTCATCAGATACTCTTTCTCCCAGCATTATTTGGAGTCTTCCAAATTTTAATAGACTATGCAATAGTCCTTCATTTTCCTTTCTAATTGGAATTTCAACTAGGGATGCCTACAGGCATTGACTTTCCTCACTTGGAATGCTTTGATGCACTAGGCAATGATAAAGGATGTCCACGCAGTGGTGCAAAATTGCCACACAGTTATAACATTTGGTATTGTACCATATTAAAACCCGTTTCTCGAGAGAGAATGACAGTGCCTAAAAATAATGGAGATTAAACTTTCCCAGCTTTTCGGAGGATACTGAAAATAAAATACTATGTGTCCCCTAAGTGACTAATGGCACTTTCTTATAAACAGCATCGCAAGATCTCTCTCTCTTTCTCTCTTTCTTTCTCTCTCAACACACACACACACACACGCACGCACACACGCACCATCACATAAAGATGAGAAATGGACATTTGAGTTTCTAGTGAATATTTTCTAGGTCCATTACATATGGGGTCAGTAGCAGTGTATGTTCAATAAAATTCACAGCAGGCAAATAGGAACCTGAGAAATTCTACAGACCTTTTGGAGCTGGATAACTCAAACATTAAGGAGGTGAGCAGAATCCTAAAGATGCTACCAGAAAACTACTAGAGCTAATCAATGAATTTGGTAAAGTTGCAGGATACAAAATTAATGTACAGAAATCTCTTGCATTCCTATACACTAATGATGAAAAATCTGAAAGCAATTAAGGAAACACTCCCATTTACCACTGCAACAAAAAGAATAAAATACCTAGGAATAAGTCTACCTAAGGAGACAAAAGATCTTTATGCAGGAAACTATAAGACACTGATGAAAGAAATTAAAGAGGATACAAACAGATGGAGAGATATACCATGTTCTTGGATTGGAAGAATCAACATTGTGAAAATAACTATACTACCCAAAGCAATCTACAGATTCAGGGCAATCCCTATCAAACTACCAATGGCATTTTTCACAGAACTAGAACAAAAAACTTTGCAATTTATACAGAAACACAAAAGACCCCGAATAGTCAAAGCAATCTTGAGGAAGAAAAATGGAGCTGAAGGAATCAGGCTCCCTGACTTCAGACTATACTACAAAGCTGCAGTATGATACTAGCACAAAAACAGAAATATAGATTGATGGAACAGTATAGAAAACCCAGAGATAAACCCACACACATATGGTCACCTTATCTTTGATAAAGGAAGCAAGAATATACAGTGGTGAAAAGACAGCCTCTTAAATAAGTGGTGCTGGGAAAACTGGGCAGCTACATGTAAAAGTATGAAATTAGAACACTCCCTAAAACCATACACAAAAATAAACTCAAAATGGATTAAAGACCTAAACATAAGGCCAGACACCATAAGACTCTTAGAGGAAAACGTAGAGAACATTCTATGACATACATCACAGCAAGATCCTTTGTGACCCACCTCCTAGAGAAATGGAAATAAAAACAAAAATAAACAAATGGGACCTAATGAAACTTAAAAGCTTTTGCACAGCAAAGGAAACCATAAACAAGACGAAAAGACAACTCTAGAATGGGAGAAAATATTTGCAAATGAAGCAACAGACAAAGGATTAATCTCCATAATGTACGAGCAGCTCACACAGCTCAATATCAAAAAATACCAACAACCCAATCCAAAAATGGGCAGAAGATCTAAGTAGACATTTCTCCAAAGAAGATATACAGATTGCCAACACACACATGAAAGGATGCTCAACATCACTAATCAGTAGAGAAATGCAAATCAAAACTACAATGAGGTGTCACCTCACACCAGTCAGAATGACCATCATCAAAAAATCTACAAACAATAAATGCTAGAGAGGGTGTGGAGAAAAGGGAACCCTCTTGCACTGTTGGTGGGAATGTAAATTGATACAGCAACTATGGAGAACAGTATAGAGGTTCCTTAAAAAACAAAAACTAGAACTACCATAAGACCCATCAATCCCACTACTAGGTATATACCCTGAGAAAACCATAATTCAAAAAGGGTCATGTGGGCTTACCTGGTGGCACAGTGGTTGAGAGTCCGCCTGCCAATGCAGGGGACGCAGGTTCATGCCCTGGTCTAGGAGGATCCCACGTGCTGCGGAGTGGCTGGGCCCGTGAGCCGTGGCTGCTGGGCCTGCGTGTCCGGAGCCTGTGCTCCGCAGCAGGAGGGGCCCCAGCAGTGAGAGGCCCGTGTACTGCAAAAAAAAAAAAAAAGGGTCATGTACCACAATGTTCACTGCAGCACTATTTAGCCTGGACATGGAAGCAACCTAAGTGTCCATCCACAGATGAAGGGATAAAGAAGATGTGGCACATATATACAATGGAATATTACTCAGCCATAAAAAGAGATGAAATTGAGTTATTTGTAGTGAGGTGGATGGGCCTACAGTCTGTTATTCAGAGTGAAGTAAGTCAGAAAGAAAAAAACAAATACTGTATGCTAACACAAATATATGGAATATTAAAAAACAAATGGTTCTGAAGAACCTAGGGGCAGGACAGGAATAAAGAAGCAGATCTAGAGAATGGACTTGAGGACACAGGGAGGGGGAAGGGTAAGCTGGGACGAAGTGAGAGAGTGGCATGGACATGTATACAATACCAAATGTAAAATAGATAGCTAGTGGGAAGCAGTTGCATTGCACAAGGAGATCAGCTTGGTGCTTTGTGACCACCTAGAGGGGTTGGATAGGGAGGGTAGGAGGGAGACACAAGTGGGAGGGGATATGGGGATATATGTATACATATAGCTGATTCACTTTGTTATACAGCAGAAACTAACAGAACATTGTAAAGCAATTATACTCCAATAAAGGTGTTAAAAAAAGGGGGGGTGAGCAAACTTGCAGCGTTTGAAATCAAGAATTATGAAGGTGGAAAAAGAGGATGGGGAAGCTGTTAGGAGTGACAGGCCTATACTTTATCTTTAATTTATTTTTTTTAAACGGAACTTTATTTTTATTTATTTGTTTATGGCTGTGTTGGGTCTTTCGTTGCTGCGTGCGGGCTTTCTCTAGTTGTGGTGAATGGGTGCTACTCTTCGTTGCGGTGCACAGGCTTCTCATTGCGGTGGTTTCTCTTGTTGCACAGCGAGGGTTCTAGGCACATGGGCTTCAATAGTTGTGGCACACAGGCTTCAGTAGTTGTGACTCACGGGCTCTAGAGTGCAGGCTCAGTAGTTGTGGTGCACGGGCTTAGTTGCTCCGCGGCATGTGGGATCTTCCTGAACCAGGGCTCGAACCTGTGTGCCCTGCATTGGCAGGCAGATTCTTAACTACTGCGCCACCAGGGAAGCCCACAGGCCTATATTTTAAAGATTGCTATGTGGGGGAATTTATGGCACCTGCATTCCATACTTTATCCTACTGTTGTCTTTATCTTAATCACAAAACCTACTCCTCAGTGAGCTGACCCATCAATCAGGCATGGTCTGGACAAGAAAACTGAATACTTTGGTGGTGGTTTTGGTTATTGAATCCAAGTTAGCTAAATCTAAATTAACACAACAGTTCATTCTCATCAGTTTGTCAGATTACTAGACCTGTGAGGTTAATTAGTACTTTGAAAGGAAAGAGAGATGGAAACTTTGTTTCTAGAACGTTTTATTATTCCAGGGAATCCCAGAAATTTGGACATCATGGATTATTTATTTTCTTAACATAGTTATTGGAGTATAATTGCTTTATAATGGTGTGTTAGTTTCTGCTTTAAACAAAGTGAATCAGATATATATATATATATATATATACACACACATACGTATATCACCATATCTCCTCCCTCTTGCATCTCCCTCCCATCCTCCCTATCTCACCCCTCTAGGTGGTCACAAAGCCCTGAGCTGATCTCCCTGTGCAATGCGGCTGTTTCCTGCTAGCTATCTATTTTACATTTGGTAGTATATATAAGTCGATGCCACTCTCTCACTTCGTACCAGCTTACCCATCCCCCTCCCTGTGTCCTCAAGTCCATTCTCTATGTGTGCATCTTTATTCCTATCCTGCCCCTAGGTTCTTCAGAACCATTTTTTTTTTTTGGTTTCTTTTACATTCCATATATATGTGTTAGCATATGATATTGGTTTTTCTCTTTCTGACTCACTTCACTCTCTATGACAGACTCCAGGTCCATCCACCTCACTACAAATAACTCAATTTCATTACTTTTTATGGCTAATATTCCATTATGTATATGTGCCACATCTTCTTTATCCATTCATCTGTGGATGGACACTTAGGTTGCTTCCATGTCCTGGCTATTGAAAATAGAGCTGCAGTGAACACTGTGCTACATGACCCTTTTTGAACTATGGTTTTCTCAGGGTATATGCCCAGTAGTGGGATTGATGGGTCTTATGGTAGTTCTAGTTTTCATTTTTTAAGGAACCTCCATACTGTTCTCCATAGTTGCTGTATCAATTTACATTCCCACCAACAGTGCAAGAGGGTTCCCTTTTCTCCACACCCTCTCCAGCATTTATTGTTTGTAGATTTTTTGATGATGGCCATTCTGACTGGTGTGAGGTGCTACCTCTTTGTAGTTTTTTTTTTCATTAATTTCTGCTTTATAACAAAGTGAATCAGTCATACATATACATCTGTTCCCACATCCCTTCCCTCTTGCGTCTCCCTCCCTCCCACCCTCCCTATCCCACCCCTCCAGGCCGTCACAAAGCACCGAGCTGATCTCCCTGTGCTATGCGGCTGCTTCCCACTATCTATCTACCTTACGTTTGGTAGTGTATATATGTCCATGCCTCTCTTTCGCTTTGTCACAGCTTACCCTTCCCCCTCCCCATATCCTCAAGTCCATTCTCAAGTGGGTCTGTGTCTTTATTCCTGTTTTACCCCTAGGTTCTTCATGACATTTTTTTTTCTTAATCTTTGTAGTTTTGATTTGCATTTCTCTAGTGATTAGTGATGTTGAGCATCCTTTCATGTGTGTGTTGGCAATCTGTATATCTTCTTTGGAGAAATGTCTATTTAGGTCTTCTGCCCGTTTTTGGATTGGGTTGTTTGTTTTTTTGGTATTGAGCTGCATGAGCTGCTTGTATATTTTAGAGATTAATCCTTTGTCTGTTGCTTCGTTTGCAAATATTTTCTCCCATTCTGAGGGTTGTCTTTTCGTCTTGTTTATGGTTTCCTTTGCTGTGCAAAAGCTTTTAAGTTTCATTAGGTCCCATTTGTTTATTTTTGTTTTTATTTCCATTTCTCTAGGAGGTAGGTCACAAAGGATCTTGCTGTGATGTATGTCATAGAATGTTCTGCCTGTGTTTTCCTCTAAGTGTTTTATAGTGTCTGGCCTTACATTTAGGTCTTTAATCCATTTTGAGTTTATTTTTGTGTATGGTTTTAGGGAGTGTTCTAATTTCATACTTTTACATGTAGCTGCCCAGTTTTCCCAGCACCACTTATTTAAGAGGCTGTCTTTTCACCACTGTATATTCTTGCTTCCTTTATCAAAGATAAGGTGACCATATGTGTGTGGGTTTATCTCTGGGCTTTCTATCCTGTTCCATCAATCTATATTTCTGTTTTTGTGCCAGTACCATACTGTCCTGATTACTGTAGCTTTGTAATATAGTCTGAAGTCAGGGAGCCTGATTCCTTCAGCTCCATTTTTCTGTCTCAAGATTGCTTTGGCTATTCAGGGTCTTTTGTGTTTCCAAACAAATTGTGAAATTTTTTGTTCTAGTTCTGTGAAAAATGCCATTGCTAATTTGTTAGGGATTGCATTGAATCTGTAAATTGCTTTGGGTAGTATAGTTATTTTCACAATGTTGATTCTTCCAATCCAAGAACATGGTGTATCTCTCCATCTGTTTGTATCATCTTTACTTTCCTTCATGAGTTCTTATAGTTTCCTGCATACAGGTGTTTTGTCTCCTTAGGTAGGTTTATTCCTAGGTATTTTATTCTTTTTGATACAGTGGTAAATGGGAGTGTTTCCTTAATTGCTCTTTCAGATTTTTCATCATTAGTGTATAGGAATGCCAGAGATTTCTGTGCATTACTTTTGTAAATCCTGCTACTTTACCAGAATCATGGATTAGCTCTAGTAGTTTTCTGGTAGCATCTTTAGGATTTTCTATGTATAGTATCATGTCATCTGCAAACAGTGACAGTTTTACTTCTTCTTTTCCCATTTGGATTCCTTTTATTTCTTTTTCTTCTCTGATTGCTGTGGCTAAAACTTCCAAAACTATGTTGAATAAGAGTGGTGAGAGTGGACAACCTTGTCTTGTTCCTGATCTTAGTGGAAATGGTTTCAGTTTTTCACTGTTGAGAACGATGTTGGCTGTGGGTTTGTCATATATGGCCTTTATTATGTTGAGGTAAGTTCCCTCTATGCCTACTTTCTGGAGGGTTCTTATCATAAATGGGTGTTGAATTTTGTCAAAAGCTTTTTCTGCATCTATTGAGACGATCATATGGTTTTTCTCCTTCAATTTGTTAATATGTTGTATCACATTGATTGATTTGCATATATTGAAGAACCCTTGCATTCCTGGGATAAACCCCAGTTGATCAAGATGTGTTATCCTTTTAATGTGCTCTTGGATTCTGTTTGCTAGTTTTTTGCTGAGGATATTTGCATCTATGTTCATCAGTGATATTGACCTGTATTTTTCTTTCTTTGTGACATCTTTATCTAGTTTTGTTATCAGGGTCATGGTGGCTTTGTAGAATGAGTTTGGGAGTGTTCCTCCCCCTCCTGTATTTTGGAAGAGTTTGAGAAGGATAGGTGTTAACCCTTCTCTAAATGTTTGCTAGAATTCGCCTGTGAAGCCATTTGGTCGTGGGCTTTTGTTTGTTGGAAGATTTTTAATCACCGACTCAATTTCAGTGCTTGTGATTGGTCTGTTTATATTTTCTATTTCTTCCTGGTTCAGTCTCGGGAGGTTGTGCTTTTCTAAGAATTTGTCCATTTCTTCCAGGTTGTTTATTTTATTGGCATATAGCTGCTTGTAGTAATCTCTCATGATCCTTTGTATTTCTGCTGTATCAGTTGTTATTTATCCTTTTTCATTTCTAATTCTATTGATTTGAGTCTTCTCCCTTTTTTTCTTGATGAGTCTGGCTAGTGGTTTATCAATTTTGTTTATCTTCTCAAAGAACCAGCTTTTAGTTTTATTGATCTTTGCTGTTGTTTCCTTCATTTCTTTTTCATTTATTTCTGACCTTATCTTTATGATTTCTTTCCTTCTGCTATCTTTGGGTTTTTTTTTTTTCTTCTTTCTCTAATTGCTTTAGGTGTAAGTTTAGGTTGTTTATTTGAGTTGTTTCTTGTTTCTTGAGGTAGGATTTTATTGCTATAACTTCCCTCTTAGAACTGCTTTTGCTGCATCCCATAGGTTTTGGGTCCTCGTGTTTTCATTGTCACTTTTTTCTAGGTATTTTTTTATTTCCTCTTTGATTTCTTCAGGGATCTCTTGGTTATTAAGTAGTGTGTTGTTTCGCCTCCATGCATTTGTATTTTTTACATATGTTTTCCTGTATTTTTTACATATTTTTTCCTGTAATTGATATCTAGTCTCATAGCGTTTTGGTTGGAAAAGATACTTGATATGATTTCAGTTTTCTTAAATTTACCAAGGCTTGATTTGTAACCCAAGATATGATCTATCCTAGGGAGTGTTCCATGATTGCTTGAGAAGAATGTGTATTCTGTTGTTTTTGGATGGAATGTCCTATAAATATCAATAAGTCCATCTTGTTTAATGTATCATTTAAAGTTTGTGTTTCCTTATTTATTTTCATTTTGGATGATCTGTCCATTGGTGAAATTGGGGTGTTAAAGTCCCCTACTATGATGATTGTGTTACTGTCATTTTCCCCTTTTATAGCTGTCAGCATTTGCCTTATGTATTGAGGTGCTCCTCTGTTGAGTACAGAAATATTTACAATTGTTATATCTTCTTCTTGGATTAATATCTTGATCATTATGTAGTGTCCTTCTTTGTCTCTTGTAATAGTGTTTATTTTAAAGTCTATTTTGTCTGATATGAGAATTGCTACTCTAGCTTTCTTTTGATTTCCATTTGCATGTAATATCTTTTTCCATCCCCTCACTTTCAGTCTGTATGTGTCCCTAGGTCTGAAGTGGGTCTCTTGTAGACAGCATATATACGGGTCTTGTTTTTGTATCCATTCAGCCATGGATTATTAACATTCAAAATTTTGTCAATTAAAATGGTTTTCGAGAACAATGTTTGTAAATTAAAAACAAAACCCAACAAACAAATAGAAAACAGAAGAACCAGGTATCATTTATTATAACTGTCATTTCATTTTAAAAAAGGGCATTTGAACCCTGAAAGTGTGGGAAGGAAATATTCTCTGAATAAAGCATTGCCTGTATGTTAAATAAATTTCACTTTATGACAACTTAGTGAAGACCAATGAATATGTCATCGTGTACCAACACTGGCCAGCTGATTTGGATTTGGGAACGATTTCTGTAAAAACCAGCTGCTTGTTTAGAAGTTGATCTGATACAGGGGATGGGGTGATTCCTGGAGGCCTGTCAGACTTTGATTCTTGACGATCTTCACTGATGAGATAGATATGCCGTAAAAAAATGAGAAACATTGGGGTGTTTTTACCAAAATGTCTTCGTAAATGAAAACATATCATTTGGATTCAGCTAGTCTTGAAGAATTTCCTCATACCCAGTTTATCTTTTGATTGTCCTTTTACATGTAGAAAGATAAGAAACCCCCCCCCCCTTTTTTTTGAGGAAATCACACATGGTATAGCTAATTAAATTCTACTCTGTTTACCATTGTTACAAACATGAGATGACTTAGCAATTTCACTGCAGAAACATGCATCATAGTGTGTGAAATTAGAAATCATCCTGTTACTGTTTTACAGCCTTTAGTTATAACTCTTAACTCCTCTTAATGTTGTGTTATATGTAGGGGTTTTTGAACCAAGAAGACTTGGTTGAGAGGAAATGAAATGAACACCTATCCTTGAGGATTGAAAACCAGTTGTGAATGCCTAGGCTAGTCCAAGCATATGTTCTTACCTCACATTTTGTACCTCACTTAGGTATAATAGTCCATTTTTTTTTCACCCAGATTTTGAGTTTTGAAATAAATGCTGCGGATGAGGTAAGTGTCCCAGAAGAAGCTCAGTCTCGGTGTTAAAATTGTAGCAGTTATTTTGCTTAAGAATGTCTGGACCTGACTTGGTAGTAATCACATAGAATGGTACAGCAGGAGAGACTTGAAGGATACTTTATTTTATAGATGAGCGAGGGTAGGGAAGGGTCCAGTGAGGGATTCAAGTTGAAATGCAGCTGTCTGAGAAAGGGTATAACACGACCCAGAATTGGAAAATTGAGGAGGATGACAGAGATGAATACTACAACAGTATTTCAGATAAAACTTTATGGATTCCTTCCAGCAATATGTGGATTGCAGTTGGAGCTAAGTGAATGGTTTTGCATATAATGTGTTCCACGGCCGTTAGGAGATGCCAGATGTGTGCGTGTGTATTATGTTCCTTGGATAGACAGTGCTAACAAGGGCCTGCACATGGTCACTTACCTATATTTGCTATCAGCTATAGCTTTAAAGGGCTCAGGCCTCATGAGGGCATCTTCTAAGTTCATTTTAACAAGGGCTCTCCCATTGTGCTCTGTGATGATAATTTTGGCAAAGGAAGAGGCTGCTCCAGTTTTAGAATCCCTGGAAACTCTTTTACCCTTCTTGATTCAACCCTTATAGCTTGGACTGTTTTGGCTTAAAGGAAAATTGCAAAAATCAAGCATCACTAAGTTGACCTTAAAGGAATAAACAATCTAAAGATCACAGTGTAGTCCTTTTATTAAGCTCATTTTTGTTTGTTTTTGGTGGTTTTTGGCCAGCTATACCAAGGCATTCATGTATTTAGGTCTTTATAAAACTGTTTCTTTCCTCTACTTGTGTTAGTAAAGGTATTAAGTCTAATAGTATCTACTTAGCATAAACAAGAAGATAAAAATGATTTCTATGATTGAAATGTTTGTTATTTAGCATTAAGCATCTTCCTGCTCCCATGCATTTTGCATTTTAATCCACTTGGTGCTTGGTTTGGGGATTGTTAGATTAGTTTTAATCCCCTGTCTAGTAGTGGAATAGTGGTGAGATTTATTACACAGACAGGGTTTGGTTCTTGGCTTTAAGAGGGCTCACGTGCACTCTTCATGCATATTAAATTTGGGAAACCACTAGTTCAGTATAAAAGGTTGGGGAGACATCCTTTATCTTAGAATGGTTCTCTTTTGGCACACAAAGTGTAGAAAGCATTTATTGTATTAATGAAAAGAAAATTGATTACAAGTGTTTCTCTCTTTTGGGGTCAGACTAATATTCTTAGAATCTTTTTTTTTTTTTTCTGTTTGACATGTGCTCTACCATCATTTCAAAGCATTTCTAGATGTTTTCTTTATTTCTTGGGAGGACGCCTCCAGGGGAAAGATAAATAGCTTCTTATATAATGGATTCTTCCCAAGAAAAATGGAAAAGGTTGAGTACTACCCAACCAGGGGAATAAATATTTTCAGAAATCACAGAAAAGTAGGATATCTCACTATTCCTTGAGAAAATAATCGTTGCTATTTTCTCCAAACTGATTTAAAAATCTGCCATTTTGAAGATTGGAGGATTATTATTGTTACTTAAATATTTGCTATGTTTTTCCTATGATGTGAAAAGATTCTGGTTAATAGAGTACTTAAAAAATAATGTGATCTGTACATTTTTGTGATTAATAAATAAACATAATGGTGGAGCAGAACTTGTAGTGGGAGCTTCAGTTTTCTTCTGTTGTTCCAATTAAGTAATCTTACCTTAGGTGGAAAGAAGGAATATGTATTAAGTAATGAATAGATGGGTACTGGGAATAACTTGGGTTAGAGAGTGAAAAATACAGATTTTTTTTATGGTTTCAAAATACCATCCAGTATGTTGAATGAACCTTATCTCCAGAACCTGAACTTGCATTTGTAACACAGGAAATCTTATTTATAGTTTTTCTTCCAAGTCTGTTTTTCTCCCCATTGAAGGTTGATCCTCTAAAGGAAGAAGACAAGTATGTGTAATGGCCAGTAGTCTCCTATTAAAATAGCAGCTCAAATGAGGGTAAAACAGTTCAGTTTACTTAAAAGCCATATTTAAAATTTACAAAACAATCTTTTCTCTTTATGATTTGAGAGTTCGAAGGAGCCCTTCTATGTTAACTTTTTCCTTCAAGTTTTGACTTCTGATTTTTTTTCCAAATTCATATTTTATTCATTAAATTTGTTTGGTGCTAGCTGTGAATAGAAGTAACCCAAAGTTAGTATAATTGGTTGCCTTGAGAGACTGGAATAAGAAAGAAACATGTTCTCTTGGAATGTTAGTATGATTTTAAATCCTACGGTATATGACTTTTAATATATACATTTAATAATATAAATAAATGGACTTCATAGTAATTTTACCAAGTTTGGACGCCTAGTGCAGCTTTTTTAACACATCTGAAACTCAGGTGAGAATATGCTGTTAGATTTGATAGTCTCCAAGGAACCTTTTGGCTCCAGGATTCTGTGGTCTTATGAGTTAATGTCAGACAGAAATCTGTGAACCTATTTCATTTCTGTTTTTAAAAACTCAGAAGTTTAGAAATACTTCTTTCGTACTGAATAAAACATTAATATGATGGCAATATTTTCTTTTGCATTTCATCACCATCCAAATGTTTCCATGAGAGCAGGAACACTGTCTATCTTGTTCACTGTGGCAACCGCAGAGCTTAGAACAGGGTCTGTGACATGTTGCACTTAATAAATAAATAAATTAATTAATGGATGAATAGATGGATGGATAGAGGGATGGATCTATGGAAAAGAGTTGTATGAGTCTCTTTGGATAAATTCTCAGACAACTTCTTGATGTAATCTGCAGATTTAGAGAATATGTTCTTTTCAAACATTAGGGAATTCAGTCCATGGTCAGCCAGACCACACAAAGGGGGTGGGAGTGGGGTGGAGAGGAGGGGTTTGAATCTGGGGGCCAAAATTAGGGTTTAGCATATTTCTAACAATATATATACATATAAAATATATAAACATAATATATATTAATATAAATAATAGTAATTATATTGCTGATATTACATAATATCAAATATAATAATTGCTATATTACATAATATTATATATAAACATGGGTATAGCATGTTTCCTATGTATATAAAAATACGTACATAATGGAAATATTGTATACCTCGATTTTTCTTGTCTGAAAGGCAGTTTCCTTTTATTCATAGTTTCTTAAGTGTTTTTATCATAAAAGAATATTGCGTTTTGCCAAATGCTTTCTGCATCGAGATGATCATGAGTTTCTTCCTGTCATTCTTTTGCTTTTTTATATATTCCATCCAGTTTTTTAGTTGCTTATAGTGGGAAAGGGGCAAGTCATTCCATCATGACGAGAAGCCACTGGAGGTTGAGGTTTTTCAAATATCTTTTTCCGTATCTGTTAATTATTAATTATTGACATCCTGGATTCAGTTTTTTCATTTCTTTTTTTTTTGTAATTATTGGTGTCTTTGGGCATATGTCCATCATCTTCTTTCTGTTTTCTTTTTGTCTTGCTATTTCCTTGCTGCTTTCCCCCCTTCTTCTTGCTTATTTCTTTTTTTGGTTGATTGCACTTCTGTAGTTGCTGTTCAATTCTCTAGTTAAATAATATCTTGATCTACCCTCCAACAAGTCAAGGTTCGCAGAACTTTTATCTTAACCCTCAAGAATTATATACTGTCATTGTTCAACAGTTTAGTTCTACCCTTTCTTCTAAATACCATAAATTAGACATCATCATCATCATCATGGGTATTGTTTTATATAGACAATGTATGTTTGGATTTACATCCATGTTTACCTTTTATTTGCTTGACATTTATTTCTCTATCTTAAACCTCCTTTTGGGGATTATTTTCCTTTTCCTTGAAGAACATACATTTAGAAGTTCTTTAGATGTAGACCTCATGATTAGTAAGATTCTCAGTTTTCGTGGATTCATAAATATATTTACTTAACCATTACTCTTGAAAGATAGTTTTGTTGAATATACATTTCTGGATTGAAATTTTCTCATTACTTTGAAACATTATTCTACTGTCTTCTTATATTGACTATGAGTATTGAGATATCTGATAGTTCTAATTATTGTTCCTTTGTAATTTTTCTAGTCTTAATCCTTTCTCATTTATTTTTCTTAATATATTCTCTTTGTTTTTGCTGTTCTATAATTTCACTACAGTATATCTAGGCATGGATATCTTTTCATTTATTTTGCTTGGGATATATTGCAGTGCTTGGATCATTGGAATCATGCTTTTCATTAGTTCTGGAAAATTCACAACCTTTATGTCTTTAAAGTTTTCTTTTCTCCATTTTCTTTATTTTTCTTCACTGGTATTCTACCTAGATATATTTTAGACCCAATTATTCTCTCCTCTATACCTCTTAAAACCTCTTTTATATTCCCCATCATCTTGTCTTTAAGTTCTTGGTGATTTCTTAATATGCATTTTCCATTTCACAAATTCTCTCTTCAGTCATAGTGATTCTGTTATTTGACCCATTCATTAAGTATTTTATTTCAACGATGGTATTTTAATGTCAAGAGTTTCATTATTTTCCTTTCAAATTTACCTGATAATTCTTGATACCTTCTTATTGCTTTCTGATCATTGTAACTGTGCTCTCATTTCTTTAAACATTCTTTTCCATAAATGCACTCTATTCTGTATCTGAAAGTCCCAATATTTAGATTCCTTGAGAGTCTAACCCTCAAATTTGTTATTTTTTGGCTCTTATTCATAGTGTCTTGCCTTTAAGTGTGCTTACTGATCTTTTCTTGTGAGCCCCATTTCTTGATCTTAATCATTAGGACTCCTTCAGACCTAATTTGTGGATATACTTCTTCAGAAGATATGTTCTTCTTTCTGTAGCTAAGAGGTGCCCCCAGTCTGCCATCATTCTCGGGGGTCTTGGTTTAGCATGGAAGTCCCAGGCTGAACTTCCTCTTTCCTTGCTGGCCCAAGTCTCAGTATCTTGATAAGAGTGCTTCAACTGGCATTACTTTTGGGGTAGCATTGTATCTCCTAACTATCTGTTGCTCTGACCTCAGCTAAAGGTTTTGGTAGAGAGTGTGAAATCCCATCCTTTGAGTCCCTAAAACTTATGAGACCAATGACACCTTAAGAATGTGCCCCATTCAGAGTATAGTTGTTCTGAAGTGTGATACTCCTGTGAGGGCTTTTAGATAGCCATAATGCTAGATATAGAAGTGATATGGTTGCTTTTTAATTATTGCTTTTACATACTAATTATTGCTAGTATAAAGAAATGCATAAAGTTTATCTTTACTTTAACTATTTTATCTCTGAATTATTTTGAAATTTCCCCATACACAATCATATGTCTTGCAAATAATGGTGTTATTGTTTCTTCCTTTCCCATCCTAATAGATTTTAATTCATTTTATTTTCTTACTGTACTGATTAGAACCTAAAGTATAATGATAAATAGAAGAGTTGATAGTGGACATACTTGTCTTGGTCCTGATCTTTAAGGCATCAATGTTTCACCACGAAGTATAATCTTTGCTGCAGTTTGTGTGTGTGTGTGTGTGTGTGTGTGTGTAGAACAATTAATTCTTAACAGAGAAATTGGAAAGAGCTTTGTAAGATTTAAATTTGATCCTGAAAATGAGTAGGTTGAGATATGTTATAGCTATATGGTATATACTAACTAGGTTACATTGATTAATGAAAGAAAAAGTTGGAAGGGTTAATAAAATTTTTGATCTTATGTTTGTGTATTCTTCATCTATAAATCCAAGTATAGCAAAGCTAAACCCATAATTTTTGTTTTTTAGCTTCCTTTGTAATTGACACATGCATGGTCTTTCTGTGTGTATAATTCTAATGTCAGGCAAAATTAGTAGTATAGCAGAACTCAAACATTCATGAAGTTAGGGTCTTTCAGAGAGGAGCAATGATGGGGTAGATTTGATGAAATTTTCTTTTCTTTTTAGCAAAGTTTCTTGTTTTTCTCTGCTGTCCTGATCAGGAACAGGTACATCCCTGCCTTTAGCTATAAGAACCTCATCAACTCTTGAATTCAGTGAGCCTGGGAGAGGTTTTGTCTGAAATTTGTGTTATTTGCTTAGCTCTCAATTACCTACATTCTAGGATGTATTTCACTGTCTCCATGTGGCTCTCTCCATGTGCTACCATGTAGTTCCTCATGCTACCAACACCCTTCTCCTCACTAATTGTTGATTAGATGAGGGTGGCCGTTGGCCCAAACATATTTGCGTCTTCTGAGAATTGGAACCCAAAGAAAGCCAGACATTCCATCTTTAAGTAGGTGAACTTGAAACACAAATTCAGTAGCTGTGGCATGGCCATCTGTACCCATTTTGGGAACGGTGGCTAAGAGAAGGTGATTCTGCAGAGAAGGAGAGAAGAATTCTGAGATTGAGGTGAGTGATGAGAAGAAAGGACTGCCAGGGTTTCTGACAGCATACCTTTTCCTCATTCTATTTCCTTTCCAAACCTAGCTGCCTTACAACCTTTAGATTCATGAGACACTCTCATATCCTTACACTGACTTTTTTTTCTTTTTGTGAAGGCCATATGGGGCCACAGTCTTAGGAATCTAATGCACCTGGATTTTTTTTTTTTTTTTTGCACCTGGGTTTAAATTTGAGTTCTAGGAGGATCCCATATGCCGCGGAGCGGCTGGGCCCGTGAGCCATGGCCGCTGGGCCTGCGCATCCGGAGCCTGTGCTCCGCAACGGGAGAGGCCACAACAGTGAGAGGCCCGCATACCACAAAAAAAATAAAAAATAAAAAAAAAAATAAATAAATTTGAGTTCTAGGGCTTCCCTGGTGGCGCAGTGGTTGAGAGTCCGCCTGCCGAGGCAGGGAACACGAGTTCGTGCCCCGGTCCGGGAGGATCCCACATGCTGCGGAGTGGCTGCACCCGTGAGCCATGGCCGCTGAGCCTGTGCGTCCGGAGCCTGTGCTCTGCAGCGGGAGAGGCCACAGCAGTGAGAGGCCCGCGTACCACAAAAAAAAAAAAAAAAAAAAAAAATTTGAGTTCTAGCAACTCTGAGCAAGTTATTTAACTGTATGAATCTCAGTTTCTACATATGTAAAATGGGGATAGTGACTTCTACTTTGCAAAGTTCTTAGGAGCATTTGAGTTAATGTATGTAGTAGAACAACTGGCTCAGAGTAGATTTTTAATAAATAATAGTTACTACTTAAAAAAATTTTCCCCAGTCCAATATGATATCTGATAGTGCATTGTTTGCATATTTATTAGCACACATCCTATACTGTCTGTGTTATTGCTTCTTGGCTGCTTGCCCTGTCTTCCCATTAGATTTCAAACTTCCTGACAGGATGATTTCTAACATGTGCTTCTTTCTACCCTATCAGAAACCATCCCAGAGTTTGTGTTCAATAAATAATTATTGGATGGGGTATATACTTTTGGGATTTCTTGTCAGGGAAAAACAGAAGAGCTAAGAGTAGACCACTTTACCTATTATTTATGACTACCCCCTTTATAAAGCTAGGCAAACACAAACTCTGATGTATTCTATTCCAGAAAGAATTGCCCTTAAGTGAACAGCTCTCCACCTTTGTTAGGCCCCTGAAGACTCTATGTTGCTTTAGTCATAGTTTTTAAAATCAAACCCTATGAGGAGCTCCAATATATGAAACAGATTTAAGCAGAGGCTTTGTGGTTGAGTAGGAGAGAGATGCCCTGAGCCCTACATCCCATCCAAATGGTAGACCCCAAGGCACCTTAGGGCTCTGTAGAAAATATTTTGAAAACCATTACTTTGGAGTATCTAGGATAGCCTATGTAACCCATAGCTCTCATGGATTTTTACTGAATTAAAAAAAAAATGGAACCAAAGAAGCAAGATGCCATAACCCTTCCCAGAGTGATTATGAAGGTTTTAGAACACTTTAGGGGATTGTTGTCAAACTTGTTACAATTGATGGTGTGGGAACTCTTGGCCACTATTATAAGCAAGAGTGGTTTTGATGAGGTAGGATGGAAAATGTTTTGAGCTTGATGTCAGAAGACAAGGGTTTGAGTTCTCATTCCTTTTCTTATGGCCAGTGACTTTAGGCAACTCAGCAACCTCACCAAGTCTCAGCTACAAATTGGGAATTATCACCCCCATCTACTTCACAGATCTGTCAGCTGAAATGAGACTGAGATGTGAAATGGTTTCATAATTTAAAAAAATAGTATTGTATAAATATGAGACCATTTTAGTAATAGAGTTAAGGGAATAAAGAGAGAAAATACAGTATATACAATTAATGAATTCACCTAAACTCAGTTATTTACATCTTGTGACATGGTGTACACATATTCCTTTTTATTTTCACTGAGATAAAAGTCCAAATGACTATAGTATGAATAAAGGTCCTCCCTCCTGCACAATGCTGATGAAAGAAATCAGAAGTCTAAATAAATCAAGATACATACTGTGTTCATGGATTTGAAGACTTAACAAAGATGTCAGTCCTCCCCAATTTGATGTAGGTTTAATGCAGTTCCTATCAAAACCCCAACAAGATTTTTGTTGATAAAGATGAATATTCTAAAATGTATATGAAAAGGCAAAGGAAGTAGAATAGGTAAAACACTTTTTAAAAACAGGAACAGAGTGGAAAGCATCAGTCTATTCAATTTCAAGAGACATGTGATAAAAGTGACATGGAACTATACTCAAACGTCACACCAGTGTAAAATTCCTCCATTTGATATTGAACTATAATTATGTAAGATTAATAATGGAGGAAACTGGGTGAAGGTTTCCTGGGACCTCTCTAGTACCTTTGCAACTTCCTGTGAATCTATAATACTCCATTTTTAAAAAAAATATTTTTTAGCTTTATTGAGGTATAATTGACATATAAACTTGTAAGATATTTAAAGTGTACATCACAGTGATTTGATACTTATACATCATGAAAGTATTCATAGCTATTTGCCCCCCATCTAGATAATTAACACATCTATCACCTCATGTATTTCTTTTTTTTTTTTTTTTGCCTTTTTTCTTGGTAAGAACATATTTGTTTTGCTCTCTCAGGAAGTTTCACTTATTAAAAGTTTAAAGAAGAAACAAACACATTGCAGCTGGGTCAGTCATTTGCTGGTTAGCTCTCAGCCATTATTCTCACCCTTCTGTGTTTTATTGTTACATATGATGGGAACCTGGGGCCTTGCAAGTGACCTCTCCCAAATTCCTTTGTCAACTGGCTTCTTATTAGGTCCTACCAATTAGTGGCCCTGGGAAGGGACTGGGAAACAGGATATGGGGAGAAGCTACTTTATTTTCACTTCTAGCTTCCATTGACATTCTAGCTACCTTCTAGCAACAACAGGCAGCAATGGAATGCAGCATTTTTTGGCAGTCCCATCACATGCCTACTGGAGCCTTTTCCTTGGTTGCATCATTAGTACTCGGCAACCCCTCAGTAGTTCCAGCTTTAGTCATGAGATACTCCCTCATAGCCCTGGCATTGCCATTTAATCCTCTTCTTCACTTCTGGGCTCTGATAATATAACCACCTCTACCTACCAGCCCTACCAGTGATAGCTGCTTTATCTAATTAGTTACTAGCCTTTGGGTTATTTCACCCCCTTTGTATACTCTAAGTCCTTTTAATACCTTTCTAACCAAGTCCTGTATTACATTTCTCTGCTTGAAATTCCTAGAGTGGTTCTATTTTCTGATTTGACCTTGACTAATGCACCCAATATGGGTGAAACAGAGCTAGGGCTTTGTGTTACAGGAATTAGGCAATATTCTTTCCATCTCTTTATCTCAGAGCTGAGCCACCATTCCTTGAAATCTTCTTTTGGCCGAGCCTTCTGGAGGTGAGGAAAAGCATGGGGTATCTTGAGCCTGAACTGTGGTTGAAACTCGTCCCCAAGATCCCTGATACCTTTGGTGGGGATGGTGCGGACTGAAAAGAAAAAAAATAAATAAACCTAGTCATTTCAATTTGGAACACAGTTTTTTGACTTTCAAGAGAAGGACACTTGGATGCTATTCTTTTTTCCTAGGAAATTTGCTTGAATAAGCCAAATGAAAACAGAAATATATTTGTCCAGAGGCTCCACACATTAAATCACTGTGTATTCCCTAGACTTTTTGATTTTTTATTCCTGGAAAAAAAGTTTGGGGGGATGAACATAGAGCCCAACTTTTGAGTTTTACCAAGAAAGCATGTTAAAATGGAACAGTGGTAATAGTTTATCACAATTATTTCACTACAGAAATAGCAACTTATTTAAAAAATAGGCATGACATCAGAAAAATGGATAGGGTTTTAAATTGAGGAAAGTGTTTTACAAAATTTCACCATTTGTCCTTATATGTTTATTTTAAAAATATACCCATGGCCCATTAAAAATTCCCACTGGTCTGGTGTTTAGGAAGTTCTACTGGATAACTTAATGTTGATTCCAGGGTGTAGGTAGAGTACATCTTAGAGACAGTATTTCTTTTTTTTTTTTAACATCTTTATTGGAGTATAATTGCTTTACAATGGTGTGTTAGTTTCTGCTTTATAACAAAGTGAATCAGTTATACATATACATATGTTCCCATATCTCTTCCCTCTTGCGTCTCCCTCCCTCCCACCCTCCCTATCCCACCCCTCTAGGTGGTCACAAAGCACCAAGCTGATCTCCCTGTTCTATGTGGCTGCTTCCCACTAGCTATCTATTTTACGTTTGGTAGTGTATATATGTCCATGCCACTCTCTCACTTTGTCCCAGTTTACCCTTCCCCCTCCTCATATCCTCAAGTCCATTCTCTAGTAGGTCTGTGTCTTTATTCCCATCTTGCCCCTAGGTTCTTCATGACCTTTTTTTTTTCCCTTAGATTCCATATATATGTGTTAGCATACGGTATTTGTTTTTCTCTTTGTGACTTACTTCACTCTGTATGACAGACTCTAGGTCCATCCACCTCACTACAAATAACTCAATTTCGTTTCTTTTTATGGCTGAGTAATATTCCATTGTATATATGTGCCACATCTTCTTTATCCATTCATTCATCTGTCGATGGACACTTAGGTTCCATGTCCTGGCTATTGTAAATAGAGCTGCAATGAACATTTTGGTACATGACTCTTTTTGAATTATGGTTTTCTCAGGGTATATGCCCAGTAGTGGGATTGCTGGGTCGTATGGTAGTTCTATTTTTCATTTTTTAAGGAACCTCCATACTGTTCTCCATAGTGGCTGTATCAGTTTACATTCCCACCAACAGTGCAAGAGGGTTCCCTTTTCTCCACACCCTCTCCAGCATTTATTGTTTGTAGATTTTTTGATGATGGCCATTCTGACTGGTGTGAGATGATATCTCATTGTAGTTTTGATTTGCATTTCTCTAATGATTAATGATGTTGAGCATCTGTATATCCTCTTTGGAGAAATGTCTGTTTAGGTCTTCTGCCCATTTTTGGATTGGGTTGTTTGTGTTTTTGATATTGAGCTGCATGAGCTGCTTATAAATTTTGGAGATTAATCCTTTGTCAGTTGCTTCATTTGCAAATATTTTCTCCCATTCTGAGGGTTGTCTTTTGGTCTTGTTTATGGTTTCCTTTGCTGTGCAAAAGCTTTTAAGTTTCATTAGGTCCCATTTGTTTATTTTTGTTTTTATTTCCATTTCTCTAGGAGGTGGGTCAAAAAAAACTTGCTGTGATTTATGTCATAGAGTGTTCTGCCTATGTTTTCCTCTAAGTGTTTGATAGTGAGAGACAGTATTTCTGTTAGCGAGATACTTCTTGTGTAAGTGCACTGAGATAGCACTGTCCTCGAAAACAGGTGTGTGTTCTCTTGTTTTAGAGTTGCTAACCGAAGTTGAAGGTTTTGTTTTCACAAGAGATTGAGATCATGTGTCTTCAGGAATCTGCACTTATTAGTGCTTAGGTGAAAAATTAGAGCACAGAGTTGGAGAGAGGGGAAGTCTCCCTGCATTTGCCTGGAACCCATTGCTGTAGTTTGAATTCTCAAACTAACAACTCTGGGAACATTTGGAGACAGTCTCCTTGACCCAGGTATCAGTTTTTTTCACAATGAACACCAAGGATAGTGAGAATAGCGATACTTACCCAAGAGGCTTTGCAAGCACGCCAGCCAGAGAGAGCAAAGCATGTCAGCTGCTATATGGTGACTAGAAAAGATAGTCTGCAAGCACACATGAAGCTCTCCTTTTTGATACTCTTAGGTGTTCTTGGGAGTGAGGGATTTTGAAAGGGAAACATAACGTACTCTGTTGGCCTGTGGAGTAAGAATAGGAACTTGATTTGATTGTTGATGTGACTTCCTTTGTAACCACTGAGTGGAGAATTGTGATTGCATGTGATTGTCCATGGTATGTATCAGTTAGCTTTTGGTACGTGAGAAACCACCCTACAACTTTGTATCTTATAACAACAAACATTAATTTCTTAAAATTTTGTGAATTAACTGGACAATTCATGTAGTCTGTGCCGGCTTGATTGGGGCTAGACAGTCTAGGATGGCTTTGCATGTCTGTGGGCTCAGATGGAATGGCTGGAAATATTGAGGCTAATGGGACCTATTTCCCTGTGGTGTCTCATTTGCCAGGAGACTAATCCATGCTGTTGCACATGGTGGTGTTGATGCCCAGCAGCAAGAGAGGGAAAGTAATTTTTGAGTCTCTGAATGCATCATGTTTGTTAATATTCCACTGGCTAAAACATCCATTGGCTTAGATGATGTTCAAGGCCAGATTTAAGGGGAAGAGAAATAGTCTTTATCTTGGACAGGAGAAGCTGCAAAGTCATGTTTAAAGGGGCATGGATATGGGAAGGGAGTAATTTGTGACCCCTTTACAATCTCCATGGAGCGATGGTGAGAATCTTAACTCTCATATGACACATCCTATGAGCTCATATGGCACATAGGATTCATCATCCAGATGTTCAACGTGACTATAAGTTTCTAGGTGATGGGGGTGACCTGCATCACTGGTAAGAAAATTTTTGTCTTCTCTGGCAAGCATCACCTGCTGTGATTTGTCATTTTAATATTATTTATTAGACTATTATCTTTCATCTACAAACCCGAACTCCTATATGCTACTTTGTGATTCTGGGGAGTGGAGCCCTGCGAATTCTATTTTGGCTTTACCTGCAGGTTCCCTTTGAGCTCTACCAATAGAGACTACTAGGAGGATAGTGAAAGGCTGAAGAGGAAGATATGATAGACTCTTTTGGTCTGCTTCTTATGAACTTTCTGTCAGCTTTTTTTCCTATGGGCATGATTCCAGCATCATTTTGTCACTCTGTCCATGGAAGTTATTTCCTCTAGTAGCAGTTGAATCTCATTAGCAGTTTTCCTAGCATCTTAAGAACCAGTTTCATCAGGCCCTGCTCAAATACACCAGCGCTAGCCACCCAGCCCCCATCTTAAGAGACCTGGGTTTGGCCCTTTTTCCAACCCCCTTAGTTTTAATAATTCCAACCTCTTCCCTTTATTCATCCTTTCTTTGAAGAGGTTGGTACTTATTTGATACCTTAGGGTTCTTTTTGTCTTTTCAGTTCACTGGTCAGAATTCTTTATACCCAGTGAACAATTCTCTTTATTAAAATTTCTCAGTTGCATTAACTGGTGTAGTTTCTGTCTTGTGCCTGAAACTTGACTGATCAGGCAGGAAGAAGATGACGAGGAAGGTGGCTTGAATTAATTGCTTAATTACAATTACAAAATGTTTAAGACATTGTCTAACTGATTTTGTGAGGCTTGCATAACCTACCTTGATAGTGAAACTCAAGGATAGTATGAGAAAAAGAAAATTATAGCCTACCTCTCTAAGAAACAGAGATACAAAGTTAATATTAGCAAACCAAATCTAGTGCTTTGTATAAAAGATACTATTTTATGACCTGGGCTTATTTCTGAAATGCAGTGTTAGTTTCATATTAGAAAATCAATGAATGTATAATCATTATATATTACCTAATAATGTAGATAATACTATACTTTATTACTTAAAGGAGAAAAATGATATCATCTTACTAGATACAGAAAGAGAATTTCATAAAATTCATTATATACAAGGTGAGAATTTTTAGCAAACTAGGAATAGAAAGAAACATTATTGATCTGATAGCTAATGTCTCAAAAACCTGCAACAAACATTATTCTTAACAGATAAACAATAAAAATCTTTCCTTTTGAGATCAGAAGAAAGATAAACATACTTATCACTTCCATTCAACATAGCACCAGCCATTCTAGGCAGTGTGATAAGGCAGGAAAAAGAAATAAAAGGTACAGGATTGTAGAGAAGGAAATAAAACTGTCTTTCTTCACAGATGATATAATTGTGAATACAGAAAATCCAGAAGACTCAAATGACAAATTATTAAACTTAATAAGAATTTAACAAAGTGGCTGGAAACAAAATCAGTATGGAAAAATGAACTATATTTCTATATACTAACAACAAATAGAAAATAAATTTTAAAATATGCATCATTTCTAAGAGTGTTAAAAATATGAAGAACCTAGGAGTAAATCTAACTAAAGTCACTTAATATTGCTAACCTTAAAATTAGAAAATTAATTGAACAATATTAAAAAGGACCTAAATAAATGGAGAAATATAGCATGTTAGTTGAGGATAGCAATTCTCCAAAAATTGATCTAAAGATTTAATGCAATCTCAATCAAAATTCCAACTTAAAAAAAAGAGATGTATATAGAAATACAAAGGATGAAGTATTGCCAAGTTGCCTTTTAAAGGAAGTCATAGTCAGGACTTATTACCAGATGGCAAGATATATTATTAGGCCACATTGATACAGTGTAGTAATGGTATAGGTATAAATAAAAAGGACAATGGAAGAATAGAAAACCAAGAAATAAAACAGCCCATATGTATACATTAGATACATAACAGAAGTGGTTTTATAGATCAGTGAGGAAAGGAGAGATTTTCAGTAAATGGTGTTGGGACAATTGGTTATTTATATGAAAAAAGAAATGAAATTGAACCTCTACTTCATAGTACACAAAATAATCAATTCCAGGTGGAATAAAGACCTAACGATGTAACAGGCAAAGCAATAAAGCTTTTAGAAGATAATTTAGGAGAATATTTTCATGACCCCAGGATAGGGGAAAATTTCTTAGACAAGGCACAAAAGCACTAACCATAAAGAATAAATATAATAAATAGAACTACATTAAAATTAAAAACTTATATTTATCATAAGGCACCATAAAGAAAATGAGAAATCATCTCATTGGAAAGATATTTGCAACACATATAACTGACAAAAGAGTATTAATCAAAACATAAAGAATTCTGGCAAATGAATAAGAACGAGACTAATCCAATGAAAAAATGGATGAGAAATCTCGACCTTTTACACAAAAGAGCAAAGCCGATTGGCCAGTAAGCATATGAAAAAATGCTTAACCCTGCTGGTAATCAGGTCACTGCAAATTAAAACCAGAAAGAGTTATCACTGCATACCCAACACCTTAGCAACATTTTAAAAAGTTGGCAAAGACAAAGATTGTTGGGAACTTCACTGATGAGAGTGTTAATTGGGACAACCATATTGGAAAAGAGTTGGGTTTACTTAGTAAAGTTGAGCTCACTTGTTTACTAAGACACAGCATCCCATTCCTGGTTATACATACTCTAGAGAAAGTCTTGCTCATGAATACCAGGAGACATGAACAAGAATGGTCACAGTAGCATTGTTTAACCCCAAACTAGAAATAAATGACATGTCCATCAATAGAAATGGATCAATAGATGACATGCCCATCAGTGGAAATGGATCAATAAAGACTGATATATTCATAAAATGGAATAATACATAGCAATGAAAATGAATGGACCATGGCAGCACGTGACAAAATCAGTGAATCTTACAATGTTGAGCAAATGAAATAAGCTCTGAATCATAATAGAATAATAAAACAGGCAAAACTAAAATCTTGTTGGGATTTAAGCACAGAAAAACTGTGGAGGGGCTTCCCTGGTGGCACAGTGGTTGAGAGTCCGCCTGCCGATGCAGGGGACACGGGTTCATGCCCCGGTCCGGGAAGATCCCACATGCCGCGGAGTGGCTGGGCCCATGAGCCATGACCGCTGAGCCTGCGCGTCCGGAGCCTGTGCTCCGCAACGGGAGAGGCCACACAGTGAGAGGCCCGCGTACCGCAAAAAACAAACAAACAAAAAACAAAACAAAAAAAACCATAGGAAATGACTATATTAAAATTCAAGAGAGTGGGACCCTCTTATAGGGTTGTGAGAATGAAAGAATGATGGTGAAGTCCAAGATAGGGGGAGATAGGGTGGGAGGAAGGCTGGTTTCTAAGGTGTTGGCAAAGTTCCGCTTCTTAATCTGGTTGGTTACATGGGTGTTTCCTTTATGGGTTTTCTTTCAACTGTCCACGTGTGTTTATTCTGCATATGTAATATATTTCTCTTGTAGTACCTAATATAGAAATTGCAGAAAAGGAAATGTGCATCTGGAAGCTACAAAGCTAACTTTCAAAAGTTGCTTTCTCTTAAAAGTTGCTTATTTAAAAAATAGTAATTTTTAAATTCCTCTACATGTATGGAATGTTGATGTTAATTATCATTATTAATCAAAGCTAAGTCAGTTCATTACAGATTTGGCATAATGTTATACTGAAAAATCATGAGGCATCAGTCCTAAAACAGCTATTTTCATGATTCTCAGAAGCTTAGCATCCCTGGCCGGCATATATTTCACTGTGGGTTGTCGCCATCATGGAAAACACTGACTCTAACCCCACAAAATGGCTTGTACATTGGTGGGCTCAGAATGTCCCAGAATGCATTGCTAGGAGCAACCCTACATTTATAACCCTGAGTAGAACTCCGTTTTGCCATTTAAACATTGATGCTTTCCTTTGGGGAACAAAATTTCCACATAAAGTAACAAAACAGCAATTATGTAAATTGAATGGAAAAAAACCAATAGTGTCCTGTTGGAGGTAATTTTCCCCATAATGAGTATCGGGGGAAGGAGGAGAATGGGAAGGACTGGAGATTAAAAATAGGGAATTGTGTATGTGTATGTAATAAGCTTGCACAGAAAGCAGATGCACGGTGTGGAAGTCATGTATAGAGGCAATAATCTGTGACAGAAAGATTTACATAATATTCTTTCAGGGCAAGTTCCCCATTTTAAAAAGATGGTGAAACGCAGATAGTATGCCTGACTATAATGAATCTAAATCAGGTAAATAATTTGCACTCTTAGATTATGCACCCCCCCACACACACACCACGCCCTGCCCCAATCCACACTTACTTAATGGATCTATTACAGCTCAGAGGGTGAAGAGAACTGAAGTTACCCTGACATGTACGTGTGACATAAGTGAAAACACTGCATTTCACAGGCAGAGTGGTACTGATAGACATTCCCAATTTTGATCTTGCAGGTTGTAATTAATAATTGGGACATTTACAAGTAGAAAATAAATCTCCCTAAATCATGAAAGGAATGCTGTTTTACACACAGACACACACACACAGACACACAGACACATACACACATACACACACATATATATCCCAAAACTGGCTTACAGGACTCTAGGTTAAATGGGATGTTACATTTTCCCTGCAGTGGGTCCCAACCGTAAGGTGAACATTATGTAAAATAGACCTGTAACCCTTTTTCTTCCTCCTCCTTAGCAGTAAATTTCCGTTAGGTACTGGGATGCCTTTTGGTGAAAGAAGGAAAACCAAGAGCACAAGATGCTATTCATCTCATTTGATGTCCCTCAAAATGGGATAAGGATGAGATCCAATGGCCTTTCTTCCTTTAAAAGCTTACATTTTAAGCTTTCCCTGCTTTTGTTTATAAACATCTCCCTTGCCTGCTATGCTCTCTATTACATTTGTATAATTCTGAGTGACTTTTTCCTATGCTTGTACATTGGACACGGAGGTCTTTTTCTAGTAGGTGTATGTGGTGCACAGAGGCTAATAGACTTGACTCCAGCAACCCCTGATATCAGATTTACAGTTTCTCACTTTTTTACGGTGCAGTACCCATATGCTGTTGCAAAGTCTTGACTTGGATACTCAATAGCTTGTCACTGTTACACAAGTTTCAATTAACTTGCAAACCTCTTGGTTAGTGTACTGCTTAACTAGAGCTAGAGTAATTAACTGTCTATAATTACTACGCAAAGCAATTTAAACTATTGTTTTACATGTGTGTAAAAATACATTTAAGACTTGGTTTCTTTCTTTGAATATTGTACATGAATTACATTGTCCATTGTATATGCGTGATATTTCTTTTTTCAGGTTAACACAAAATACTGAAAGGGAAGCAAATCAGAGAGTGTACTCAAAACACCCGTGTTGTTTGTCCTCAATATTTTCATTTTCTTTTTAGGCCACCAATTTAGGTACTAAGATGAGACGGGCAAAGTGGAGAATTCTAATTAGATTTTTAAAAATATAAAAATACAGTTTATTTGGTGAGTGTGTCTGATTGCCCAGGCAGGTCTCTGTTTCTGATGCAGGTGACCATCAATTATTAGTACACATTTATCATCATAAAATGCTTATTTTGACTTTTTTTTAAAGAAACGGAAAATTTATATATTTGTACACACACAGACACGGGTGTGAGTGCATACATGTATACGTACACATATACATTTAAAGGATAGAGCAAGGAGCTATCTCTCAAGGGTAAGCTGTTACTTGCCCCTGCTTGGAAGAAAAGGCTTTCTCAATGGGATTATGTCCTCTCTCATAACCTATCAGTTGTCTGATCAGAAATTCAAAACGCAGCCCATCTATCGCTCAGCTCAGCCAGGGCTGCAGGATTGAATTTAAATAGGCAAATGCCAGACGGGGGCGTTGACATTCTCTCTGTCTCTCTCAATCTTTCTCTTTCTCCTGTCCTCTTCCCAATCATATTGTCTCACTTTTCTTTTTTCTATCTTTTTAAAAAATTCCTCCACACACCACCATTTTATATTAGGCATGAACTAACGTGATGAGAAGTTATCAGGAAATGGAGGATGGATGGTGAGTGGAGAGGCAGAGGGAGGGAGGATGAGAGAATGAGATGGAAGGAAATTGTAAATTGTTGCTGTCATACCCTCGCTGGGACAGTAAAACCTGGTTGCTTTTTTTTTTTTTTTTTTGCTTTTAAAAGGAAATATTTCAGGATAAATTATTTAGCATGTATCCTTACTCAACCAGCAAGATGTCTCTATATGTGTAGTTCACCTGTATCCATATTTTATCCCTTCTTTTTGTGTGGCTGATACATGGAAAATGCGTTTGAACCTGTACATATTCAATCTTGGCTTCCTTTGGTTGCATGGCTACCGAGGGTGTCAGTTCTATAGAGTTGTAACCTGATGACATTTAGCTCTGGTCTGATAAAGTAATAATTCACATTCTCTCTGCCCAGTCTACCTTCCCATCTTCTCCAATCCCAATGTAGGTAAATCAGTTTTATTTCGAAGTCCAAAAACCACAGTGAAAGGAAAAATTTGTTTAACTGATAGCACATTAAAACTATCTGTAGAAAGTTGAGGGCTTTTGTATTCAGACAGATGGGTAAATGTTAATCATTCTGGTTGGGCTATGCTGCAAAAGATTAAAAAATGAAAATAGCAGTGAGAAAACTGCCTATTGTCTGGCTGAGCCTCCTTAAAAAAGGTGGTAAAATTCAACTTGATGTCAGATTCCTAGCTTTTAAAAGTTATGTTCTCCTCTCTCTTCCTCTCCAATATCTTTTCTCTGGGCTAGAAAGTGAATCTTGAACTAGGAGTTTCATTGTGTTTGTACTAAAATTCCTCTCCTCGTGACCATATCTAGAGAATTACATCCCTTGATTTTAATGTTTCCATCAGTAATGCTTAGTTAAAGAGAAGTGTTTATAAGTGTTTATTTTTTTTAGTTCACCATCAATTTACGGATATTTAAATTTATTTCATAGGACAAACTCCAAATAAATTTTGTCCACATGGGAAAACATATGGTATGGGGGATTTTGCACAACTTGTAACAAATTCCTCAGCCTTAATAAAAATGATATTCTGCACTATAATATACTATTTCTGCCTAAGGAACGGTAGAACTGTTGCTAAATACATGTATTTGTTTGAAACATCTCTATGCAAGCCTTATAGTCTCCTTTCTGCCTTAGGGCATTGAAAACTTATTGACTTTAACTGATGAAAGATTTGATAACCAGAAGCAAAAGAATCAGGAGCTGGTGCCATTTGTCCAGTTAACCACTCACTGACACACAGGGCTTGCAGAATTTCCTTTGTTACCATGTTCATTTTCAAATGTCTCCACTAACTTGTAGGCACTTGACCCATGGAGAATGCAATTAGTGCAGTATTTGGTTCAGTTGCTACAGAAAAGAATAAATTTAAACCAAACTTATTGAAGACCCATGTAAGTCTCCTTTCTTCTGAGGTTTGCGTTGACAAATAAGGGAGCCCTTATACTTATTCTCCTTGGCATTTTCTCCCTTGTTTCAGAGTCTGATGAGCTCCCCAGGTATTGCTATTTTTCAGGTACAGGTGGGGAAGACTGGTTAAAGTTTTGGCAGTCCCTTAAGATTCTTTTCAAGTCTGTAGGGTGGATGGGTAGGTAGGCAGGTAGGTAGGTAAATGAATAAATAAGTAAGTAAAAGCCATAGGCAGAGCTCTAAAAATGCTTTTTAGGAACCAGCGGTTTGCCTTGTTGCCAAATGGCCTCTGGTCACCTTTTCTCTCTGCCTATTTACACACATTTTTTTCCCCTGCTAGCTTCCCGTAGGCTGGCTGTATAAGTAGAACTTTGACCAAGCTTGGTATGTATCCAAGGCTTCTCCTGAAACTCTAACTGTTCCATTTCTAGACAAGAATCTTCCAACAGCCACACAATAGTCTGGCATCTTTTGCAGACCTTCTTTGCCATGCAGGACTTGTGCAATATGGCCAGCCCGTTTGGCCATTCTGAAGATTGTTTCTCACACCACACACCTTCCCATTTTCTACTTCAGACTGTCTGACATTCTGAGCTTCCAAGAAAGCTGCCTGGAGAGAAGCCCAAGCAGACAACTATGTCTGTCTTCTGTGTTTTATTCCAGGGGAGAGTCACAGTACAGTTCAAACCCATCAAACTCATAGTTCATGGGGAAAAATACCTAGCCAGGTAATGCGTGTTGTTTTTCAATGGACCTTTACTGTTTGTTTTCTTTTCGCTATTACTTCCTCCCTGCTTTGGTTGTTTTCTTTTGCACATTTTTTTTTTTTTTTTTTTTTTTTTTACCCTGGGAATCTTATTTTTGTTTTAAGAGCAACAGAATTTGTTGGAAAGCCAATTTTACACACACAATGAATCTTTATCTCCATATTATTATAAGTAAGAAGTACTGGGGATACATGGGACAGAAAGTGCAATAAATTTATTTCTCATTTTCAGCTATAAGCCAGGGTCCAATTCTGTCTTGAGATTGATTAAAAAGAAATGCTGGGGTTTGTGGTACACCAGCACCGTATATACCTGGGCTACAAAGGCAGCCTTTGGACATTGCTGTCACTCCCCTCACTGCCTTGATTTTGTAACCTGGGAGCTGCTGGGGCAGCAGACTGGGCTTGGGGTCAACCTGAGCTTTCCTCAGTTGAGTAAAAGCCAAAGTTGTGGCAAGTGGGATTTCTCAGCTCAAGGACATTCTCATGAGTCATTTCTATTACCAAAGGGAATACAAATCAGGATTTTTCCCCTTTTACACCATGTCAGATAGGAAATTAAAAAACTATAAAAATCTGGAAAAAGGAAGAAATGTACATGTGTGACAGGAGACCATTCAAAATTGACCTCCTGAAATTAGGTCACACAGGGTTCCTTTGACTTGGTGAAGAAGTCATTGATTCACAGAAGCCTATGAGAGAAGTTTAACCACACAAAGACTGTAAGGGTTACCCATATGTCAGCTGACATTAGTTTGTCCTTTGAGATTTAAGTTGGTGGTTAGACAACATGTCCTGCAGGAAACCCAATCTCTTACCAAAAATACAGTTAATTTTTTTTTTCATGGCCCCTCCTGACTCTAAGTGCTTGCTTCCAGTGACTTCCTAGTCCCCACATTAACCACACACTATCCAGCTTTTTTTCCCCTGGAAATCTCTGCATTCCACAGCAATCTAGATACTGGAAGTTAGCCGTTGCCTCCAGTTTCCCCCAAACCACTCACATAAGACGTATTTGAGCAACTGACTTTGTTAAAGGTTTGGAAGCAAAGGAAGGATTTTGCTTTGCAGTGATATAAGCAACTTAAAAATATTACGTGGATTTATTCAGGGAAGTTTTTTGGCCTCTCATCACCAGAAATTTCTGACTACTTTTCTCTGAAGGCTTCAGCCTTTTGCCATGTTAAGCAATCACTTCTTTTTCTTTCTCTATTCTATTTCTTCTCTCCTTCTCCCTACCTCCCCACCTCCTAATTTCCGTGTTTGTGCATGAACAGCAGTTTAGTGCTTTTTTTACTTGTTGTTTTTATCTTCCAGTTGGGCTTGTCTTCTACGTGCAAAGTGGCATATGAAGGGTTTCCTATTCCAAGATGGTTTATGCCTTAGCATGAACGCTACTGCTTGCTGTTTAAAAAAAAAGTTACTCTGCAGCGTAGCTTCCTAAAGACTGATGATGATGAAGGCAGAACAAAATAAAGCCACTTTAAAAAAAATAAATTTATTTATTTTACTTATTTATTTTTGGGGGTGTTGGGTCTTCATTGCTGAGTGTAGGCTTTCTCTAGTTGTGGCGAGTGGGGGCTACTCTTCACTGCGGTGGCTTCTCTTGCTGCGGAGCACAGGCTCTAGGCACGTGGGCTTCAATAGTTGTGGCACGAGGGCTCAGTAGTTGTGGCTCGCGGGCTCTAGAGTGCAGGCGCAGTAGTTGTGGCGCACGGGCTTAGTTGCTCCACGGCAAGTGGGATCTTCCTGGACCAGGACTTGAACTCATGTCCCCTGCACTGGCAGGCGGATTCTTCACCGCATCACCAGGGAAGTCCCTCAAGCCACTTTTTAATTCCAGTAACAACTTTGGAGGAATCCTTTCACGTTTCCTTGGATAGCTCCACTTGTGACACTAGATATGACATTTATAGTTTTTATATTGCATCAGTGAGTTGATTTTAAACCACTGAAATATTTATATTTGAATTTTTAAAGTAGAACAGCAAGATTTTTTCCTCTAAATGTAGGAAGCAACTGAAGCTACTGATAATAAAAAAGGAAAGAACTGTTAGAAGTTTCCAGAAGTACAAAAAAGTGGCTTTGGTTTCTGCTAATAAATAAAAATCGTGTCTGCTGAAGTCATTAAGGGTTTCTCAGGATGCTTATGAAGCTTTATAAGTGAATAAGTAAATAAATCTTATGGATTATAATAATGATAGAAAAATACAAACCAATTTGAAACCAAATTTCTTACAAAAATGAAATTTCAGAGGAATCCTACCAATAGATGACTATATAAAGTAGAGAAACGATAAATATTTGAAAATTCACAAACTTTAAAAAAGATACTGTCTCTTAGTTGTTACTAGATTCTCTCCACTAAGCTATGATATGACATAGAAATAATAAAGTATAAAGGTTAGAATTCAACTTATTATCAGAATTAAAGGAAAGCAGATCCTAGGCAAAATTTTTTACTTTGATGAAAATAGATTGTTAGACTCAGCTCTGCCTTTTGTGTTTTAATTCTAGTCAACCTGTATCCAAAATTTAGCTTAGGAGGTTTTCTAATCAGGTAAAAACCAAATGTGAAAAATCAGAATGAAATGATTTTTCAAGTTTGAACAATATTTTCATGTGTAATTCAGATTCATTTTGCTGGCCAGAAGAATGTTGGTTTTCATCTGTATTTCTACATTGGTGAATCTTCAGTCCTCTTGGTTTGTAAATCTTGGTAGGAATTACTTTAAGGTTAGCCAAGTTTTCATGATGTCATCAGGTATTTCCTGATGATAACTCCTGGACATCTCATACCCACCCTATCTCCACATGAATATTTCAAATTGGTGAGAGTGTGAAATACAAGGCTTAATCTCTTGTTCAAATATCTTGAAAGGTCTGGGCATTTAATATGTGAACATACTTTTGAGAGAGTTCCAGTGGTATTGAAAACTAGTTTAGTTTGGCATGCAAAATAGCTGATAGGTCTGTACCTTTTTTTTTTTTTTTTTTTTTTTTTTGCGGTACGTGGGCCTCTCACTGCTGTGGCCTCTCCCATTGCGGAGCACAGGCTCCGGATGCGCAGACCCAGCGGCCATGGCTCACGGGCCCAGCCGCTCCGTGGCATGTGGGATCTTCCCAGACCGGGGCACGAACCCGTGTTCCCTGCATCGGCAGGCAGACTCTCAACCACTGCGCCACCTGGGAAGCCCGGTCTGTACCTTTGATATACACATTTCCTACTGTTTGCTGAGGTTCCTTTGGAAGGTATGCTGTAAAATAATAGAAAGTGAGTTCCTTAAGAGAGCTTGAGTGCTTTTAAAAGAACAAGACGAGAATGGGATGGCTTGAGGGCTCACCATTGAACTGAAAACTCTAACAAAATTGGTTTGGTAGAAATGTACCAGTTCCTATATCTACATCTGGTTTTCAAAACCTTTGAATATGTTTTATCTTTATGTATGTAGATGTGTATGTGTACATGTGCATGTGTGTGTGTATACATGTTAATTGTTGATGATGGATGTTTGTTTAGCTAAGAGATCCAGTGAGCAAAGTTCTCTTTATGGTCAGAGAAGATACAGAAAAAACAGAGGCTATAGCACAAGTTAATTTATACCTTATCTGTTGTGCCTGGTCCAATATCAGTATTTCCAGAGAGAGAGATGATGGAGTGTCAGTCAGTCACAAGAAATTCCCAACCTTAGTATCAGTAGTTTATACTCGTTACTCATCCCCAATGTCTTTGATTAACTGATAGTGACAGAAGTATTGGGATTGCTTTGGAGCATTATAAAAGACACTACTCATGTCCAGTCTTTTCAGTATTATCCTGTTCATTAAATATGGCATTCATTCTTTCTTCTCTCCTAACATTCTTCCTTTTGTGTTGGAAGTTTGAGGTAGCTTTTTCTTGACTGTAAGATACCCTGCCCCATACCTATAGAGTCACTGTTTATCAAAATGCCCCTGAATGTATCTGTTTACATGTTGTGTTCAGTGTGGGTAGTTGAGGGGAAGTTTTCATCCTAGTGAATGTGACTATGAGTGCCCACCTTGTAGCTGGTAACCTGTAATTCAAATAAGTCCTCTGACCCATAAAGAAAGTTGCAGGAGAAAGCACTCATGGAAGTAACTGGGTTTTTTTTCCCGCTGTGCTAGAGAGAGATGGATATTCAGTAGCTTTAGCTTCTAGAGCAGTGGTTCATAACTTAGTTGGGGTCAAGGATTCCTTTGAGATTCTGATGAAAGTTATGCATGTGTGTGTGCGTCCACACACACACACACACACACACTCAAGTTTTGCAAAGTATTTCAGAGGAAATTATCCTATTAAGGCTTATGCATACAGGTTAAGACCCCCTCATTTTGAGAACCTATGCACAGAACTTTCTGCATCCTGATACAAAAATCCATTTTTTGAAAATACAAAATTCAGTGGCTATAATAGACCTTGTGTCTCTTGGACTTTACCCTCTTCCAGTCCTACTTCCGTTTCTTTCTCTTTTCAATTCCTAATCAACTATGCTTTTCTCCATCTGTTTTCCACATGCCTTGGTTCCTGTAGGAGACTTGACAAATTAGATGGTGGTGCTTAGAGGAAATGGGCTTTAGGATGGTTACATAATTTGGGTAGCAGTCACTGTGCAGTGGGCCAAAAATGTAGTGATGTCAGTTTCATTTTGTCAATATCAAAAGCAAAGAAAGAACAGAGGGAAGATGTGAAGGTGATATTTTATGGGCATACAAGTTTTGATATAAAACAAAAAATATTGATGTTTTATCAAAAATGTTTAATATTTGATGTCATCTGAATTATGGACCAGGAAAATGAAGCACTTTGTTTTCAAGGGTGTTTAACAGGAGCTTTTAATTTTAGAAGTGGAGGTGTGATTACCTATAGTTGGTCTTTAAATTATTTAATTCTGTGCCACATTTTAAGCAGACTCTGTAGAAACCAATGAAAATGAAAACCAATGAAGTGTCCATTTCAAGATACACCTTTAGAATTAAGCAAGTTAAATCAGTGGAAATCAATAGAATGTTAGGAGAACCAAGAAAACTACCTGACAGGAGAGCAGTGAAGTAGTGAATTAACTTTTCGTACCAGAATCAGTATATTTCCACTGTAGTCCTGGGCTGCAGGCTCACTTGGGTAAGTTCATCTACACGCAATTTCTTGATTTTTAACAATTTGAGGCCATTGTTTTTGTAAAACTGTTGTGTGATACCATCTGCTATCGTGCTAGAGTAGGAGCAGAACTTGCTTTTTTGAATGTAGTCTCAGGCCTAAGACCCAGGAATGTATGAAACTTCCTTAAATGTAAAGATTCTAGCTCTCGCTTGCTTTCCTGAGAAATGCTTGGTAGAGTTTCTCTGTTGAGATTTTGGTCAGTGACTGTAATAGGTGATTATGACTCAGTGCATTGAATTTTGTACATTGTTTTTATAGGATTTATAGTATCTACTCTCTAAACAATTGATCACATTTTAGGTTAATGAAACTCTATATGCATTGAACAGAAGATTAAGGGTCCACCCCACGTCTATTTAATACTAATTCAAGTCCACTAAGAAAAGAAATGACAGGAAATAAAGATGATGTATAACATGATGGATTTAGGCTACATAGGGTAATTTGATAATTGTTAAAATTGCATCAGCATATCAATGGTTATCATATACTTCTCTTTCTGGAAGTCTTGAAATCATAACCATGGTCTTTCACTTGTCTGGGATTGTTTAAATGTGGCCCTGCCAAAATTCTGTAGAATCCTTTAGTAAACTGTTCTGAGAATAATCTATTTTAGAGAGTTGAAAATTGATCAAACCATTAAAGTGTTCCGAGTTACAGATGTTGATTTCTAGGTTGCCTGTGTACATTTTAAAAAGCACATTTTATATTGTTTATCTTGTGCTTATATGAGTTCTTTGCAAGCAATTTTATGTTTACAAAAGGTACTGTGAAAGGAGGGGGCCCAAGCTCTACCTGAAAGTGCAGTGTCATTCATGCCTTTTATTGTTTTTGTAGTATTGATGGACATTTTATTATATTTTTCTACAATTAAAAATCTCACATGTACAGACTTGGTACAGAGTACAAAACTGGACTTAATCAGACCAAATGAGGAACTGTGACATAAGAAATAGGAAAGCTTCCCTGATTGTGTTGAGAAAAGTAAAAATATTTAGATTTTTGCAAACTTCCTAATTAAGATACAAAGTCATCTTTTTTACCCTCTACTCAGAATTCTGTGTAGAAGATGGCCTTCTATATTATATATAAAATAGGTAAACAACAAGGACCTACTGTTTAGCACAGGGAACTATAGTCAATATCTTGTCATAACCTATAATGGAAAAAATCTGAAAAATAAATATATATTGGGGCCTCCCTGGTGGCGCAGTGGTTGAGAGTCCGCCTGCCGATGCAGGGGACGCGGATTCGTGCCCCGGTCTGGGAGGATCCCATATACCGCGGAGCGGCTGGGCCCGTGAGCCGTGGCCACTGAGCCTGTGCATCTGGAGCCTGTGCTCCGCAACGGGAGAGGCCGCAACAGTGAGAGGCCCACGTACCACTAAAAAAAAAATAAAAATAAAAATAAATAAATAAATATATATATATATATATATTATATATTAATATATAATATATAAATAAACTGAATTACTGCTGTACATGGAAACTAACATAACATTGTAAATCAACTATACTTCAATTGAAAACAAAAAGATGATTCTTTATTAGGCATCCACCAGTAATACATTAAATTGGTAGATGAACTAGTGACATGGAAATGGGAAAAATGAGACCTGGTTATTTTATGCTATAGAGAATGTTAGACCAAAGCTTCTTAAAATATTTTTTCATTGCGTATTAACTACCACATTTATTGATAATTGCCAATACTCAGTTATTTTTGGCCTAAAAAGTGGCAATTTTGTCTTCCCACCTAATTCTGTTAGATGTGTTTTGCAAGCTATAAATGCTGTAGGTTGTCCATTTTAAAATGGAGATAACAATTATTCTTGCCTCATAAGCTTGTTCTGAAGATTAGATGAGATAATACATGCAAGTTGCTTAGTGCAATGCCTAGTAGAGTAAGTGCTCATGATCTCTTGCTATTATCACTATTGCTAAGATGTTAAAAAAAAAAGCCAGTGTATTTAAATTAAATTAAAAATAATTACCAAATTAAGAAATGTTTTCCCTTTGTTGGCTTAAAATATATCATCTACTGAATAGTGAATGAAATGTGGTCTCAGTAAGACTGTCTCTACTTTGGTGTAGAGACCATTACCTAATTTAGCTCTCTATCCTTAATGCTTTGAAAATGTCTTTTACCTATGAGTGCTGGTATATGTTGAATTGAATTGCATTGAACTGAGTTTCTTTTAAGTTACAGAGCAATTTCTAATTCCACCTTATTTTTTTTTGAGACCTCATTACAAAAGATATAAATAAATTAGGCATAGGAGTGTATTTCAAGATACCTGCAAGAAGTGGTCATGGTAAGAAAATCTCATAAGATAGTAACTATGTTATCATTAGATGTGCTGAAACACATAAAATAGGCAAATGGGTTCCTTGGGGGCAAAGGGACAGAAGGGGAATATTTGGCTGCTGATCAGACCTGTACCAAGACAGTTCAAGAATCATGCTGAGGATGACCTGTAGTTAGTCTGGAACAGCTCCTCCTTCCATTCTGACTCTTGTCAGAGAAGAAAAGGCTGCCTCATAGAAAGGGACTGTGCCTCCCCAACTTTTAAAGAACCAAATCTGGTTTTTGTTAAAGTAGTGTATTCTCTTGGACTCCTAGTATTGACAGAAATTATTTTTAGCCATCTTGTATGGTATTTTGTTTAAATTTAGACAAACATTAAATTAGACATTAGTTTCCTGTGTGTATAGCTTTTATACAGCTATAAAACTAAACTCAATTTACAGATTACTATATAAATTTACTATAAAAACCATTAAAGTTTAAATTAACAACATTAATGTTCTTTGTGATGTTTTTGCAAAACTAAAGGACTGATGGTGGATTTAATCATAGAAAAATATATTTTTCTCTTTAATATTTTACTTATTAAGTTGATTCTTTGGATTTTTGAGGCTGATGGAATTATCATTTTAATAATTGTCATTATCATGGTTATTTTTTTCTTTTATGTACTGAATTCATTTAAAGTCACTTATGCATCACTTTGATGGGCCAGTCCATTTGTTAGTGCTGCTCAAAATACAATATTGAAAAAATTTTAAATGTGCTTTAAAGAAAAATTCTTCACTATTCTACATTTCTTGAAAATGACTTGTTATGTTCTTATGTATAAATATAGGAGCCTCACTATTAATTAATTTATTTATTTTTAAATTTATTTATTTATTTGTTAATTTATTTATTTTTGGCTGCATTGGGCCTTCGTTGCTGCACACGAGCTTTCTTTAGTTGCGGTGTGCGGGGGCTACTCTTCGTTGTGGTACGCGGGCTTCTCATTGGGGTGGCTTCTCTTGTTGCCAAGCATAGGCTCTAGAGCGCAGGCTCAGTAGTTGTGGCGCACGGGCTTAGTTGCTCCGCGGCATGTGGGATCTTCCCAGACCGGGGCTCGAACCCGTGTCCCCTGCTTTGGCAGGCAGATTCTTAACCACTACACCACCAGGGAAGCCCCCTCACTATTAATTTAAAATGGGAATATTATAGTGGGACTGTGTGTGGTGTTCCAAAGGTTCTTTGGAATTTGGCTTGCTTCTATTAGTGTGTGCCATGTGATGATTCAGTTTTCTCACCACTCTCCTCCATTCCACTTTCCATGAAACTTTTGTTCCGGCAATGTCCCATGAAGTCATTTGGCAAGAAGGTATCATTATATATTAACCTGGCCTTTGCTTTTTTCTCATTAGATGCTAACTATTAAAGGAGCACGTTAATCTCCCACACTGTCATTTTCATGATGATACACCAAAAGCTTGATTTATTAAATAACTTAAGAATCTGCATCTTATTCTTTGAATATGGCTCTCAGTTGATAATTATCACTGCAAGAGAGAAATTTTGTCTTGATAGTGTAAAGAATTCCACATGAATATCATGTTAGACATGGCACAATAATTTCATGTTTGGATTTTTCAATTTTGTAAAACTTCACTGTAGCCCATGAATATGTTGTTTGAATGAATGCATTGAAGTACAGGGATAGATAATTGAAACAGAAGGAAGTCTCCCTGTTAAATGGATGTATCTGCTACCCTGACCATATGTAGAGCTGATTTTTTCAAAGAAAAGCATGAAAGTATTTGTTACAAAAGGTATTTTATAAATCGAGGTAACATTTCAAATTATTTAGTTCAGTGCAAGAAACTTCAATGGCTGAACCCTACTAAATTTGTCAATTGATACCTTATACTTATTTTATTGCTAATTTTAGTTGTTTCCTAAGCTTTTCGTAATCACCTTAATCTGGTAGTAAATTTTTACTCTGTGGCATTAATTTGTCTTGACAACAAACTCTCTGTGTGTGTGTGTGTGTGTGTGTGTTAAACGTAATTTCATTTGAAGGAGGCATCAGAAGTGTCAGAAAACCTGAAGGCCAGTGCTAACTCTGCCACTTACTAACTCAGCAATCTTTGAAAAGTCAGGATGTCTCAGCCTCAATTTCCTTATCTAATACTACTTGATCTGCCTCATCAGGAGGTTAGTTGTGAGGAAGTAGTGTAAGTTTATTGCACTTTGAAAGGGTAAATCTTATGCTTATACTTGTTGTTACTACATTAAATAGAGATCCCTCCAAGTATAAATCAAATGGGTTTAAAATCTTATGTATTTGCAGTCGTTAAGATTCTCCAATTCTTTCACTTCTTTTAGACATTTCCACCCATTATTCCATCCTTCAGTTGCATCATTTAAAAAGTTATTGTAGATCAGATCTCAGACTGCTGGCTGAGTTCTGTCCACCACCTGTGTTTGTAAATAAAGCTTTATTAGAACACACCCATGTTCACTGTTTTACGTATTTTCTATGACTGTTTTTTCACTGCAATGGCAGTTGAATAGTTGTGGCAGAGACTGTATGGCCTGCAAAACCTAATATATTTACTATGTGGCTTTCTACAGAAAAATGTTGGTACCCCATTATACATATCACTAAAATCCAGGGCCAGTTATAATCCAGTCCTTTCTGGAACCTAAGTCTTTGATAGATGATGTAATTTTGCTTAAGATCCATACTCTCCTGTAAGGAAGTAAGTGGGCCTGAGTATATCCTCTTAGTAGGCAGCAGCCTCAACACCCCCACCCCTTTCTGATCCATGAGTTCAAAGTTGTGGATGTCTTGAGATCTTGTTTCTTTTCTTGCCCCTTTCAATGGCTTGATTCTTTGAAAGGATAGTCTCAGTGAGTTGAATGATGTTGCTGAAAATTTCGGTTAGGAATCTAGGCACGTTTAAAATCCAGTTTATTACCAGGGCATAACAGTGTATTCAGGCTGATGTCTCACAGATTTTTAAGTTCAAATGGCACAATGAATAATGTAAATTACCAACCCAGCAAATAGATAATGGGGAAAGATAGATAAGTTCACATTTTAAATGCACTTATTTTTACCATGTCTAGGTTTTCATATGTTTTAAGTTTTTAGACTTGTTATGCTATATTCATGTGAATTTGGAAATATCTAGCGGGAGAGATGGGGGATTTGGCAATCTCTACAAGTTTACTTTCTACTACTTTAGAAAAGTCAGAGGTGTCTCATTTAACATAAAGAATTTTAGAGCTGAAATAGACCTCCGAGATCAGCATTTCCCAACCTCTTTTGACCCATGGACCATTTTCATAGTAATTTATAGTCTTTTCAACCCTCTTAGGAATTTTTAAAATCAGTCCATCATCTTTGTGTGATATATTATGAAGAGGTAATTTTAAGTGAGAAATATTTTATCTTAGATTAGTACAGTGTTAAGGATTATATTATACATTTTATTTTGACACGATTATTAATGATGGCGTATGTAAGCAAATTTTGCCTTTTTGCGTTTAGTGAGTGGTAAGTACTTTCTCAGTTCACAAAGAAGAAATTATGAAAGGAAAAAATGAATTGTCATAAAAAACTGAAAATGACATTGTTTTCATAATGTAGTTTTGGAATTGAAATGTAGATTAACATAAAAGAGGCAAAAATTGTTTTCATGATCTGGTATTTGAAATTCTTAGATTTTATGTTATAAAAATTAATTTCTGTCTTACAATTTTTGTATTTGTGCTTTTAATTGATGAGATCAGAGAGGTTCAGAGTTTCCCTCCCCCAAAGAAATCATGTTGACTGAAAAGTCCAGTGAAAAATCAAATTAGTTATAATAGTGTGTGTATGTATGTGTATTTCATTTTAACACTTTTCAAGTACCAGACGTATACTAGTATGCTATATAAGAATTTTGGTCAGAAATATATCCTATGAACCTCTTGAGGCAATTAGGCACAATTATTAATATTTTAATCTCATAAGTCTTCATTTCAAATGCCTCTCCCCCCCACCCTTTTTTTTGACTTTTGATATTAACCAAAGGTCCATGATGATTATGCTTTAAGCTCCATATGACCAAGAAGAAGGTAACTTAAGCCTGAGTCATGGTCAAGGACTGTGGTAGTTGTCTGAAGGTCCGGGTTCAGAGCACACTCATCACTACTGGAGTCATACTCACTCCACATATCCTTGGAGGCTCTCGATCCGTCCAATTTAAAAGGAAAGGGTATTTCAATGATTATTTCATGAAGGAATGAAAACAGTTGTTACTGAAAAAAGCCTTGTGGTCACTGCTGCTCATTTTACATACAAGAAAACTGGAACCAAGTGAAGTGAAATGCTATTTCTAGGTCCACACAGTAGCCTAATGGCTGAGCCAGGGCTGGGACACAGGACTCCTAACTCTCAGTGCACCATTCATATGTTTTGAAAGAACCATCTGGCATCTTGCCACCTGAATGTGTGTGATTAAATAATGGTACTGTACCCTTCACAATGCAAGTGAAATTGGCCCCATTCTGTTTTTTTTTTTTTTTTTGCGGTACGTGGGCCTCCCACTGCTGTGGCCTCTCCCGTTGAGGAGCACAGGCTCCGGACGCGCAGGCTCAGCGGCCGTGGCTCACGGGCCTCGCCGCTCCCTGGCATGTGGGATCTTCCCAGACCGGGGCACGAACCCGCGTCCCCTGCATCGGTAGGCGAACTCCCAACCACTGCGCCACCAGGGAAGCCCCTCATTCTGGTTTTTAACTGGTGGCTCACCAGTTAATTTACCCCAAAACATGTATTATGTTCTTTTTGTTCTAAAGCTGTTATTCAGCAGAGGTAGCCCATCCAGTTATTTCTTGGGTGTCTCTTTTGAGGATGTTGATTCTTAATGTGTCTTCCTTTATGATATACCAGTATTCTAACTGTAATTATTTGTAAGTCCAGTCACAGCAAATACCTATTCCATAGAAATCACTTTGTAAAAAAGGGTACTGAACCTGAACTAATGAATCATTTACTGGAAGCAAGTCATTGGCTGAATGAATTTATAAAGACAAAAAATTTGGAGGGTACTTTAGTACAGTAAATTTTCAGCATAAACAAAATTTCCCCAAAACAATATGGAATAATTTGTTTATATCATTGCTACAAATTCAGACTGAAGATTAAGTGGAGTCTGTTGTAGCATGTGATCTCTATTGGTCCATCCAGTAGAATCCCATTCAAGGTATGTGTCCATTTGTAAAATTGATTTGGTCATGATTGTTTTTCCTACAGATTATAATGAAAGGATTCTTGGTTGTCTTCAACTGATTGATTGTTGATTGCTCAATCATTCAGCATATATTTCTTGATTTGTAGTTCCTCCTCTCCACTGTTAAATTTACCATATTATATTATCACCCAGTTTAAGACTATACTGTCATTTTGTTGGAGGCTATTTTAAACCAATCTATTATTACCATTAGGAGTGGAAGGTTTTCTGTTTGTAAGGTAATATGTTTAGTGTCTAGTCTATGGTGAAGATGAAGGGCTAACATATGAGAGGATGCAGAAGATCAGAAAGCATTTAGAGGGACTTCCCTAGTGGCACAGTGGTTAAGAACCTGCCTGCCAATGCTGGGGACACAGGTTCGAGCCCTGGTCCCCGAAGATCCCACATTCTGCGGAGCAACTAAGCCCGTGCACCACAACTACTGAGCCCGCATACGTAGAGCCCGTGCTCTGCAACAAGAGAAGCCACCGCAACGAGAAGCCTGCGCACCACAATGAAGAGTAGCCCCTGCTCACCGCAACTAGAGAAAGCTTGTGCACAGCAATGAAGACCCAACGCAGCCAAAAATAAACAAATAAAAATAAATATATATATATATAAAGAAAGCATTTAGAAATTTAGTCTGGTTGAAGTATGTATCTTTATGAAATGGGAGTATACTCTGGGTCTCTGTATTCAGAGGTTCATATTTTTCAAGCAACTTTTTAGGATTATAAGGAAAATGAGGTCTTAACTAACGATTAATCAGCAATTACTCTACTGTTTAGTATTTCTTCTACTCATCACCGCTGCCAGCATTCATTCTTGATGGAGTCACTTGTACCTGGGCACATTCCTAACAAGGTACCTCTCTGACAGATTTTTGAGAAATATTCTGACCACTTTTAAACCTTATCCAATAAAAACTGTATTTATCAGTACCAACATTCAAGACATTGAAGATCGCAGTTAATAAAATAGTCTCTGTGCCGTTTTGCCAATTGTTTAATCCTCTACGATCAATTGTTACAATGATTATATTTTGGAAAACTAAATTTTCTGACCTTGGCATAGCGATATCTTGGAAGAAAACCATTTGTTAATAAGACTTTTTTTGGGTAAAATCCTAATTAAAGAGTTATGCTCTTGGGTTATGTTGTGAGCCAAGTATGTCTGCAGTCCATGTGGGGGTAGCTGGACTAGATGGCAGGTGGTATCGCCTGACTTCCACATCCCTTTAAGACTTGATAACACTAAGCTCTTCAAGCAAGCTGTGTTCTTATGGGAACATTAAAGCACGTCTTTTAAAAATATTATGTACAGTCCTGTAACTTTACCTGTTTGCCACGAGTAAGAGTCATGAAGTTCTAAGTGGGAAATTGGGCTAGGAGTAGTCTCATTTACATTGAACTTTATAGGTGTCTCCCCACCATGATTCACAATGCCATGCTGAACTTACTATAAAAATTAGGCACCTTAGAATAATATTTCCTATTCTTTGATTCCCAGGTGGAGTAGGTAGGGAAGGATGCACGTGTGTGTGTTGAGGGGGGGGCGTGCTTGGGAGGGAGGGGAATATAACTTGTAAGATTATGCTTCTTTTCTTGCCTTTTGACTATCTCAGTGAGAGACACCAATGGCAGATTACTCACATGCTAGGTTGTAAAATCATAGGTTTTTAATATCTGGACTACTGAGTACAGACATAACATTTAAATAAAAATAATGCAGAGCATTTATCTTCACCAAATCTTCTCTGTCCCACAGAGAATGAGAGCTGTCTCTTTAATAATGCAAAGGAGTAGTAAATTTCAAGCTGAGGATGGGCAGTAACAAGGAGAGTGATCTCCACGCTGCCCTGATGTCAGTGGAGTGCCTTAGGAGAACACCTTATTAGTTGTAACAGGCTGGTTAGCGCCGGGTCACCTCCCTGCCTCCATCTTCCCCAGCAGGGTCACCCATCTCTGGGCTATATTTGGGAGGAAAGAAGTGAGGGGGAGGGGAAGAAATATCGTTAGAGCCTCTCTCATCTCCCCAGCGTTGAGCGCTGTTTATTTTTATTTGTTGTCCAACTGTGTGATCCTCCTTCTCCCTTCCCAATCTCTCTTTCCCTCGCTGCCCATTCTTCTCCTCTTGTCACATGTCTGCATACATTCTCTGTGTTAAGGCAAAAACACAGTTAATGTTTTTTTTTCTCATCATTGTTTCATTTTTAGAAATCACCTGAAATAAATGTAGTTTATGAATCTGTATTTAAATTAATATTTACTGTGTTGAAAACATTAACCAGAAGGAGAGCCCAGCGTAGCAAAGCTTCCAATTAACATAACCAACCAAAAAAAAAAAAAGAAGTGAGGGAATATAGATATGCATTTATATACCTTTTACTGTCTTAAAAAATGGAGGTCAGTATATTTTGTAAATCAGTTACACTTTAGAGTTGCACTTAATACATTTTCACAAAAGAAAAAGATTATCCTCTTTTTAAAAATGTATTTTTGTGCCATCTTTGACTTTTCTTTTCTGTCATAGCTACCAACATCAACCCTTTCTCCTCCCTAGCCCCCATCCTCCAGCCCCCATCCTCCATCCAAAAATGAATGCAAAGAAATACTATTAGGCTGTCTGGTTATGTATTTTTTATGAGGCCATACAAGATGCTGCCTGACCCCTTGCAGCTCATGTTATAAGCACACTGAAGATGCTTTTCATTTGGGTTTTGCTTTTCAGCCTGGATGACCTCTATTAAATAAAAAAAAAGGAGGTGGGGCTGGGGGGAAGGGCTAATATGTGACCCCAGGGACTAGTCGCTTCAAGGATTACATTTAATTCATATGATAATATTGAAATATAACGTTCCTGGATCTCATGTTTTGGTTATTTTTCTATTTATTTCAGGAACTCATTGATGAGTCTTGTCATAGATGTTTTTCATCAACTTTGGGTAGAAACTGTAAGTTGTGAATTAGGGTCAGATTCTTAAAATTACCTTTTTCCCCTCCTTTTAGGATTCAGACTGCAAATATAAAACATCTCTCTTTTCATAGTTTCTCTGAGAGATACAGAAAAATTAATTTTTTCTGATGTGTCTGCCAAGAGTTCTGTTTCAAATAAAGAAAATTTTTATTTTGGCATTTCCTTAACTATCCTCAACAAGATCCCCAAATTCTCTATTAGTGTGAATGCTAACACCTTTTCAACTCCCTCCTTTCCTTCCTCCCTCCCTGCCTCTCTCCCTTCCTTCCTTCCTTCCTTCCTTCCCCTGCAAAGTCAGTTGTACATATACAATGGTATTCTCTCATGTGTACGTATCATGATCTAGATGATGACCCACATTTGGGTCCTTGTCCCATGATGTGTGTGTGTATATATGCTGTAATACATATTTTACATTGCTTTTATAATTATCCTGCTTTTTATAATGCCCCTAATTAGTTACTGAATGCTCAGTTGACTAAATTTTAAGAGACATAACTTGACCATGCATTATTTTTTTTGTTTTTACAGTGAAACGTTCATGCTATTTAAATTTAGGATTAATGTTCAAAACCAATTTGCAAAAGCATCCCTCTGGCCAGTTTTTAGAATTATATTTCTATTAAAGTTTCTCACAATATTGGATGCCCTTTTGTCTTTGCTAATTGAAATGAACAGGTTGAGAAATGGAATTAAACTAGACGCCGTTTGTTGTATTTAGAAAATGTTTTTATTCCTTTCACTTAACACACTAGCACTTAATGTCTTTGAATCAGCTGCTGTTCATCAGTACTGTAGCGGTTCACTTGTCTTGGAAGGCAGGTTCCTTGGAGGGACAGTAACATTTCACTGGAGCTAATAAAGTCAATTAGGATAATATTATACAGTAGGCCACTAGAAAATCAGGTGCATTTTGCACGAATCATTCTATGTTTTTAATTCATACCAATTTTACACTTTATAAGGAATATTTAAAAGCAGCTATTATTATTAGTTACATCAGCTTACATATATATATATGTATATATACACACACACACATATATATATATTTAAATGCTATTTTCCTTTTCCTTTTTTTTTCCTTAGTTGTTGCAAGAAAACGAAAGCAAGAAAATTTGTGGACATGTTCACACATTTTCATTGCCACAAAAGTACTGATGAAAACTGATCAAAGCTTGGAAATTCATTGCAGTTGCTTGAAACCCCTTCTCAAGCCAGTCCCTTATTACCTAGGTATTGGTACAAATGTGATTCAGCAAATAAAACCCCTAGCTGCCTGGCCCCCTCTGCATTCAGAGAGCAGCAAAGTGGATCCGCAATGGGGTTTTCACGATGACTCATAATTTTCCTACATTTGTTTGCATCACAATCTTAACATTTCTGACATCTGGGTTACTGGTGAAAATGTACATATGTCTCTGTGTATACATAGAGTATGTATATTTTTGTCTTGGTTAGTCATTGTATGTGAGAGGGATGTTTTAAAAACAGAGACTCCAGGTTCTCCTTTGTAAAGCATTAAGCTGTGACCCTCCCCTCCTCTCTTCCCTCCCCCTGTAGCCCTGGACTTCATGATGCCTTCTTGACTGCTAGCTGAACATGGAGTTGTCTTTTTATTTATTTATTTTTATAAACCCAGTCACAACACAGAAAGAGGAGGAGGAGGGGGAGAGAGAGAGAGAGAGAGAGAGAGAGAGAGAGAGAGAGAGAGAGAGAGAGAGAGAGAGAAGTAAAAACCCTGAAGGATGGTTCTCAAAAATTCTAAAGGAACCACAGGGAATTCCTTTTAAGAGCAACAGAAAGCAAGCTAGCTGAGGTAAGGCAGATGTGGACAGCCTTTTTCTTCTCTTTTCTTTCTTTCCCTCTCTCTGTGTCTTTCTGTGTATGTCTCTCTCCGTTTCCTCTCTCTCTCCTCATATTCTGTCTCTTTCCCTTTACATTCATATTTCTCTCTCTCTCTCTCTCCCTCCCTCTTCCTCCCTCTCTCTTCCTCTTTCTCCCTCTCTCTCCCCCTCTCCTTCTCAAGAGCTGTTTCTTTATGGATCTGGGAGGGTAGGTGGGTGGGGAAGCTACCTAACTTCTTCCCTGCTTAAGCAATCTGAGAATGGAACTCATGTGAATATGCAAATAGGACTGCCTGGGCCGCGTTGCTGACACGTGTATGTGTTGTATCCTTCTCCCCACCTCCCTGTCTTAGCGTCTGATCTTCAACAGATTGCTGTTGTTTCTTGTGATCACCAGCACAGCGTGCTGGAAAGAGAGATGGGGGGGGGGGAGAGGTGAGGATTGGAGGGAGTGTTATGGGACTGGAAGGCAGGAAATCAGACATGATTGCTGTGACTTTTTTATATTAATGTGTGGCTTTTTTTCTAGCTCATTTGCATGTCAAAGTGGCGGAGGTGTGAGGGCAGAGATTAGTATGGAGATGACATAATGATGCAATGAATTAAATGTGATCACTTCTCAGAGCGGGGGTGAGGTGCGGGGGGAGCAGTGAGGTGGGGAGTGGGGTAGTCAGCAAGACAGAAGGAGTGAGAGAACAAGAGGGGAGTGCTGCTTCTGATCTTCACCACACAGTTGATTGATGTCACCAGTGAACAGAATGCATCTTTTTATTGTGATGGTGGTGATGTGGTGGTGGTGATGCTGATTGCCATGATTACACTTATCGTTAGCGTGAAGTTTGAATTTTAAGTGGTCAGTGCTGGAGCTCCAGTGCACGTGATTGTTTGGTCCATCACTGCAAAGCCTTTACTGTCAAAATTCAACTCTGTTCCACGTTTGCTTTTATTTAAAAAGGAGAATGCAACATACGGGAAAGAGATGACTAATTTGTGATGTTACACACTGGGCTGGGATACCAAGGGTTTTCATGTTTCTTTAGTACTATTTTGTGTATGCAAAAAAAAAAAGGCGAAATTAAAAACATTTTTATTATTACCAAAAAAAAATATTTTACGGATCGGCAGGGTGGCAAGGGTTTCAACCGTTGACAATCAAGAAAATGCAATTTCATCTCTGGCATTCAGCGTTATCTCCTTTTAATAACAAAACCAAACCAGACTGATTACGGAACAAAGCAAATTCTCAGGCGGCTAGTTGCAGGTCTGAATGCAGGAGTAAAAACTGAACGTTTCCCCCCCTGCTTTTGGCTATTTTGTATGCAACACCTGTAAATATGCAAGAGGTAGTTGTAAAAGGATTCTTGGGGGAGGAGAGGGGAGGTTTTAATTTAAAGTCTCTGATAATTAAAAGAAGAAAAATAATATAAACACAAACTAGAAAGGGTTTTAGACTTCGTCGATTTTTTTGTAGAAGTCAAATTCATTCTGTCTGCCAGTAAGTTTTCCTCTGATTAGTCTCGTCTATCGCTTCTTTGGGAGGATGAACTTCCTGCAGTATAGACAAATCAGTATAGAAATTTAGAACTAATTGTTATGTGTGCAATAACCCTGATGATATAAATGAGCACTTAAGAATCCAAAGAACATCACTAACATTAATTTATTGAAAAAGAAAATCCCAAGCAACTCCATTAGTTTTTCCCTGTTATTGTTAAGGACTTTAAATGGATTTCCTAATTGGATAATTTTATTCACAAGAATAATACACAAATGGAAAACGAGCCCTCCCTCTTGGGGTGGAGGGGGTTGGTCTGCAGAAGGAGGAAGAGTCATTGTAAGAGCAACTTGTAGGAGACCTGCTCGGGTAGTGCCCTGAAGAGGAAGGTGCAGGATTCAGAGAAAAGCACCCACGTGTGAGAACTACCAGACAAACTACGGTGGGGGCAAAGGGTGCTTTAAGCATGTTCAAGCAACACAGTGGATAAGTCCCTTTGCCTCCTTTTTGTTATTTAAAACACTGTCCATCATTGTTTCCCCTCTTTGGTCATGGGCATTCCAAATTCATTCTATCCCAAGTTTTCCTAAGATGGAGCATCACATCTTTGCCCTCTTTTACTTGTTCTCATCTGCATCTTTGGCATTTCTGTCTACCAAGTTCATCTTCTTGGAGTGGCACGCAGGCTTGCACGATGTCTCTTCCCTTTCCCAGATGAAGGCACCTCTGCTTACCGTAAGCTGGATCTCACCGAATGCTGTGCATGGCTACTGTTCATAGAAAAGCATCTTGTGTTTTATTCTTACACCCTTTGCCCGCCAAATACTGGGAAGGGAATCAAGACAGAAAAGTTCTTGAGCACCGGTCTGGAGTGGCTTTCCTCTACACACATCAACACCTGTATCCTCATTCTCCATCTGTCCCCAGGTAGTACTGTGGCCTCTTCTACATCCTGCTTTCTTCTTGCCTTAGTCTTCTAGGCCAATAAAGAAGAAAGGCAGGGATGAGGATTGTTCCTATTGATCTGCCCAAGGGGATCATTAGGTATCCATATCAATGTACAAATCAGTGGACCTGTGTTACTAGCTTGGGCAGTCATTGCCAATTTGTTCCTATTAGATGGTGGAGCCTGGAGGTGTTTGATGAGCAGATTGGGTCTTTATCTCAGCACGAGAGAGTATGCAGGCTTGCTGCCAGACAGCACAGGTTTACAGGATTTTTTGGTAGGGGGGACAGAGATCCTTATGAGTATTGTCTTTCAGCCTGAAATCTGTTTGCACCCTAACTAGACCTCTGAGGTAGACCCCACCCCACCCTCACCAAATCGTCTCTAGTTACAATTAGCCCCCACTTTGCCTCCTTCAGCCCTGACATCTCCTCGGATAGCTGCCCACAGGAATATCTTCTTGAGTATTCTTTTGTAATCCTTTTCGGGACCGGCATCATTGGAATGTAGACACTTTTTCTTTTCCTTCTTCCAGCTCCTTTGCTACAAGAAGCAGTGTATTTACTGTTGAGCAGGTGACACTTTGAGCTGCTGTTTTCTCTGTAGTTCAATTAGAGAAAGTAAAAGTTAAAGGTCCAGGTAATTTTGTTTGGGGAATTCTATTTACCTTTTCTCTTTGAATTGAAATCTAGAAGGAAACGTGTTCTCATTGCCATCTTTGTAATTAAAAAAAAAAAGAAATCTTTAAAAGCTATCTTTGTCTCTAGTATTGGGCTTTGAAAGAGCAACAACTCTGGTAAAAGCCAAGTTGTCTTATACGCATGTAGATTTAAAAAATAAAAATTATGTTTCCGTTGGGGAAGGAGAGGGGAACAGGATAATGAATGAATAAGCACAATTTATGCCATTTTACTGCTGCAAGTATGACATTTCCTCTTCATTATTTTGTGAAAACCTCAATTTTAAACCTGGTTTTACTCATTCCTGACGTGAGCATTATTCAGTATAAATATCTGTCCATTGCCAGACCATGGTGATGCTCTCAGTGACATTTCTGCTTTATAGCTTTCAGTCGGGGGGAGGAAGAGAGGCGAGGGAAGGTTGGCTGATTCAGATGGGGAGGGAGGAGACTGGGGCAACATCCACTTCCTGGGAGTTCTGTTTTTATCCTGCCCTTGAGTTTGTTATGTGTGAATAATTAACTGTTACTCAGAGCTGGGGCTGGGGGAGGTGGGTACAGTAGCCCAACCTGAGTTGTATACTTAGCACTTCTGTCCTTGAAAATTTGTTCATCATTCCAAAAAAGTTTTTTTTTTTTAATATAAGCTTTCATATTTTGAGTGTTGAAAATAAGATGGAAGTCTGTTTACACTAGATACCAATTTGCAAGTGGTTTTGGCCTGTTTTTACTTAGCTAACATACTTTAGGTAACTATTTTAAAAAAACCTGCATTTTACTTTAGAAGACTTTAAACTTAGTGATTATTACTGTTTATTAGCTTATATTTACATTTTCTCACCTGCATATTTATCTATTTATTTTTTGTTCCTTCCCAATCCTGTTCCAATGCATCCACTCTAAGAAGCACTCATTTCAATCCATTTGACAAGAGCCTGCTTTTTTTGGTTGTGGAGTAGCTCACGGAACTTCACAGAAATATATCTGTGTGGGGTTGATATGATTTTTGGGAGTTAAACCGTCTTAATTTATCATAAACCAGACAGCCAGTCAGCTTTCATCTTTACAGTGCATGGGTAGAAATCAATTTGGAGTGGACTCAGAGGAATGTTTTAAGAGTTTGTTTTGCAAATGTTTATAAACCATTTTCTCTGGAGCAGAGTCTTTTAGTATGGTCACCATACTATTAAGAACAGAGCTTATTTTGAGGAAGATGCTGCCAAAATCTGTTGTTTGTTTTATCGTGAGGGTTGGGAGTTCAAATTTGTTTTGCCACTGACATACTGTCAAAGCCAGAGATATCTGTGCATAAGCTGGTTATTTTATTCATCCTCAGGATCCACCCCTCTCCATTTTTTTTGAACTCGATGAGAACTTTCAAACGGGTGAAACAAACAACCCAAGGTGCTCACTTTGATTTTCTGCCTGAAGGACAGAAAGTGGACCTTTTTGCGTTTCTCTTTAGTAGAGAAAGGAAACCCATCATTTTCTCATCGCATAAGGGCTTATTACGTAGGGATGTTGATAGTATGCTGCAACTTTACAGAAACTTTTAATCAGTGAGAGTCTGATTGTTTAGCCAGGACATTTATAGTTTCCAATTCACCTAGCCCGGGCACCACGGACATTACTTTGACTTCTCTTGTAGTGATAGAAAACATTTTCATTCCATAACACACTGTTTATCTATCCATATATCTCCCTGGTTTTTCTTGTTTTATTTAGTGTGGCTTCCTATATGCCATTTCTCCATGAAACAATTGATACATTCTCAGCGCGCTGTGAGTAGAAAAAAACTCCTAGATTAATGGTCAGTGTCTCACACACGCACATTTGTGTTGTGATACTACGGAGGAGCTGCGAATTACTGACAAGATCTAGAATAATTCCTAATGCTGTCGAAGGCTTCATTTTCTCCTCGGCATGATGGATGAGGCATAAGAAGTGCTTTCTGAGATCATTATGTGCATCATTCTGTTAAGTGTTATTAAAGTCCGTCTGTCTTAGGCAGCAGAAACAATATCTTTGCCCTTACTTTGCTTGCATTTTTAAAGATGGGTAACTGCAGATCCCTTTCTTCCTAATGTGAGCTTTTTTGGAAATCATCTGACTACTAATTTGTGCCATAAAATTATTAAGAATTGTATTTTTCTTTCTACTTAAAATTTGATAATATTAATCTGTAAACAAATTCTGTTTATTTCTAAACCTTTAATTCACAATAAATGCTTTAGAATTGCATTTTATTAAAAAAAAAAAAAAAAAAAGGAGATACGGGAAGTACCAGAATCTGGGGTGTGGGTTTCAGTCTGTAACTTCAAAAAGATTTAATAGTCTTTTATTTTTTGGGCTCCAATTATTTTAAATAGCACTGACTATTTGTTACCTTGAATTGATTGTGCAAGAAACAGGATAAATTTGAATCTGACAAATATTTCATAGAATTCCTCCCTTACAGGCAGAGGTATTCAGAGCTGACAATGCAAAGACATGTAAATGGGAATGAAAACCTAGCTCTAACACTTGGCCAGGGAAAGTTTGTTTTTATAAGCTGTGCATTTGGAGGGCAAATTTCCCCTAGTCAATTCGGAGCACTTGCTGTTTTTGGAAGGGGGTGGGTGAATGGGGGCTACTTTCAAAGTGAAAGTAGCTTGCCCAGCTCAATAGGGAGACCAGGTAAATTACAGACAGCTCATATTATATCTCAAGCAATTTCACCCAAACAGAAGAATTTACATTAAAGGTTTGTAACTTTCCTTTAAGTCACAGATTTTTCTGTGATAATAAAATACAGTCTGTTTTATGGAACATTTGCATTATTACCCAGTACCCCTACCACCATCACCTTTTTTTGTTATTGTTGTCATTACTGTTTTTTTAACAGTGTAGTAGAGCATGCTTAGACCCCTGGAAGGCTTATCAAAAGTAAATGAAACAGAAAGAAGTAGATCATCACACTTCCTTTTAAAACACTACTTCCCCTTTTCAGAGATTCAGTGAGATCTAGAAAGGCTCACTTTTGTACTTTTGATAGAATTATATAAGTTTGATGCACAGCTGGGATAAGCTAAGCCATCCACAGCACAGCAAGTTTTTGAACATTTAATTTTATATTTGAATAATTCTCCAGATCAGGCTATAATCATGGATGTCATATAAAAAGAAAGTTTTTAATAAATTACATTATTTCACAGATGTGCAAATACTTCTGAGAAAAAAATTACATTGATCAGTTTTTAATACCCCCCTGTCTCACCCTTCAGTCAAAGGGAAAAATAGCTTTTTTCCCATCTTTGTCTTCAGAAAGGTGCTAGATTGTAAACATCTGAAGGAAATGAAAGGGGGTTGGCCAGTCCACCCCAAACTCTTTCCAGATTTTCAATCCTTTCAGCAGCAGCCTTCAGTTTTCAGAAAAGAGGGAGGGTCTAGGGGAAAAAAAGAAAGGAGATGTCTCTGTTTATTATTAAAATTTAAAGTGAAAAGCATTACTATATCTGGCTAATTTTGAATCTACTAATTTAGAGGGCTTGAACAACAAGAGGCAAAATTTACACAACGTATGTGCTGCGGTGATTGGGAAGATAAGGCGTTTGCAGCTAATTAAGACCTAATTCTGGAAAAAGGACAATAAGCAACAGATGGCTATCAATTCTTTTACAGCCTCTGAAACAATAGCATGTGGATATTTAATTCAAAAATATTCAAACAATTATTTTTACTTAGGCAGAAAGAGGATTATTCTTTGTACAGTGTTTCTGAAGTGTAGTCTGTGTATTCCAGTTTAAATAAAGGTATTTCAGAATTTCTGTGTTTTGCAAATATTGGAATATTTCCGGAAGCAACAGTTGAAGTCATGAACCATGGTCATTTGGGGAACATCACCTGTGGTTGGAAACATCACTGTTACTCAGGGCAGACTGAACAAGTGCTTTTGAATACAAAACAAACAATTGAATTAAGAGTCTTGACTGTGTTGATTTTTCCATGTTTCTTTTGTTAATGTCTCTGACTGAGTAACATTGCATGGCCTCCGTACCCATACAATATTTAGATATTTGATATGTCGTCATAAAGATATTCTGAAGTGGAAAAAATTGCATTAGTGTTTGGCTCATGGATAATGATTTGGTTAAGCTGCAGTTTTTCAGGACTTCTTTACTGACCCAACATAAGTATTCTTTTTTTTTTTTAACTAAAGCACTGAGGATAATATACAAAAATAAAACAAGGTGTTGTATTCAGATCAGTAGGTATTAAATCACAATTGCCTCTTTGTCTTTCAGAAACCATACATACCAGATGCACTATGAGAAAAATAATCTAAAATGTTGGGTTTATTTTCAATATGCAAGTAGTATAGAAGTATGCAAGCTCTGATTGCAGTGTGCTGGAAACTACTCCACAAAAATGTGTAACGAAAGCTGTTACTATAAGTGCGGTTCATGTATTGGAACAGCTGTGACAGCCTGATACAGTTTAACACTTGTTCAATTATAAGAAAAAGAAATTCAGAAGGGAACTTGATTTAGATAAGAATTTTAAATAAATCCTTGAAATTTCCCAGGTAACTTCTTCTTCCAGTCAAAATTGCACCTTTTCCCTACTTTGTCCTCTTATCTTGCCCTATATTTAGTGTCCAACTCAGTTCTAGAGCCCTTGGAAGTAACAGCTGCCCTTGACTGGACGACCTTTTCCTTCCAAATTCTGCTCATATTTTATGTTTTTGAGTGTCTGGGTTACAGTGATTTGCAAATTATTCAGGTGTCTGCTCTTTTATATTCACTTAGGAAATTGCAAAGAAATCATCTAGTAGCTGGCCACACTTTTCATTACATCCATTTCTTTTTTCGTTTTCAAGTGATTTTATCGTGCTTTTACAGCAGATACATTTTAGTGCATATAAGAAAGGCTGACACTGATACTGATACCAAACCTGTAGTTCTGGGAATTTGTGCACATGTCACTCTTTTCCTTTTGTTTAGCAAATGCTTGATTGATGTGTGTGCAATGTGTGTGATTGTATGTTTATGTCATACATGTGTTTTACATATATGTATGTATATATGTACACACATATACATAGTCTAATGTACTATAGTGTTTGTGCTTCATCTAAACTCTTTCCTGGAGTAACTAAATACATAAGGAACATATGTTCTCACATGTAAAATTTCTTTTGTTTAGCTCAACTTTTTATTTTCTAAGCTGAGTTGTCTGTACAGTTTGTTATGTGTGTAAAGGTTTAATTTGTTAATACTGCATATTTTGAGAATGACGTATTAATAGTGTTTGCTTGATGTCCTCAAAAGTCAGCATCTTTATATTATTTTGAAATTGCCCACCTCCAAAACAAAAATATTACACAAAACAAAACCAACCTTTAACAGAAATTACTTAGTATTTTTAATCTCAAAGATGATTATTTTCTTATCTTGACTAAAAATAAAAATCACAGGCATTTTCAAAAGAATTCTCAAATCCCCAGTGTTTATGACCAAGGCCTGCTGGTAGACAGCGGGTAGAAGTATGTGTTTCTGCCAAGGGGACAAAGGATCCTTAAAACTCTGTTTACAGAGCTGCTTGTCTCAGCTTCAACATTTCTGTTAACTTTACATTGTTGATGTCTTTGAAAGTGGATGGGAGAAACAAAATACTGAACTTTTTCGAGTGGTTTTTTTGGGACACTTAGCGTCTAAGAAGCTGACAGAAGGGTCTGTGCATTAAGACTCAGGCTGGAGAGGGGAGAAATGGCAAAAGCTAGCTCTTTTCATTCTATAGTGGTTGGTATGGGCAATTTAAAGCAGGATCCTGGAATTTCCAGACCCCGGCTCTATCTTCTAAGTCATTTCTGTACCTGGAATAAAATATTGCTGTAGAAATTATTGACATAATAGTCCCCATGAGGACTCACAGCCATCAAAGTGAAATCTCACAATAAATTCAGAGGCCACCTGGAGAACCACTGTTAAAGAGCTTTTTAGAGAAGAAAAAAAAAACTTTAAAAGCTTAATTCTTCTTACATATAAGTTCACTGATCATGTTTCTGTACCACTTTCCTAGAGTTTAGTTCTTTACTTTTAGCTTTGTTAAATAATCCTTTAAAACTCTTTTGACAGCAAAAATGCTGTGTTTTGTATAGATGACATCACTAGCCCAACTCCAGCCACGTTGAAAGCCAAGGGGTTACTAGGCAATAAACCTCGGTCAGGATTTCTGCATGTCTCAGGGCATAAAAGCCTTAAAACGTGAGGTGGGTCTTAGTGATCTGTGGGACAAACATTCCTACTATAATACCAGAAGCATTATTGATCAGTTTGGGGGGAACATTTTTTTAAAAGCTAATTAGTCTTTGCAGAGTCGAATAACTAATGTTGTTTTACACTTAGCACTTAGGCGGTGCTTTTCATCTTCAAAGTGCTTTGAAAACATTAACTAATTAATCATTAGCTAATTTAGCAACTGACGATAAAAGTTAAGGGACTAAAAGAGGCTGGATTCCACCAGCGTTTTGTGCACAGTGACCTCTCTCTGGAGTCAAAGGGAGAGTCTTTGTCTTGAAGGGAACCATGGGGCAGGCCACCAGGTGTGGGTGACTATAGGGGACACTGCTCAGGTAATATCTATAGAGAACTGAAACAAAATCTTTTAGATGCACACTCCTGGACTATCCTAACAAGTAATGATCAGCTTTTTTTCCCTTGGTTTTTAAAAACCAATTTAAAAAAAAGACAGCTTTGTAGCAGGAGCCCTAACAAATATCCAGAGTGTATAGGTATGCTGAAACTTACAAGTGTGACAATCCATGGGTAGAATGGGAAGTGTGTGCATTTATGATCTTTACCTTCCTGGGTCCAGTGCAATGTAATCCATGAATACTACCCTGGAAATCTAGTTTAGTTTGGGAAACTCAGTGTAGAATCGTAAGAGAATTTTCGTGCATGTCGTGACAAACAGAATGCTTTCCAGGGTGCTTGTCTGCTCTGCACTGTAACCCCATCCGTTATGTGAATGAGATGTGAAAATAGTTCCTTGTTTCTCTGAGATATCAGCAGACCTCACAAGCTGAGTTTCTTTAAAAATACGGAGACAGTTCATCTATAGGCTTATTCTGAATGAGTGAATATGTGTGGTCCAGCTCATTTAGAGAAAAAAAAACACTCCACAAAAGCTACCGGTCTTAGGGAACGTGGTACCAATGACTGCAGTTTTGAAAAGTGAATATACTTTGTTTTGCATTCAATTTCTTCTCATTCCCACATACCCCTTTCCTGCAATGAGGAAAAGCAAGATTTCAGCATATTAAGAAATGTTAAATGTTAAAAATTTCCCTATGCTCTTGCCTGTTATCACCAAAGTGTTGGTAAATCAGGGGAGCAGAGACAGGTGGTGTTTACATTTTTTCAGTGTGAGTGCTACAGAAAGATGACCAGCTATTGAAAACTTCCCACCAACAAAACTTTGATATCCCTGTAGATGGTGAAAGGCAGTGGAAATAGACAATACACATCTAATACAGTCTATTAGTTACTGCAGAATTATTTGGTGTTCTATTGGAGAAATTTAAATGGGGACTTTGCACACATGTCCTGGGATAGTACTTAAAAGGCTTTACTCCTAGTTATAAGTATTTCAGGTTAATACAGATCTACACTGTCCTAAGCCTGAACTTGGCTGTAATTCTAATTTCATTAGCCTTCTTGAATGTAAACCTGTGTCTCTCCCCACTCCACCTTCTCCTCTTACCTTTATCTCAAGCTAATCTTTTCTTCTGGAGGGATAATTTTTAAAAATCCACAACAAGGCTTCAAATTATGTTCCTAGTTAGGAAATTAAAATTTTATACCTTCCCTGTTAAAATTGTCTATTTTTGCAAAGGGAAAAATACTTCCTATTGAAGGATTACCTATTTTTTAGTTTACTTTTTAACTTTGCATGGAGAAGCCCTATAATTTAAACACTGAATAAAACAACTGTCCATTCTTCTCCCCATTCTCCATCTCAATCCCCTGCTTGTCCAAAGTTCTCATCAGCATGGCAATTTTTTCCCTTTGCTTTTGGGGCATATCCTTTAGACAGCTACCATCCATGGGCCAACTCTCCCCTTAAGCTCCTTCCCTAGAACTTGTGAGGGAACCCTTTGGAAAGGTCAGGAGCCCAGATTAGCCTTGAGGTTAAAGAAATTATTGAATGGAGATTGCTACTCTCCCATTCACACCTATTGTACCATATTCTTATATCCTTAAAAATATTTTTATGCATCAACATGAATCATAGGTTCATAGAGAATCATATGAGAACTAGTTTATATAAAATTGAAATTAGTGTCCTAAAACAGTTGTTATCAAAGGGTGGGGTGGATGATTTTGCTCTGAGGGGACATCTGGCAATGTCTGGTGACCTTGTTGATTATCACAGCTGTGTGTGTGTGGGGGGGTGCCAGTGACATCTATTGGGTAGTGGCTGGGGATGCTGTTTACCACCCTATAATGCACAGGAAAACCCCCATAACAAAGAATTATCTATCCCCCAAACGTGAATAGTGTGGAGTAAGTAGTGTGTTTACTTATGCCTATACCTATACTTGGAATATACACACAGTAGCTTTTAGGTAGGAAATTATTTTCCTTTTGATAGTGCTTGTAAAACAAATTCTTAGTTAATTTGGGTGATTGTCCCTTCTTGCTTCTAAATATTGATTTCCTCAATTTGAATAGTTTCGTATAGAGAGGGGGAAATGGCTCTTCATCCTTTCCGTTTCTCACTTGTAAAGATCATAGAACAAGCCAGCCAGAATTAAAGAGAAGTGTACAAATGAGCAAAGGATGTATTGGTGGAAATGTAAGACCAGCTTACAAAAACTTGATAGATTTTTAGTTTTTAAAGGATAACTTAGCTTCTGCATCCCATGCAGAACAAGAAGATAGAAAAAGAGACTTTGTGTGGATGATGTCAAGGGTTTTCTCTGTATCTTCACTCTTGTTCACCCCTACTGACCAGGACCCTTGCCTTTCACATTGTGATTTTGGGTATTAGAATCTTCTCTGCATGAGATTTTTTTTTTTTAAACACATACTGCTTGTAAAAATCACAAGCTAGAGATTACAGGAAAGAACCCCAATGTTGCTCACTGCCAGTGACCATTTTGCTGGGTGTTGTTAACTTGTTATTCATTAGTAGTTGGAAGGAGATTAAAAAAAGAGAGGCTTTAGCTGAAAATTAAGAAACAAAATACTGGGAGGAGATCTCAGAGGAAGAACATAATGATCTATAATAAGAACTGAAGTTTCAATGACTATATATATCTATATATATCTATTTTTTTTTCTCTCGTCTGTTTTTATTGCTGAAGGCTATAGGACTGGATGTCTCTCCAGTTACATCTATCCGTCTTTTAAACTAGCCTTGCTGTATAAAGTGAAGTTGAACTTCATTTTCCCAGTAGATGGCATTGTAGTCTGTTCAGTGGAAAAGAGCTTCCCCTAACCAATAGGACTTTAATTTTTTTCCTCTGAGCTTCCTCCTTGATAATATATCCCCTCCCTCTTGCATTAAATACTAGCTTGAGGTTATAAATAAGAATCTTGTTTTTGCTAGTTACCTGTAACTCTCAAAAGATTTGATTTAAAAAAAGGTACAGAAGATAATTTAATATCCTTATATCAAATGAAAAAAAAAAGACTAGATCTGGGAGTGTGGCATATGGAAAAAATATGCACGCATGGAATATTTTCAGAATACACTGTTTCAAAATCAGAGCTGCCTCTGGTCTTCCTAAGTACACTTTTCCACATTAATCCGTTGTACTTACAGCATTTTAGAGTCAGTATGAAGAGAAGCCTTGAGAAAGTTATTTGGTGTCAAAGAGTTTCAGACACAATGTATTCTTCTTGACTGACCCCCTACCAACTTTGAATCACTTTTATAAACTCATTGTTTTAAAGCTCTTTTTTAAAAACCATCTTGTCTGGGTTTCATGTGCATTACATGTGGGACAATTGCATTTTTTTGTTTAATTATAAATATTACTTTCTTGGTATTCTGTTTCCTTCTTTTAAACCATGAAACCAAAAAATAACGGCAGTAATTGATTGAGCTAGGGAAAGTTGTCATTTCTTGGTGTTACAAAATGGTGCCTGTATGTGCTGCATTATTATTATTATTTTGCTTATTGTGAAGATCCCTGAAGAATGGTCGGAACATTAAACTGAATTTCAACAAAAGAAATAATGATATGGAGAATAGATATATTGTTTAAAAAAAATTCATAATGAGGATTTACCTATGCAAATAACTTCTAAAAAATAAAGGTTGAGTGTATTGACAATTACAATCAAAATGGATTTTCTTTTCTATTTTTTTAGATGAACTTTGAAGATGAAAATACCATGTTTGTACATTTCTGTGTGTGTTTTAACAGAATCTGGGTTGTCCCTTGAGTCATTTTTTATTTTTTCTGTGAAGCTACTATGTTCTCTTTTTAAAAATATTTTGCTAAAACTGTAAACGTTTTCCCCCCAGACAAAATCCTCTTTCCACTGAATATAATCTATATTTCTCTGATAGTCATTTGGTAATAATATTTGACTTCCATTTATCAATACTGTTTCTTTCCATTATTTTTAATCACAAGATTATGAGCTGTGTATTTAGTTATTATTTAAGCTAAATGGTGTCTTTGGCTGTTAGCTCGAAAAGATAATGTCCCAATATCAGGATTAAGTTTTCATCTGTATCAACTGGCTTAAAAATACCCAACTTGATTCCTTTTGAATTAACTGAGTCTTATTTTATTTTTTTTTCAATATCACCTATCACCATAGTAACCACTAGCTGTCATTTCAGCTTCTGACATTTTTCTCATTTGGTAAGATTTCAGAATTGCCATCCTCCCTGCCAACATGTCATGAACAAGAAAAAAAAATGCATGAAAAATCTAATGGGTGTCTGGTCTGATTGTCCTCATTCGTGGCAGGAAAGACAAAAACTGATGAATTGTGAAATGTATTCAGAGGGATTCAAGGAAGCAAGTGCCTGGGACCCCCTCCCCCCAACACCTCGTTTTCATTTTGTTATGCTTGATGCACCGTACATGCTTACTCTGACACTTGGGTTTGTAGAAATTTAAGATGAACAATTTTTACATTCACCCTGCTGATCTCTCTCCCCTACCTTGTTTTTTTTTGTAAAAAGTCATTATTAAAAATATAGTTACCAGGGCTTGTATTTAGCATGATTTCTCACTCAGATCATAGATTTTTAGTAAGTTCCAATTGGCTTCCAATATTTAAGGTGTTGTGCTTGCAAATGTATAGCTCTGTTTTGGAGCCACTTATGGACCACGGAGGCACCCAGTGGATTTTGTGTGTGTGTGGTGTGCGCGGGTGGTTGAGAAAGATTATTAGGCCCATTTGAAAAAAGAAACAAAGCTGTTTCTGGACCTTTTCTAGGGGTTTGTTTTTCATGGCAAAAAAAAAGTAGGAGAAATGCTGTTATTTTCTAATTCTTCCCTCATTCTAGTTTAACAAATGAATGGGGGAAAACATGCTAATGAATTTCTACCCCAAGTACCAGGGTAGGTAATTGATGAAAGGAGCTATTTTTCTACTTATTTTCTTCTTTTTGATCACCAGACTTCTTACAGCAAAAAGCAAAAAAGAAAGGGAAGTGATAATGTACTTTAGCTGATGTAAACATGCAAATTATTGAATAAATGTTACTGATATGACACAAACATTTACTCTGTACATGAATCTTATCACTGACACCTAGGCAAGACATATAATATGTGGTTTGAATATAAGTAAACATATTAAATACATTAGCGTATGTATGTATACACACAGATGTTCGTATTGTTAATTTATCCTTAAGCTATCTAGGTGTACATGGGTTTGATAAAACTTAGGTGTCTTTCCAGAGGTTTTGTTTTGAGCGAGATCAATCTTATAGGATATTTTTTTCATGACTGTCTACAAAGTCAGGCTCAGCAGCAGGAACTCATTCCAGAAACATAAAGCTGATTTGATAAGCAGCTGCAGAATCCAGCGCCTTTTTACTAACGGGTGGACAACCCAGGATCATGCATGTACATGTCGGGATATTTCCATTTCACATTTCATATGCTGTAGCTTTAGTTCCTTTTAAAATATTCACACACTGGACGGTTTGGGAATGTTCTGTAGAATTTACTGCAGATTTTTATTCACAGGTATATTTAAACATTACATATGGCTAGGAAGGAGTGGAAAGGCCTATGAAAAATATCTCCATTAAGAACCAAAGTTTCTTAATTTAAAAAGCAAAATCACATTTTTGGTGTAATTTATATGAATATTAAAACATTTAATGTTCAGTGTAGGTGGATTGAGAACATGATTTTGGCATTGATGATTAATGGTGTGCTCGAAATACACACGCCTAAGTGCATACATATGTATACAGCTATAATGTGTGTGTAAAATAAGCAATTTGGTTCATCATGCTTTTGTTATTTGATTCTTTTTAAATTTAAACACTTTGGAGAAACCCAACGAATAATGCCTGAATGTTTGCTGCTATTATTATGAACAAATATAACCCTTGAGAAATAACTAGAAAATTGATATTGAATCTCAGAGTATATTTCAAACACATATTTGGAAGTGGAAAAACAGAAAGTATTTTTTGAATACTGGCCAATAAATTTACCTCATAAAAGAAAAAAACTAGAAAAATATAAATCTTTTAATAAGAAATAATACTATTTTTATAAGCTGTGTTTTAAAATGAATGGTATAAACAGAATATACTTTAATGCTTTTACACTTTATAAGATTTATAACAATAATCAGCAAAACCTTGTAACTGTGTTTGCACCTTATGTGCCTTCAAGCCATTGGACCTTGCAGTTAATTGTATAAATTCCATACACTTTGGGAAATCACAGTGTATCATGTATATTCAGCATGTGTCATGTGTATAAATATTAAAATATATTAGCCAAAAATGGTTGATTATTCCTCAAACATTTTGTAATAAATCTTATCTTTTTATGGATTGGGTGGGGGAAACCAAATGTTTTATGTTATTTGGAAATATTCTTTAAACAACCTAGATTTATTATTAACATTTTAAACATTTATAACTGCATTAAAATATTTGGAGACTTAGCTCACTGAACAGCCATATACCCAGGTAAAGTTATTTTTGTATGCAGTATACACAAGCAGTTCAGACTTCACTGTTCTCCACTGTGGTGCCTGCATAACTGTTCACTGGTGCCAAACTTGTGTACATAAAACATTTGTTTGTGCATGTCTTGAGAGTTACCTGGGATCGCTGATATAGATCCAGGTAGGAATACCATATTTTCTGTATGTGCAGGGATGTGTTGAAATCTCTGAAATTATAATTCTTATCCTTAAAATTTTTTAAAAATCTATCCTAGACAGTAAGGCAGCATATAGGTGAATTTTTGTATGCAAATACTCTTTTATTTTCAATGTGTATTTGAGGAGCTATTTTTAAAATGTGGGTTGTATATATTCAAACATAAACACACAAGTCAAATATACAAAGGCCTGACGTAATAGCAAATGTAAAAAATTAGAGTGATACATATTTATTGAGACTAATAGAGATGCCTAATGAATAAACAAACACAAGGTTGAACTGTTTTACAAATGTATTTGGCAACTGCCCGTAGCAGTGAGTGTGTACATTTTGAGGGGAGGAAATGTCAGAACAGAGTCTTGTAAATACATGCAGCTGGAAAGAATAAAATAAAAAATGATGGCTAGCGCTGACAGGCAGACTTGGGGTGTATGATATACTTTGTTCATTTGATTCTTAGAACTCAGTCGGGGGTTAAATTGGAATCCAGACATCAAAGAATTCTTCCACCAGACCCAAATTTTGCCCGTATAATTTTTTTTTCTTACAGTTGTCATAATTTTAGCTAATTTCACAGTGCAATAAATTTTTACCTTTTGAAGTCTTTTTTTTCTTCTTAAATATGCACGCAGTATGTATATAATATATCTCATGTGAACTACCCACACACTTGATATTGGGTACACTTACACATAAAAATGATAGACATACACATATGTATATTACACACATTGCCTGTGCCCGCACATTCACAGATGGGGAGAGAAATGGAGTAGGCAGCCACTGCATTCATATGACCCCAATCTTGAAATATTAAAGAGAAAACGCTAACTGTTTTCAGTAGCGATACGTTTGCTTCTTTTTCCTTTATGCCTTTTTTTCCCCTCCTGACTGTTGTGTCTGAAAATGTTGGAAGCATGTGGTGCTGCATATTTGGAGGTTTTGCAGATTTCTGTATGATTTTTATCTGAAGGTCAGGGCTGAGGAAATACATCAGGTTGGGATGTTTGCCGTTTGCTATTTACCCTTGCTCCTCTTATCAGATCACTTTGTCACATGGGCCACAAACAGGGAACTCCTCTAAACAGAGAGTAAAAATAAGCATTATTGTATTTGTATGCAATTTTTTCCTTTTTTAAGGAGTCTCATCACCATTTTTACGTATACTTAACCTTCAGCATTCCTTAGGTTCATCGGGTTATGATTATAATTTCATTTATCATTTGCATTTCTCAAATAAAAATGTAAATGCTTTTTTCCCCCTGTAAAAGAAAAAACAGTGATAAATCATATCCATAAGGTGTCGTTTCTGAGCCATAGGTGTGAGTTCACTATGCTTGGTTTTACTTGAATATGCCACTTATGATAAAGAAACACATATAAACTGAGGAAGAGGATTTTCTTTACGTGTGTTTTCTATAGCTCTAAGTATCTTGTTTTGTAGCTGATGAACTCGTCTGTTTTCAGATGAGCTATGCTGATGCAGGCCTGAATAACATGGTCACCACCAGAGTACCTAAGCAAGCTGTGGCTCCCAGTCCATGAAATTAACATTGTTTATGGAAGCCCCAGATGGAGAGAGACTTTCATATCATAAATTGTGTGAATTAAATTTATTCAAGGTAGCTGTCCAATCTTCATCACTTCATGTAGTATTCAAAGGTCATGCAGAGCCAAGGAAGATGAACTTTCACTCTCCTGCTATTAAGAAAGGATCTCCTCCCATTTACATGGAGAGTCATTAGACAGGAGCCATATTGGAAAATGAAAGCCATTACAAGTAAGTGTTGGTCATGGCTTTTGGGAACCAGGTGAGAGATGCCTATTGGCTTTTAGGATTATTGGGTGACTAGTTATGGTTCTAATTCCAACCAGTCATTCACCTACAATTAAAAATGAGAATATGGGTCTCAAAGTTGGCTATAAAATTTTGCATTTGGACCTATGGAAAATCCTAGATGACCCTGATTATAGTAGACCTACCATTTTTCATCAGTACAATTACTCTTTGAAATAATTTCCAAAGAGTAGATCTTATTGGGAATTCTTAGAGGAAGCCCAGTTTCATTTCCCTAAGCATTTATATAGTTCAGGGGGCTCTGAAGCTGCTTGTTGCTTTTCAAAGTGCTTATTTATTTTGTTAGCTAGCTAGCTATGGTCTATTAAACAACTACTGTCAGAGGCAGCCAATAAGGACTTGATTTTTTTTTTTTTAAAAGAGGGACTAGTGGAAGACTACCATAAGCTTTGTTATGCTGTCTTTTGCAAAAGATAAACATTTGCTTTCCATCTTGATGTCATCTTTTCAGCTTATTATTTGGTCACTAATTTATCTCACCATTAGCGAATTATGGTAGATTATTGCTTGGATGCATTAAAAGCACCAAGGAGTTGTGGTCCTGTGGCTATTTTGGGCACAGTCATAAGCACACTCCTTTTTTTTTTTTTTTTTTATTGTCCTCCCAGGGAGCAGAATTTGAACTTAATATTCCATGAAATAAGCCATTGTAATCACATTGGGTTAATAGAAGAAGTAAAATTGCCTCTCCTCTCACAAGACATTAGAGCAAGGCTGCGTTATTAAAGTTTTCTTGTGGACAGGCGGTTTAAAATATATCCTCAGTGGCTGATGCAAGTCCTTTCAGGGTGGATGACAGCTTTTCAGATCTTAATAGGCTGCTCATTCCCGGCCCACGAGTTACCAGCAATTCTTCCTTTCGAGCCAGGCTATGACATGATGGCTAAAATCTGACATAACACAGTACCATGGGTTGTGCAAACCCTTCCTCATTAAGTGGCTTTATGTAAATTTGTGTCAATAAGTAAACAATTAGAACTTGTAAACATTATTGATTTAGACCACTTATTCTTAGACATTTGACCCACAAAAGTCTTTGTTGGATGGCCTCCTTGGAATCCATAACTCACTGGTACGTACAGACCAGTAATCTGTTTGATTGGCCCAGGAATTGTTGAGGCTATGGGAGACATTATTCAAAGCTTTTTTTTTTTTTTAAACCTTGCTTGTATTATACTTGGTCTTAGCTAAATTTAAGTAAAAGTTAAAAGAAGAAAGCGGTGAGGTATTTATGTGTCTCTCCTCCTTCTATACCCGGTTGCTGCCCAGCATCTGCTGCTGTTCATGTTCAGGTCCAGCTAATACTGGGAGGGCATCCTCTGCCCATCAGCCCTCATAACAAACTCCAAACTCCAACACTTCCATGGTTTTGAATTGACTTTGAACTTAATTTGAATTGGGGACTATATCTCAGAATGCATTTTCCTCTTAGTGACTTTATGAGCAAAGAAAAAGAAAAAGAGTTTACACTCAAATACTTCATAAATGCCATTTTTCAAGTCAGAGCAAGATCCAAGAAATACAGAGCATAATAGACACTTGTCTGGTCCTTAGAAAAAGTTGTGTTGAGGGTTGGGGTGAACTAGTTTGAAGTTCCCTTTAGCTTTTTCCTCTTTCCATCCTTTTCTTGGTTTCTTTTTCTTCACAGTTTATCTCCACTCCATGCCACTGAACAGACAAATGACCAGCTGCACTGGTGGTGATGCTTTGCGGCCTTAGGGATTGGCTGGAGGCAATGCCTTGTTAATGCTCTGCCTTCAGCCTGCTAGTTGAGAGAGGATACCTAACCTGTGTGGCGTCTGTGATGCCCAGTGGTATAGGGAGATTCTCTCAAGGCCCTGACATGATTTTGAATTCAAGCAGCAAATCTCAATTGTATATAAAGTTGATTATTATTATCCCTCAATATGATGTATAAAGAGATACATAGGGAGTTGGAAGAGCTGAGATTTTGGCCTTCCATATTCAATATTTGGAAATAACTCAACAAGGAGTCAAATGGTTTATTTTCCAGCAAAGGTAGGAACTTTGGAGTTCATAAAGCTCAAAGGAGCTACTTTATGCCCACTTAGAGGCTGGACACAGAAGATACAGGAATATTTGATTTAATTAAACCAATGTTTATTGAACATGTGCTGTGTTTCAGGTTCTGTCCTAGGCCCCTATGATCCCATATGTAAAAGACACAATCTCTGGCTGCAAGAAACTTGTGAATGCACAAGACCACTTCTTCCCTCTAAACAAACAGGAAGCAGGGTTAGAAACTATGAGATGCCTTATCTTCTCTTCAAGCCCCACATGTAACGAATAGGTTACCTCTGCAGACCCCTGCCTCAAATCAGGGCACTGGGCTCCCATAGGTCACGTGCCAACATTTGTAGATGGAAACACATTAACAGCTGCTTGTTTTGTCTTTGTTTCCTTGTCCCAATGTATGTGTATATGCCTATTTCTTTCCCATGATAATCCTTAAGTACAGTCATGCAAATACACAAATAAGTTATGTATGTATATCCTACACATTCTAAAGCATTTCTCCCGTTATCTTTTGCATGGGCAAGCCCTTTGTAGTAGAGTGTATTTTATCTGTGGTGCATAAACAGCTTTTTGTCTGTGTAACTTTTACTTGAAGACAGTTCTCTGCAGATGCTTAGCTTTTTTTGGTATTGACATAATTCATTCTCAGCTGATAAGTTTTAGCCCTTTTCCCTAGTCAAATGGCATCTAAAATTTAACTAAACATTCCCTGCGTGTTTACTCTTCGAGTTGATTTGGGTGGTCGGGGCTGTTTGCTTATTCATGAGTCGTATTTAAAATGCTGTCTTTTCTAAAACACCCTGTAGCTTTCTACACTATGAATTTGCTGCTCCTCTACCAACTGTGTTTCCAAAGTTGTACAATTTATGTGTGCCTTGGCCATGATAAGGTTTTTAGGAAAGTGTTATAAACATTACTAGCTACTGGGGGGGTTAATATGACATATTCTTGAAGAATACTGACCTGGATGAATCTGTCCAGGGCTTTTAGAGACCACTGAGCATTTCATCCTAATTTAAATTTAATATGACAACGTTCACCATTTTCGGAGGGTAGAACTTCCAAGGAAGGAAAATGGAATAAAGAAGATTATGAGATCATGAGAAAGAATAAATGTGTTCTTTAAAAAGTAGATCAATAGCTGGCTTACAGCCCTTAGATTATAAACTGATAATGAAGAGTATTGAAATAAAAATATGGAGCCTGGGCATGTGATGGAACAAGAGAGGAAAGCCAACTCATTAAAAAAAAAAGCTGTAATGAAACCCTTCAGAGTGCATTGAGTAACGGTTTCAGTGGGACATTCTCTGCATTCCAATGAAAACATAGGCTTTAGTTAATATGCTTAGGTTTGTTAGCATGTCTGAGGAGTTCCCTGTACTGCCAGGTAAACTTCGCATTTATGTGTTGGAATGAAGAACCACATACACTTTCAGAGGGGGCAGAGGAAAGCTTCTGCGGATGCTACTTGTCAACCTTTGCATGTGTAAAAATCTTACTACCTTCAGTGGATGACACAGACATTACAGATTCCACTATCAGTTGCTCTACTGTCTGTAACATTTACAATTCTTGGTTACAACATTGAAACTTATTCTGGGCAATTAAGCAAAAGAGGATTTATTGGGAGGAAAAGAAGTAGGGGAGCAATGAGCAACCTCCAGAGACCAGGGGACCAGGTTTAGGGAGGGGCAGGATCAAGGGGGCTCAGAGGGCTGGAGACATGAAAAAAGAAGCGTGGCACCCCATTCTAGTGAGAATGTGCTGGCTGGCTGGCTATTGTTGCTGCTCTGATGCAGGCCTCACATCCTCTCTCTGTTCTTGCTCGAGATGCAGAGTCCTATGAGAGGGCATCTGCTTGCTCAAGCTTGGACCACAGGTATACTCCTGGGAAGGGTCAGTCCACTGCAGGTTCTCAAATGAGAAGCAAGCACCTGGACTTACCTTCTCAGCAAGCCTCTACTGCTGGAGGAGAGGTAGTTATCTATGAAAATCCGGGTGCACTTGGGAAGGGGAAGGGGAATGGATACTGGATGCCCAGAAAATAATGTGTCCGCTACACCTTCTAATTAAATAGTACTTAATAGATAGCACAATTGCAAGGTGTTAAGTACCATGTGAATTTTAAAAAAGAAAGGCACCAGTCTTTAGGCACATAAAATTTTAGATAGCTAGACTAACCAAGAAGTACAAAACTAACATATGGGGAAGAAACTCTTTCTTGGCCTTTTATGAGGTTGTGAATGGCTCCATGTGAAGTCATGTCTACTGTTTGTCTCATGGTTTCCACAGTGCTAGGGAGCAGTTGCTTTCCTTGTAGTTTGCAATCTGTCTTACCCAACTGCCTGCTATTCAAATGCATGAATGAGTGAAGCAGAACCATGCTTAGGATCTGGCTGTGCCCCACTTACTCAGGCCAGGGGCTTCAGTTCTCCCATCTGTAAAATGGAGCTCACAATAACATCAGCATTGGTTTGAGCATTGCCTGAGATAACTCATGTGAAGCATCTGACACTAGAGTTGGCTCGTAGAGCATCCTCAGTAAATGTTTGTATACTGGATGCTGTCAATGCCTCACCACATGTCCCTGTGGCCCAGCTCTGTGTTCACCTGTAGTTGAAGTGGACAGTTCCAAGCTGCAAAACAGCTTCTTCTCTTCCAGATCTCTGTCTCCTAGTCTATGGGTTATCTCTGGACTATGGGCACTAGCCCAGTCCATGCACTGGGCAGCATGAAGTGCCCAGAATTAATGTCTCAAGGGGCAACTGCAAACCAAGAAGGGACACAAATGGAATAGGGGAATAAGCACCCTACGTCTCCAGCCCTTGGTGGTACAATTCTGAGGCTTGTGTTACATGGTTTCATTAGAGCTACCCCAGCAGGATTGAGTACTAGGTGCCCATAGCAGTCATTGGCTGGCTAATGAACCATTATTGTTTTTCTCTCCTTTGCCTGCTCCCTTACTTATCCTTCCTGAGCTCCTGTCCTAAATAAACTCTCTGCACCCAAGTCCTTGAACTGAAGCCTGCTTTTGAGGGAAATCCAACTCAAACATTTATCATAGGCAACTGGGAAATTGTCAGAGGAAGGGTCAACACCAAGGATAAATCCATTTTTGACAAATACAGTAGGTCCCCTACATGCGAACCTTCAAGTTATAAACTTTCAAAATTGCAAATATGCGTTCGCATGTCCAATCATGTAAGTTAGTTCACATGTCTGGTGTACATTGAGTGCATCCTCTACAAGTGCTTGTGCTTTTGTGTACTTTACAGTACGGTATAGAGTACAGTAGTACAGTATCTTTATTTCAAGCCCAGGATGTCTGGAAGGAAGTGTAAAAGTAGCAGTGATGGAGCTGGTACTGCTAAGAAGCTCCAGCTGTTGTACTGTAGTACTGTACTTTTCAAGGTATTGTACTGTAAGATTAAAAATGTTTTCTTTATTTTTTGTGTTTGTTTTTTATGTATTATTTGTGTGAAAAATATTATAAACCTATTACAGTACAGTACTATATAGCCGATTGTGTTAGTTGGGTACCTAGGCTAAGTTTGTTGGACTCATGAACAAATTGGACTTACGAATGCGTTCTTTGCAATGGAACTCGTTCATATGTAGGGGACTTACTGTAAATGCTTTCTTCTTCTCCTCATTATTATTATTATTACTTTGATACCTGGAGTAAATGAGAGAGTAAAGGGAGACAAAAATCATTTGAGGCTAGAACTTTTTTTTTTTAACATCTTTATTGGAGTATAATTGCTTTACAATGGTGTGTTAGTTTCTGCTTTATAACAAAGTGAATCAGCTATACATATACATATATCCCCTTATCTCTTCCCTCTTGCGTCTCCCTCCCTCCCACCCTCCCTATCCCACCCCTCTAGGTGGTCACAAAGCACTGAGCTGATCTCCCTGTGCTATATGGCTGCTTCCCACTAGCTATCGATTTTACAATAGCCAAGACATGGAGGCTAGAACTCTTTGAAAAGTGATGGACTTTTTCAGGTTTCAAGGAGAGGAGGGAGTGAGTGATAAGTGCTTGTTATCACTTGAAGCAAATTGAGTATTTAGACTAAGAAAAGGATGCTCAAAGCCATCCCTAGGTTCGTAGCATCTTCTTAGACACAACTGGATGCTTCTCTGAGTCATAGTTGAGATTTTCCCCAAATCAGGACTCAGGACACTGTGCCACTGGTCTGGAATGGGGGGTGAGTGGGAGGAAGGAAATTGACAGTATGATAGTGGGCAATTAATGAACAAAGCAGAGAAACTGTCTAGGACATCAGACACTTGGGAGGTTGGAGGGTCTCAGTCCCAGGAAACAGGATATGAAGGGCTTCTTAAAGGAGCACGTGGCAGGCAGGCTGGCTTCACAGAGTTGCCTCATTCCCCCTCACTGAGCTCTAGCCACACCTGTCTTTCAGTTTCTCAGATGTTGTTATTGCCTCAGGAGGCTTCCTCATGAGACTTGCTCAAACTGGATTATTCGTACACACTCTCTGCAGACCTTTCATTTGTGTAACTCCTTATTTTCAGATCCCAGTTGTATCTGTTAGTGTTTGTTGCATAACAACCCATCCCCAAACAATAATCACATAGTTGCTCACGATTCTGTGGGTCAGCAGTTTTAGCTGGGTTCACCTGGGATGGCTCACCTCTCCTGTTGACTGAAATGACTCGTTTGTCTGGGCCCTGTTTGTCTGACAGCTGTGCTGCTTGGGCCTGTCTCATGGAGATGTTCCAACAGCATGAGAGAAGAAGCTGCAGGGTCCCTTGAGGGCTAGGCTCAGAACTCACATAGTGTCATTTCTGCCAGATTCTGTTGATCAAGGCCAGTCTGGTTGCAAGGAGTAAGGAAATAGTCACTACTTCTTCTTGGGGGAAACTGCGATGAGTTTGTGGCTATTTCCAGTCTGTAATACCAATCAAATACCATTTCTTTAGGGATGCCTAACAACTCCCCTGCCAGGCTATGCCAGGTCCCCCTGTTTTATTTTCTCACATCACTCTGCACAACTTTTTAGTACTTGTCCAAATGTGCTAATCATGGTTGAATTATTCCATTAATGTCACCCCCTACTCTAACCTTTGTGTTTATTATCATATCCTTGGCACTTAGCACAGTGCCTGGCACAAAACAGTTAATAACTGTTCCTTGACTGAATGAAGGATGGTTTTGGGGGGCAAGTATAAAAGTAAGGTGGTATGGTGGTAGAGAAACTGTTCAGGAGGAAGTGACAGAAATTGGGCTTGGAAGTTGAAAGAAGACCCTGACAGTGTATGCTGATATCAGTTACGAGTCAAATCGTGAAGACAGAAGCAGCATTTCTGGCAGTGGATTGTAAAACATGCCAGTGATCTATTGGAGTATATATAATGCATACCAAAATAAAGGGAATTCTTTTGGAAAGCTTAGATGAGGCAAGAGCACAAAGCAAGAGTAACTAAAAAAACGTGCCTTTGTAATTTGAAGCTGGAATTAGTACATAGTGCATGATCATTTTTCTGTCAGAAGAATTGGGCTACATGCATATTAATCAGAGTTCAGAAACTAATAAGAAATTATGAAACTAAAAAGGCTGGTTGGAATATGCTTCATTTATACACTCATTCAATCTTTCACAAAATATCTTTTGCAAAATGTAAGAGATATAAGAAAGGTCCATGCATTATAGGGTAAAGTGGAGATCTGAGGTATGTGTACAAATGCCTGTCTTATGATATGGAAAGTGATCTAGGTTGGAAAGAAGGCCTGTGAAATTTACCTTGAGAATTCAGAGGAAAGTCAGGGATCACCTCTGGTCACTATATGTCTTTTTCCACCTTTCTATTTTTTTTTTTTTCTTTCTGAGTTCGAAAACTAATTTCCTTTGCATGTACTCTGCTGCCCGTGAGGAATATCTCCCTTTAGACACAGGATGACTTAAGTTTCTGTAAGTCATCTCATGATCTTAGGCAAAGAAAGTGCTTTTTTTTTTTTTTTTTTTTTTTTTTTTGCGTCCTACCATTCACACTCTTCAGCCCCAATCCCTTCTGGGTCGCCTTCCACCTGGGTGCCCTCTGGGATCATTGTTCATGATGCCCACTTTTTGCCCACTGCCTACATACTAAAACTTAACTTTCTATATCCCATTTCTCTAGGGAGTGCCTCTACTAATTAATCTCTTCCAGTTCTGCCAATCAGGGGTCTTTTGGAGATAAGTACTTACTGTGAAGTCATGTGACTTTTAGGCATTCTGTCAGGCTGATGAGTAGAGGTCTTGGTTTGGGTAGTTTTCTTTATATCTATCTGTTTCTTGCTCATCTTGCTAGTGAGGATGAGATTCCAAAACCTCAGGAGGAGGCAGAAAAGCAATTAACATGTACAGTTTTTTACTATATGTCGGGCACAAAACCAAGCACTTCTACATATGTATCTGATGAGGTTCTTAGTTATACACAACAGAGCCCACTCTAGGTAGTTAAAGTCACAGGAGAGGGCCTCCCTGGTGGCGCAGTGGTTGAGAGTCCGCCTGCCGATGCAGGGGATACGGGTTCGTGCCCCGGTCTGGGAGGATCCCATATGCCGTGGAGCGGCTGGGCCCGTGAGCCATGGCCGCTGGGCCTGCGCATCCGGAGCCTGTGCTCCGCAACGGGAGAGGCCACAACAGTGAGAGGCCCGCATACCGAAAAAAGAAAAAAAAAAAAAAAAAAAAAAAGTCACAGGAGATTTTAAGTGATATAGATCGCTCGTAGGCTCAGTGAGAAGGCCTAAGATACAGACCCCAAGCTGAGCTTCCAGGAAAGACTCTTAGAGACACCCCACAGAACAGACCAATCGCAGGAGCTGCAGCCTTTACTGTGATCAGAAGCTGGGGCCACAGCTCCGGGTTCAGAACCACGTGGTGATCTGCACCCACAAAATGTATGACAGCACTTGGCTTCTTCCTCCACATAACTCATGTGGGTGCTTCTCATTTAAAGAATCTGAAAGACAGACAGCAGGAAATGAAGCTTTTAGATTTTTCTTTGGGAAAGTGAGATAGTACACCATAGGGAACTGTTGAAATGTGGAAAGGAGCGCCCAAAGATTTTGTGAAATGACCACTGCAAATGTTCTCTCAACAAATACAAATCACATGTTTTGAATATTTTACTTTGATATGAATGATTTAATCTGAACTCTGTCAGGCAGGGACTAATACCCCTTCTTTTAAGGTTAGGGAAAAAGGCACAGAGAACTGAATGATTTGTACAGAGTTGGGAATAGAATTGGGCTGAAAACCTAGAGTATTCTGACTTCCAAACCCTCTGATTTCCTTGGCACCATTTTTGGTTATATTGAAGAGTATTTTTCTTCACTGGCCTCTGGGATTATCTCAGAAAACAATGATCATATAGAAATTTTGTTGTTAAGCAGATGATTTTGATTCTAAGAGTAGAAGTTCTTTGGAAATATTTGTGAAAATTTATCAGCATTATTTCCGTCAGAAAGGCTAGAAAAGGGAAACTAAAAAAATACTGCTTCTCCTCTTCTGTATAAAACCTTTGGGAATGTGCAAAGCAGAGAAAGCATGAGGTGGGGGTTGTGGAGTCGTCCTGACACTTGCTGTTCAGGCTTTTATGGTGAAGCTGTGCTAATGTCTTTAATCGCTTCCAAAGAAATGACAAGCAGAGTTCTGCACCAAAAAGGCCTGAACTTTTATCAAGTGCTGATATCTTTAGGAGACAGCATGGGAGAAATATAAAACAGGCCTGAGGAAGGTGCCGAGTCTGCTTTGTTTCACATTTTTTTTTCTACCAAGATATAAGTGAGATCTTTCTATAAAGACCAAAATGGCTCCACGAGAATTGCCATATTAGACAAGAGGTCTTTTTACTTTTTATGCGATGCATTTGTATTGAAAACACATGTTGGAGGCCAAAGTAATTTTCTTTACAGACAATGAATCTTACAACTGGTTTGAACAGTTTTTTTTTTAAATTGGAGTGTTTTACCACTCCTTGTGATTGGTAGGACTAGAAAAACTGCAAAAATAAAATCCCAAAACAAAGCAAAACCCCCCAAAACCCACCGCCACCAACAAAAAATGTGAAGGAGAGCAAGAGACAAGAAGAGCAAAAATGGAATGGAACTGTTTGAAAAGTTACAAGTTACAAGAAATTGAGTGTAGAGCGCCTTCAAAAGGCAGGGATTTTGTTGCTTGAGGAATTTTGGTTATAGTCACTTGTAATATACTTTGGGGAAAATAGTTTTTATCATGTTTTGAAATGTTAGTAATTTGATAATTCACCAATTTTTTTTTTTTTTAATCTAGAAAAGAAAGAAAGCTATCAGAAAAAAAAAAACAAACCCGCTTTAGGGTGCTCTCGCTTTCAGGATGGTCTAATATCAGGTCCCTCTTTGCTGTTGTGTTTTTGTCCGGCAGTGATCAAGGCGGCATCTTTAAACAAAAGTGAACAGTTGTTGTGACCTTCACTGTCAGACTCAGTTTGAACCAGGCCACAGGACTTTGCATTTTATTTTTTAAATTAGCCGTTTCTGTCTCTTGGTGTTTGTCTACAGGCCACTCCTGCTGCATGAAAAAGACATGTGGTGGGATGCTTTTACTTTCCTTCACGTTCCCACATAAACAGCGCAGGGCTACCTTTGAAAATGCTCTGAACCAGAGTGCAGCTTGCTGACTTTATGTGTGTTTTCTCTGAGGCTAATTAATATGTGAAGCACTTTTGTCTTTGAGTCTGAGTGCTCCCGGGCAATTTCTCCCTGTGTTTCTTGTCCTCTTTGCTAGAAGAGAGCGTGATTCTCTTTTTTGGCTTTTGACTTCTGTTGTATTATTTTTGCTCTTTTGTTTTTGCCTTTCTTTTGAATTTTTAGATATTATTTTGTCAACAGCCATTGGAATTGTAAATTCCAACTACGAGAATGAGACTGGGACGGGAGACACACTACTGTGAGCCTTCTGAAAGTGAAGGAAACGCGGTGCTAGAGAAGTGAAATGACCTGCTTGAGGTCACACATCTAGTTAACGGTCTGCAGACTCTCCGTGTGAATCTCTTTCCCCTGTGCCAGATGGTTGATAGGCAGAGAGAGAAAATCTTGAGGCACAAGAGGGCTGCTTCTTTCTCTAAGTGAGCACATCAGAAGTTTGAAATGGTCATACAGGCTTTAATTTACACAATTATATTAATTTTGACTCCCCAAATGTGATAACAACAAGATTTAAATCTAGTGATACTCTTTTACCATTTCGCTGGGCACCATTTATCATTTTATAAAGTAGGAGCTTCAGGACATTTCAGAAATTATTTTAGACAACGGGGGACTTCAGTCCTCAACTGGGACCTGCAAATGGTCCCTAGGGAACCTTTGAACATAACTCCTCAACTTGGGCTGAAATTTGGAAATAATCCTCATGTTTAGCTGTATAACTGTTCTTCTCTGGGGGGAAAGACAGGGATTTATAGTCTCCTTGTCTTCCTGTGGGAATTGTTTTGTTTTGAGTTTCAATAGATAAATGCAGTTTCCACAAATAGAGCAGAAGAGCTGAAAGGGAGAAGCAGATGATTGTCAGTGGTTAGTTCAGTCGGGAAAAGCTGGGTCAGAACCGGGTTTCATCCTCCTTTATTCCACCTTATCTACACTGTAATTCACTGAGAGTTGTGGATTATTATGAAGCTAAGAGTCCCATCATCCTGATCCAGTCCATCTGAAAATGCTGTATTAAATCCAGATCAAGCTGTGATCACCTTCCACTTGCCGAAGTTCCCTGGACATCTTTTGTGATACCTGTGTATTTTTGTATATTGAAATTTGAATGTTGAATTATTTCTTCCAAATCCAAATATGAGATTAACCCATATGTCATCTATTTACAAAACACTGTGATGCTGGTTTTTTACAGTGACTGAGACAATGCATGGCACTATTTCATGAGGGCATAATAATGCATAGCATGGTCCTAAAATACAGTGTGACGCAGTGAAATTCACAAGAACATAATCATTTCCTTTCAAAATGGCAAATGTGGTTTCATTGCTCAAGAACCCAACTTTGACTATTGTTGCCAATGGAAATGGCCTGTTGACATCAGAGCATTCGACGACCCTTATCAAGAATAGCAGCTGTTTTCCCCAGAATGGTGCATCTTTCAGTACTCAGGCTTTCTCAGGGGCTCTTTGACATGGTCTGAGCCTCTTTCTGTTTTATTTCTCATTCTCAGTCTTCTAGCATCACTGTTACTGGATTTGTGTCCCTTGAACTTTTCTTGGGCAGAGCACCGAAATCCTCACTGTGTTCCGGGAAGGCAGGCACTGCAGGACAGGCCCCTTCGCCGGGCTTACTCAGGGACATACTTTTGATTTTTGCAAGATATCAACAGTGAGTATTAAGCATCTACCACAGGACAGGGGACACTGTTCTGACCACGCATGGAAGGAGAATCTTCATGTACTCTCTCTCTTATTAAAAAAGTGCAGAAGTAAACCTCTGGTGCAGTATATTAAAACTTACATAGCACTAGGCAGTTCTGTTTAGGGTTCCTGTATTAGCATCTTTTATTTTGAAATGCGTGTCCCAAGTTTCATGGAGTTTCATTGTAGAACATATCAGGGAAAATACTCTGCCTTCCCACCCCCCTTTCAAAAAACTTTGTTGATGGTTGGAATAAGGAAGTCTAAGAAAAAAGGGAAAACTTGAGTAAAGAAGTGGATCCAGTGGGGTTATTTTATACTAAAGAGAGGGGCATGTTCTTTCTAGCATAGGTCTCAGTATCTTCATGAACAATCACTTTTTCAACTGGTAAATATATTTAGGGAGAAGTGCATTTAGATGCCATCTTTACTCATTTATTCTTCAAACTGTAATACAGCACATTTTGGGTTTTAGTATATTGCATTTTAAAACTAATGATGCATTCATTCTGGAGCAAATCTTATTTCTAAGCCCTAATTTAATAGAATTAAACTCTAAGCTGAATTGGTTTTATGAGATAAAACTCTGAAGTTGATAACTGCATTTAGGAATAGTTCAGGTATTGAGTTTCTAATTTGCTTCCTGAGCATGGAAATCCCTCAGATAATCAATACTGACTACCTTTAATTGGTAGGAAAGGCTCTTGCTGAGTTTTCTACTGCTGACGGAATTGCCTCTGCACATTGGTTGTCTGTGCCGCTCTGATTAGTCACAACTGAAGAGCTCTGGGCTTGAGTTCATTCGAAGTTGGACATTTGTTCCTGACCAGTTGACCACAGCTACATTCAGCTCTATTGAAACAGCAGTGGTCACGGAGACCTTTATTCTGTACGCCTTACAGAGTTTCTGGGTTTATTTCAGTTTTCCTTTAAGACTATAAATTTAGTCTTTACTGCAGACATTGCTGTTTTTGTTAGGTGGGGGCAGAAGGCAGGCTGGTCAAGATAAGATCAGGAAATTTCCAAAGGGTGGGGATATTTCTGAGTATGCTCTGACACCTTTAAATAGTTTTAATACCTTCCGAAAATGAAAATCCTGCTAATTGTTAAAGGTTGTAGTCACAGATGTTACAGGCATTTGGAAATGGATTTCTCCAAATCCCTTAAAATTCAGATGCTGGCTTACTTTGGTTGGTATAGGAAATACATTTTAAGTGTGAATCTAGAACACAGGCAAATGTGAATTTTTCTTTTGGAGCAGAGAGTAGCTATTCATCCCATCCTTGATCCAAATCCGCTAAGAAAGAACTTTTTTTTGTCCTTGCCAATCTGGGGGGATTTTGTTTAAAGGAATTAAATGTGAATACTGTAGAACTGCTACTATCTTACCTCAGTTTTCAGAAATAAGGCAATTTAAGATATTTACTGTTTCTATTTTCTTATTATCAAGATAATAGATGTTGGGCTTCCCTGGTGGCGCAGTGGTTGAGAGTCCGCCTGCCGATGCAGGGGACACGGGTTCGTGCCCCGGTCCGGGAGGATCCCACATGCTGCGGAGCGGCTGGGCCTGTGAGTCGTGGCCGCTGAGCCTGCGCGTCCGGAGCCTGTGCTCCGCAACGGGAGAGGCCACACCAGTGGGAGGCCCGCATACCGCAAAAAAAAAAAAAAAAAAAAGATAATAGATGTTTAGTGTAAAACATATTTTTAAAAAAACTATGGAATAGCACACAAAGTAAAAATAAAGTGTAATCTCACCACTTACACATAATCACTGCTAATGTTGAAGAATATATAGCCTTCTCTTTCTTCCCCCATGCATATGTGTGCTTTTGTCCAGGTTATGGAATCAGGATCAAAATGTACATACTTCTTTGTAAACTGCTTTTTGAATTTAATGTTATATTGGGAACATTTCTACATGTTATTAGATATACTTTTGCAACATGATTTTTTAATGGTTCCACAGTATGGATGCCCCATAATTTATTTAAGTGATTCCCTGTTATTGGGCATTTTTTTTCTTCCAAATTTCTTAGTATTATAAATAATGTCATGATAGGTAACCTTGAACATAAATCTTGTGAAACAGTTTTTAACACAATACTTTTTTATATGTATGGAAAATCTTGCTCCAAATACCCACACTTTGCAATGCTTTTGCTGTGTGTCCTCTGACTTGTTTTTCCTCTTTCCATTTCAAAAAGTCTCCATCATGATGATGCAGTGTTTTATACATTTAGGTTATCTGTGAAGTTTAGTTTAGCTCTTTAAGTTCTATGCTCTGGTAAATATTTTCTGAACTTGTTAAGTTTTCCAGAAATGACTGTGTATTTTATTCCTGTCTATTAATTTGCATTAATTTTAAGGTGTGTATGGGAAAGATGAACTACTACTTAACTCAGGAGAGCTTTGGAATTTGTTTGGAGTTTATAGCAGTGTTTTTCCTTCTCTTCTGGAAAAATCTGTGTTATCAGTAACCTTGCCAGCTGTTCCTGTGGCCGCCCACCTGCCATGCCCTGGCTGTTTGTGGCCCATGCAAGTTGGGCAGCCCCTCTGATAGTTTGGAAAGGCCCCTGAATGTGAAATCCCACCTGAAAGGCTGGGAAAGTAAATTGTGGATCTGGCACATTTCAGTGCAAGTAAATTACATTTTGTCAGCTTCATTGCCCTGAATTTCACACGCAAATGTGGGACATTGAACAACTTGGCATTGATAATAAAAAGAAAAAAAAAGGAAAAAACAAGGCTAATGCCTTATTAATGCAAACAATCTCTGATTCAAATGGCTGGAGGCAAGGAGTTGTTGCCATTTCAATGGGGACAATTGCTGGTTTTCCTTCCATTCATATTAATTTCTCAGAAAAAATTGTTATGTTTTGTTTTCCAATTTGCTCCACACTGGATTGGAAACACCAGTGCCTTCTTTGGAAAAATACTGGCTTTTGGAGGCTCGTAGAAACTAGGAGATTTGGGGTCCTTTAGTCATCCTAGGGACCCCTTGTGTTGTGATTTATGTAACAACGTACACGTCCTCTTGATTCTGCCTCTGGGCATCCTCCTTTAACTGCAGATCCTTGTGGTTTCATCTCTGTGGTCAACCTCTTAGAAAAACTCTCCCTGAAAAACCCAGATACCAGAGCAGCGTGGTAGGTATTTTATGTCCTGGACAAACAACCAGAGGTCTTAGGCTGCCTTCTAGAAATATAATAATTGGTTCTTTTTTTTTTTTTTTTTTTTTGGAAGAGTGGGATACATTTCTTTGTCTCATCAACTCCAACAAATTTGGTATTTTGCCTTTTCTTTTCTATTGGATCAGAGAAAATACCCAACTTCATAGAAACAAAAGTCAACTCCTAGTTCAATTCTATATATTCATTCTTATTACTCACCTAAAATAGGAACAAATGTATACTTTTATAGTGCTCTTTAACTTTCCATACCAGAGAGAATCTGAGATACTCAAAATTCTAGCAAGTTTATGGGTAGGTTTAACCTAATACTATCTTGTTTTGGGAGTCTGTCAGTCTGGATGGAGGAAGATATCTGTTTTATCTCCTCAAATATCTACTTTGCCTCTACTCAAAAACATATTCACAAAACATATACACAAGCAAAAGAAATTGCATTGTATGCTTTCTTTTTGTTCTGCTGAAAGGTCCTACAGTGTGTAATGTTCAGAATCAAAGATGGACTCTTTCACTGCGGTCTTGACTGAGGTGCAGAATGAAGACAAATGACCCCAAGTCTAACATATGTGACAATAGGAGATCCTCAGAGACTTGGGGAAAGTTTTCCAGTCTTATCAGCAAACTTCGTGATGTGCAAAGACCTAGTCTCAGCCAACACAATCACATGGTGATGAAACTTTGACCTTGACTTTTGAGCATCTTGCCAACATTTAAGGCCTGGTTGAGAAGGCCTGGATTTTCTATGAGAAAAGTCTGACAGGGGAGTCAGGGCTGAAAAATCAGTGATATTATAACAATGGTAATGATGATAATTTCATCACCTGGAGCAAAGAGGACATACCATCATTCATAGTCCTATTAGACCCAGTGCTACCCTTTCAATGACAAATATTTTGTAACATCCTCTTGACTTAGCCTGGCAAGAAATACATAGACATTATGGCCTGCCACTCACATAATTTTTAAAAATTGATAAAATACTCCAATAGTAATAAAAAACAAAATTGAAAGGAAACCAGTTCATAATAAAATAGGCATTGTATATGAGAATATTCAGGACAAACATACTAGGAAACATAATGAAGAAGTCAATACCTATACCTATGTGTGGATGCACCATAGGTCAGTGACAGATGCAGACTGAGAGAATGCATTGTACTGGCGACTTGGTTTCATTGAGTTGCTTTGTCATGACTTTCTGATGTGGGGAACAAATCTTGGTAGAGTTTGGACTGAAATAGCATATAGCTGTCCCTTGATTTATCCATTAGTTGCTTTCCTGGAAAATTCATTTATATTCACACTGAATGATGGTTTGTTTATCTGTGAAAGAACTTAGGTTCTAGGTCCAGATAATGATTAACAAGTTTTTACCTTGATGAATGTCCAGTGGGTGTTGGGAAGTCATGCAGGAGGTAGGCAGGATAATTCTTCATTGTGAGAGATGGTTTGGGGTCATGCTGGATGTTTAGCATCTTTGATCTGCCCACTGCATGTCAATAGAGTCTCTGCTGCCCTGTCATCATTGTGACCATCAAAACTGCCCCCACAACGTACCATATTGTGGAACCACTGTGGAAGATGGGGTGTTAGAAGGAATCAGAGAGACAAATCTGTAGATGTGAATTCCTCAATATGAACAAAAAATCCCTGGGATATCAAATTCAAGCACAAAATATATCGGTTTAGTCTGTATATCAATACATTTTGAATTCAATGGTAAAGATTCATCATCCCAAGATTTCAGGAGGAGTTCTTCCATTTTTAGCTTCTTAGCCCCCTCTGAAGGAACTTTTTGAAGGAATTAAAAAATATATGCTACATTTGAAAGCTTAACATATGCCTAGCACTGTGTTAAGCAGTATGTATATACATGGTTTTATTTAAACCCCCACCTGTAATTTTTGAAGCTGTTAAGAGAAAACAGATGCATTGGGAGGTTAGAACCGAAACAAAACTTACATGGCTAGTAAATGTCAGAATAAGATTTGGGCTCAAGTTTGTCCAAGGAAGTAACATAACAACCACCTCAACACAGGTAACTACAGAAGGGTGCAGTTACTAGATTTTCCCTCCTTCTATAAAATGCCCTCAAATATGCTTTAGGAGTGTCTGAAATGTGACCCTACCCTTGTAGAACATTTGGGCTCTTGATTCTCTTACATGCCGTGCCCCGTTGAAGGCTTTATTGTGCATCATGCTCTAGTGGTTAATTTTCCTTTCTCTGAGTTCAGTTGTATATTTTAATCTATGTTTGAGCTCTTTGTAGAAAAAAATAGTTTGTAGCCATGTTTTGACAGCAATAAGACAGACTGTAACTCAGAAGTAGAGATATTGTGGTCTTTTGTAATTGTGCTTAATTACAGTATATTTCAACAAAAGGAAAATTTAGAAGGAGGAAGAAAAATGAAGAAAGGATAAGATAATGGAGGTGGCATAGAGCTATGTGTGTTTTGCCCCAGAAGTCACCCTGGTTTGTGGGTCCCAAGTTTTGATGGAGTGATTGGCATGTCTCCATGGTAGATGCTGGTGATGATGCGCCACCAGGATCTCCTGGGATCCCTTTTACTGTTTGGATGCCCACCCTTCAGCTGCTGCTTACTCTGCAGCCTTCCCTGGAAGATCGGCCTTGGCCAGGAGCTGCTTTGCCAGGACATTCTGGGAGCTTTGTCTCTCAACTCACAGCCCTAGGTATCCTATAGTCAGTAACTGGCTTGGATTGGGGGTGACAAAAGCCTTGTTCCCTTTTCTTCAGGGCAGGAGAGACTCTGCCAGGCAGTTTATGTCTGAGAGACCCTCGTGGAATTGGACTGAAGTTAGACTTCATCCAAAACCATATTATTGCTCCTTTCTTCCCCTGCCCCCGCCTGCTACCCTTACTCTCCTTCTCCTGAGAGCTCTCACTTGATAACTCATGTGCCCATCTCAAGGTTGTTTCTGTGAAACCAGACCTGAGACAGACCCAGTTTTTAAAAGGAAACCATGTTGATTGCCAACCAAATTCTGGCAAGGCTAGTTTTAAAAAACAATGACCATTTTACTGAACATTTCTCTGTCCATAGCACTCTACAAAGCACTTTATATGTACTGTCTCTTTTGCTCACTCTATCTTTTATAGTTGGAGAAACTGGGCTTAGAATTGTTAACTAACTTGCTCAATAGCAGGCAGGTTAGTAATTGATGGAGATGGGATTTGACTTCAAACCTGTGGTCTCAGCCATGTTATTCTGCCTCCCTAGTTACTAGTCACTGAAATGGTGAGCCCTCAGCAAAGTAAGCCATGATTTCCAAGAGTCAGCATGGTTTACTAAAAATAAGTATTGCCAAATTAATCCTATTTACTATCTTTAATGAGTGTGATATTAGTGGATTAAGGGGACATCTTGGATTTTAGCAAGCATGTTGATAAAATCTCTTTGAAGAAAAGTGGAGAAATGTGGACTGACTGGTGGAGTATAGTTAGTTGAATAACCACTCTCAGCATGTTGTATTAACCAGAGAGAATTACCCTTATTTTACAACCGCTTCTAAGCTGGAGGCCCTGTTATCTTTCTAAAAATTTTACATCAATAACTTAGCTGACAACATAGAAACTATACTTTTCCGATATGCAAGCTGAGAAAGAACTAATGCGTTGGCTATCAGAGCCACTGTTCTATGAAACGTGCTGTGGGAAGCACCGTTCTAAAGTATTTACCAGTTCCTCTTTTTATCCATTAGAGATCAAATATCATTGCCATAGTTTTACAACAGCTTTGTCCTTGGGCTCAGGCCTGAACGTAGACCAGGTGTGAAAAATAAGACAGGAAATTCAAAGCTACTGCATGAGCCTGGCAGAGTCTCCCTTCTCCTGACCATCTTTGGTCCTGCATCAGACATGATCCTATCCATGTTGTTTCAGTTCTGAGATGAGGACCTATTCCAGCTGGCATTTAGGGAAATTCTGCCCCCATTGAAATAAACCTATGTCCAGACTAGATTGGATATAAGTCTATAAAAACAAAATTGGTTTACTGTTCCTCTGGGTCTTACTAATGCAGCTAATGAAAAATATTATTTATCAAATACTATATGCTAGATGCAGAAATAGGCACTTGATATACATTATCTAATTTAATATTCACAACAATCCTGCAAGGTAGCTTTCATTAATCCCATGAGACAGATGGGTAAACTGAGGACTTACAAGGCTAACTAATTTGCTGAAGGTCACTCAGTTACTGAAGGGTGGATCCAGAATTTCACTCTGACTCCAGTCACACTCTGAGCAGAATCATGTCCTCAACTCACCACCCTGATGACTCCATCAGGCCCAAGATACGCCATCAGATGCCTTCCAAGGGAACCTTTTTCCACCAAGGCTCTGAGAGGAATGTCCTTTTGACACAGATTTTGTGTGATGCTAGCATTCCTAGATCAGGGAGCAGTATCATCATAAGGACGTTTAAAGCCATAGAATCTTTGAGAAATGATTCTTAAAGAACCAAAGAAATGGGTGTGACTTATAATGGAAAAATAGAGAGAGAGAGAACTGTTTAAAAACATTTTAAAACTAAAAAAGCACCTGGCTGGAAAGTTTGAACCAAGAGGTCAGTTTACTCTCTGTTGTGGTCCAAAAACTTGTGATGGCCCATCCTTCATGGCTCAATTTTTATTTTATTTTTATTAAAAGTATATCTTTTAAAGTATCCTCCACTGGGAAGTTAGTTTTCTCTCCATGTTGAGAAACTGGAGATGGGAAGCCCAGCTTCCGCTGTAGGAATGTCACATTTTCTCATGCGCAAGTAGGTAGCAAGAGGGCGCCCAGACATTTGGCTTACTGTTGAGGAATCTGTGCTTATTCATGCATATTTACAAGGTAATTAGTTGTCCATTCATTCATTAGCGTGTTTATAGGGCCACTCGCAAAGCCTCTCAATTGCCGCTTGGAAAAGAGAGACAGCCGTGGTGGGCCTCTGGGGAACACTTGGGTTAAACAGAATCACAGCTGGATTTAGTGGAACACACTAGTCCTGAAACCAGAACTACTTTAGTAACTCAAATGTGACTTGTCAGTCACCCCCAAAATGAGGTATTGAATTGGCTCATTCATGTTTTTCCTCTAAAAGTCAGGCAGACACTCAGGAATGCTAGAAGTTTCTGTCTTTAAAGCCTTCCACATCCGGAGAGAAATTTCAGTATTGCCTTTTTAAAAAAAGGAAACTCTTATTCAAATTGAGAAATAATTTGCATATACTCAAATTTACTTTTTGGTATATGGGTCCATGAATGCTGATAAATACAGCATGGTACGGAACAATTTCTATGTGTTTTAAAAGTAAAGACCTTTTGCATTTTATCTTTTTTTCAAAATCAGTTGAATAGATCTGAAGTAGACATGCCGTACGGACTTCATGAAGTGGGAAAATACGCTGTTTTTAGAGAGAAAGGTCTGTTGCAGGAAGGTTTTGCTTCATGACAACACAGGTGGTTGCAGGAATCACTTCGGGGAAATCCTGATGGAGCCAGCACGCCTCAGTGGAACTCTGCATCTTCAGAAGCGTAGACACAGTTCTGCGGACTCAGAATTGATTTAGGGCAAGTTATCTAGTTTTTCAAAGTGTTTTTTAAAAATCTATAATATGAGGATAATGTTTCCTGCTAATGTGAGTGAATATCATTCCTGTGACCCCCTGAATAGCTGGGTGTGAGCCTCTGTGTAGTTAAAACAAGCTCCCTAAGCACTTGAGGCTGGACCCACCATGGAGGAAGATGTTCCTCACACAAGCTGCTTTGTATTCCCAACAAGCCCCTTCTGGATATCAAAGGGAGGCAGTTTGTAGAATCTGTGTTTTTGAAAATCTGTCCCTACATTAGACCTGAGAGAAAAATGTCTAGCTCTTCAAATCATCTTTGCACTTTCAAGTCCCCTCTGAATCTTTGTTTTTCCCAGTTCCAGGTCCTCCACGAACACGCTTCCTGTGGTCGCGTGCATGTTTCAATATTTAGTTCCTTCAGTCAATTCAAAATGACTTCAAACTCATCTCCTTCAGGAAACCTCTACCCAAACTAACCTCTTGGAAGAGTAGTTATCATTGTAGAGCTGCTTATAAAAAAGAGGAGATCCTACCACCTCCCACTCTTCAGTTCCTGTTTTCTGTTCCAGCAGCCTTTTTCTTACTTTCCCATTGTCCGTGCAGAGGCAGCATGGTGTGGGGTTAAGTGCTCCATTTTTCGAGTTGGACTGCTATCTGTCTATCCTTTCATCCATCCATGTATCATCACTATTATCATTTATCTATCTGTTTACCTATCAATCCTATATCAATCATCTATCTAGTTCTTTATCCATTCATCCGTACCTTTGAGTATATTATCTATCCTTTCAGAGTCTCAGTTTCCTCATCTGTAAATGGGGTTAATAATAATGCTTCATAGGGCTGTTATAAGGATTAAATGATGCAATGTATATATAGCATTTAGAATCGTTCCTGTTACATAGTATTAGCCATAGTATTACATAGTATTATTTCGATAGTATAATGTTAGCCTTCAATGTCTTCATTATTTTCACGACCTCCTTTTCTCCTTTCTTCTCCCATATTCCATTCACAGAAGCGGGGCCATCCTTTCTCATTTGTGACTTTCCTCAAACCCTACCTTCATTCAACTCTAAGTATTGATAATAAAACAGCTGTTCTGTTCAGCCCTCTTCCTCACACTCACTTCATCATCAGGCCTGATGCGAATACGTTTCACCACATTTTACAGCTCTTTTTTTTTTTTATTTGGGGTTTGTTTGCTCCCCCCCCCCTTTTTTTTTAACTACTGAGGTTTCAAGTGGCCACCAGTTCAGTTTCTGCATTCTCACAGGTGTCCATTCTTCTTGAACATGTGTTCAGAAGTATGGTTCTGAGTGCCCAGGTAATATTAGGTCACAGTCATTGAAGGGCTTGGGGGTTATGGAGCCAGGGTGGGCAATCTGCCGCTGCCACCTAATTTTGTATGGCCTGTTAACTAAGGATGGTTTATACTTTTTTAAATGGTCAAAAAAAACTCAAAAGAAAAATATTTCACAACAGGTGAAAATTATGTAAAATTCAAATTTCAGTGTCCATAAAGTTTTATTGGACATGGCCACGCCCATTCATTTACAAATTGCTTGTGGCTGCTGTCACGCTACAGTGGTGAAGTTGAGTAGTTGTGACAGAGACAGAATGGCCTGAAAAGCCTAAAATATTTACTGTCTGGCTCTTTATAGAAAATGTTTGCTGACTACTGACTGACTTGAAGTCTTGTTCTAAGTAAACCACTGATGAGAAAAGAGGGTATCCTGATGTGAGAAGTAGGGGATTGAAAGCAGGTTATTTCAGGGGGAATTGTCATTGAGTAGCTGTCGTCCTGCCTTTTCAGTATTTCCTATTCCTTGTCTGGTGCATTTAACATATTTGATGGGGTGTGTGTGTTAAGTCAGTTTGCATAAAACTTCCGTGTCAAGTCAATTTCCTGATTCTCTGCCTGGCGGTAAAACCAGACACTGTCATCTTTGAGTACTGGGTTTCACAGGACACAATCCCTTTCCTCAGTGGCGAAAGCTTTGTTTCTTTGTGAACTATGGTAGCTTTTCTTGAATTTCTTTTATCGATGTTCAAAACCCGGTCTTTTGTCACGAATATCTTCACATGTTTCAGAACAGCGAGAAACTTCAGGCTTTTCAGCCATGCACGCAGGAGCGCCTGCATTGTCTTTCTATTGGGGTGATTGACTTATTCTTTAAATAAAACCTCAGCCTTTGTTCTCAGATCCCCACTAACTGCCATATTCAAATTGTTTGTTCTTGTCTAAAATAACTTCAGTTTCTGCTAGTTATTCTGTAGTCTGGCAAACAATTAAGCACAATGTTTACCATGCAGATTGACACCTATTCTGGAAAAATTCTCCAAAAACAAAGAAAGAAATCTAAATAACAAAATGGGGAAGAATGAAATCAGGAAGTTTTTTATTTTTTACATACTGTATTCCTGAAAACTTGTCCAAGAGTTATGCAGTGGATTCCTGTGTTGTAAAGTGGGGGTTCCATTTGTGGAGAATTTTTTTTAAAACGTCACAAAGGGCCAGTGCTGATTTGAGCAGATTGTGCCTTCCTTGGGTCATGAGAGCTGGGGCATGAGAGGCGGCACTGGGTAGGGAGGTGACAGTTCATGCTGGATTTTAGGGAAATCGAGCCAGGCATCTCCCCTGCTGTGGCTGATGATTACGTGGCCCCTAACCTGCAACCTCTACATATGGATGTGTTAGACCCCATGAATAGAAGTAGGGGCAAAGGTGTTGGGGTTTTTTTCCCCTCGTAATTCTCCTACCATATTACTAGTGGTACGGAGCCTTGTCTATCCCCCTCCGGTGTGTGCACTCATATAGCTGTCACCTGATGGCTTCCCAAAGGGAGAATCATGATGAGGTAGGAGGGGACAGATTTGAGACAAGTAAGGGACACAGGCTGGAGACTGCACCCACCAGCGAAAAAGCCAGACTCTTAAGTGTCTGGCTTCTGGCCATGCATCATCTTGTTGCAGCAGCAGTTTTTGGAGCCTAAGGTTAGAGGGATGCTTTCTTCACCCTAAGGTCCTGTGCAGGCACTGGTAGCTCTCCAAGGACCTACCCTCCCTCATCTACCTTTTTTTTCTTGGTGACAGCAGGCAGTGCCATTATGTACAAAAAGTGCCAAATTACAAAAAGTCCATGAAGCTGGATTGCAAAATTACACACTATATACTGATCTGCAAAGAAAATGTAGTTTTTTAATGTTTCGTAAGAGATCTACTCTTCCCTAGTAGCCCCCATGCTGCTGAGTATCAAGTAAAAATAAAATTTGGTCTGATTTGATAATTTAAACAGCTTCTTAGGTAAAGGTCTCTTTTGGGTAAAGGTTTAGTCTCTCAGATTTCTTCCTCTGCTTCTGTTGTTCTCCAAGAGAGCCCTTAGGTGGATGGTGGAGGGATCTCAACTCATGGTGAGGGGAAATCTGGGACTTATGCATGTGGGTCCCTGTACTGCCTGCTGGACCCTCCTGTGGCTGTGTCCGTGTTCTGAATCTGCCTGGTTTTGAACTTCTGGCACTGGTGCTAAAGTTGACAGCTCTGAAAGCATGGTACCTTCTCTCTCAGCTCGGTCATACCAGGAATCCTTCCAGCTGACTCAGCTTCTCCTAAGCCCTAACCCTGCCTGTCTCCCCTGCAGCCCATGGCTCTCATGATCACCCAGTCTGCTGTGAGCATCCCTTCCCTTACAAGTCCATCAGCTATCTTCTGGGACCTTCCACAGGGCACCCAGCAACTAACACATACTTGCCTTTGACGTAGAATCTGAAGGGGTTGTTAGAAAGCTAAACTCTCCCTATCTTCCTGTACCACTCATTTAACTCTGCCCTGGACACTCTAGGTTGGTATGGGGTGGAAAGAGTCAACCTCTGATATGGTCTTGGCTTCTGAGTGCCTAATGGGAAGGAAGCCCTTTCTCTTCTTTGTTTTTTCCCTTTAATGTATTTCACGTGCCTCCACCCATCCAGGACTCCAGCCTGGAGAATGGAGTCATATACATTTTTTCCCACCTGCTTTCATGTTGCTTGACCTAGTATCCTACCAGTTCCCCTAGGCTGGAAGGGATAAGCTTTCTCTTTGTTCTTCCTGTTTGATTGGAATATTTCCCTTCATCTAGCCTCTTCCTTCCCAAGTTGGTACTCCCTTCCCCCTTCCCACACCCCATCCCCCACCCCTTGGAGCTGGAGGAGTGAAATGGCTGCCAAGAGACCTAATTTATGGGGAAGAAGAATGGAAATCACATCGGTTTACTATTTTCAATATATTGTCTAGGTTTTACTGCAATTTATGGTGTGAAAGGCAGTTTAGAGGTACGTTGTATAATGTGGGACAGTTCAGGGTATATGGAAATTGACACAGAATGGTTGAGAACCACATCATTCTGTACCCTGTAGGTTCATTAGGTGCTGAAGATGCAAAATACTTCTGTTTTTGAATGTGCTGTAGAGCCTAATACACTCTGGAATACAGGGAACATTAAATTCTTCATTGTCAGATGATGATACTAGAAGGTTCCTATAGCAAAAGAAATTGTTGCTGTTGTTGAGGAAAAGCCAGCCAATTCTTGGGGTTTAGGCCAGGAAAAATCACATTTTGTATCTAAGTGAAATTGGATTGGAATGAATACTCAGGTCACCCTTAAAGGTAAAATAGTCATAACTTGCAGCCAAAGAACATATGTGGGCTATTGGAGGGGCAGCTCCACTGCCTTTCTTTCTGTGGTGGTAGTGGGGGCTTTAGGGATGGGGGAAGGGTGCCTTTTAGAAGCAAGAGGACATGAGGGGACTCTTGTCTCCTCTTTGATTTTCTCCTCCTTGCTGGGTCCCTTCTTCCTCCCTTCCCACTTCCTGCCATTTCCATCCCTACCCTTCAGTGTCCTACTAGTAACCTTGTTGTAGCACTAAGGTTATACATTCTCTCTTTCTCATTCTTCAGCATGCATTGAGTGTCTGCTGTGTGCCAGATACTGGGTTGGGTGGTGGAGAAGCAAAGATTAAGCCGCTGTTCAACCTAAGTGCTTGGACAAGAGAACTGACTTATGAGAGATGGGAAGATGGGATTTGAGGGAGTTGTTGAACGTGGGAGGAAGATGTCTTTGGGGGTGGTGGTGCTGGAAGGTCTATTGATATGGGAAATGGGGAAGAGAAGGGATGGGGAAATTTTTGTTAGCAAAATAAGCAGGAAGTGCCAACCATCTCTCTCAAAGGTTGATTTAGACCATGCTTCCCAAGGTTAGGGTTAGGGTGATAGGAATGTCTGGAATTATGAAACCACTTACCATATGAGAGTGGAGGCAGCATGTCTCCTTGGGACTAGCCCACTGTGAGAGGTTAGTAAAGTGCATGGGTGCTTACGGGCCATTTGAGCGCTGCGGATGTGTACTTCCTCTTTTCCTTGACTCAGAGAAGTGAAGAGAGATTTAATCTTGCAAATGTGTTATGATGGACTCAAGACAGTGTCACAAGGACAGACATTAAAAATGTCCTTGAACATTTTATTCCATTCAACTGTACATATGTATTCCATTCAACTGAAATTTTACCAAGACTATTTACTTTTTTCATTTATAGTGATTTTTTCGGTAACGACATGCAAGAATATACTTGTGCCCCCTGAAAGGTTCTGAAAATGTACCCAAAATACTCCAAAGCAAACTTTTAGTTCATTGTCCATGTACACCTGACTTTTTTCTGTTTTTGTAAAATGATGCCAATATACCTTACACCAGTCAGCTTAGCACAGGGAACTACAGTTATCTGCCAGTGTTAGTAGTGATTGTCTGTTAGTAAGAGATGTCCCCCATGACTTTGTCTTTTTTTTTTTTAACATCTTTATTGGAGTATAATTGCTTTATAATGGTGTGTTAGTTTATGCTTTATAAGAAAGTGAATTAGGGCTTCCCTGGTGGCACACTGGTTAAGAATCTGCCTGCCAATGCAGGGGACACGGGTTCGAGCCCTGGTCCGGGAAAATCCCACATGCCGCGGAGCAACTAAGCCCGTGTGCCACAGCTACTGAGCCTGCGCTCTAGAGCCCGCGAGCCACAACTACCGAAGCCTGCGCACCTAGAGCCCGTGCTCCGCAATAAGAGGAGCCACCGCAACGAGAAGCCCTCGAACTGCAACGAAGAGTAGCCCCTGCTGGCCACAACTAGAGAAAGCCCGCACACAGCAACAAAGACCCAACACAGCCAAAAATAAATAAAATTAATTATTAAAAAAAAAAAGAAAGTGAATTAGCTATACATATACGTATATCCCATATCTCTTCCCTCTTGTGTCTCCCTCCCACCCTCCCTATCCGACCCCTCTAAGTGGTAACAAAGCACTGAGCTAATCTCCCTGTGCTATGCGGCCGCTTCCCACTAACTATCGATTTTACATTTGGTAGTATGTATAAGTCCATGCCATTCTCTCACTTCGTCCCAGCTTACCCTTCCCCCCAACCACGTCCTCAAGTCCATACTCTATGTCTGCGTCTTTATTCCTGTCCTACCCATAGGTTCTTCAGAACCATTTCTTTTCTTTAATTCCATATATATGTGTTAGCATACGGTATTTGTGTTTTTTTTCTGACTTACTTCACTCTGTATGACAGACTCTAGGTCCATCCACCTCATTACAAATAACGCAATTTCATTTCTTTTTATGGCTGAGTAATATTCCATTGTATATATGTGCCACATCTTCATTATCCATTCATTTGTCTATGGACACTTACGTTACTTCCATGTCCTGGCTATTGTAAATAGAGCTGCAATGCGCATTTTGGTACATGACTCTTTTTGAATTATGGTTTTCTCAGGATATATGCCCATTAATGGGATTTCAGGGTCATATGGTAGTTCTATTTTTAGTTTTTTAAGGAACCTCCATACTGTTCTCCACAGTGGCTGTATCAATTTACATTCCCACCAACAGTGCAAGAGGGTTCCATTTCTCCACACCCTCTATAGTATTTATTGTTGTAGATTTTTTGATGATGGCCATTCTGACTGGTGTGAGGTGATACCTCGTTGTAGTTTTGATTTGCATTTCTCTAATGATTAATTATGTTGAGTGTCCTTTCATGTGTTTGTTGGCAATCTGTATATCTTCTGTGGAGAGATGTCTATTTAGGTTTTCTGCCCATTTTTGGATTGGGTTGTTTGTTTTTTTGATATTGAGCTGCATGAGCTGCTTGTAAATTTTGGAGATTAATCCTTTGTCAGTTGCTTCATTTGCAAATATTTTCTCCCATTCTGAGGGTTGTCTTTTCATCTTGTTTATGGTTTCCTTTGTTGTGCAAAAGCTTTTAAGGTTCATTAGGTCCCATTTGTTTATTTTTGCTTTTATTTCCATTTCTCTAGGAGGTGGATCAAAAAGGATCTTGCTGTGATTTATGTCATAGAGTGTTCTGCCTATGTTTTCCTCTAAGAGTTTGCTAGTGTCTGGCCTTACATTTATGTCTTTAATCCATTTTGAGTTTATTTTTGTGTATGGTGTTAGGGAGTGTTCTAATTTCATTCTTTTATATGTAACTGTCCAGTTTTGCCATCACCACTTATTGAAGAGGCTGTCTTTTCTCCATTGTATATTCTTGCCTCCTTTATCAAAGATAAGGTGACCATATGTGCGTGGGTTTGTCTTTGGACTTTCTGTCCTGTTCCATTGATCTACATTTCTGTTTTTGTGCCAGTACCATACTGTCTTGATTACTATAGCTTTGTAGTATAGTCTGAAGTCAGGGAGCCTGATTCCTCTAGCTCCATCTGTCTGTCTCAAGATTACTTTGGGTATTCAGGGTCTTTACAAATTGTGAAATTTTTTGCTCTAGTTCTGTGAAAAATGCTGGTGGCAGTTTGATAGAGATTGCCCTGAATCTGTAGATTGCTTTGGGTAGCATAGTCATTTTCACAATGTTGATTCTTCCAGTCCAAGAACATGGTATATCTCTCCGTTTGTATCATCTTTAATTTCTTTCATCAGCGTCTTATAGTGTTCTGCATACAGGTCTTTTGTCTCCTTAGGTATGTTTATTCCCAGATATTTTATTCTTTTTGTTGCAGTGGTAAATGGGAGTGTTTCCTTAATTTCTCTTTCAGATTTTTCATCATTAGTGTATAGGAATGCAAGAGATTTCTGTGCATTAATTTTGTATCCTGCTACTTTACCAAATTCATTGACTAGCTCTAGAAGTTTTCTGGTAGCATCTTTGGGATTCTCTATGTATAGTATAATGTCATCTGCAAACAGTGACAGCTTTACTTCTTCTTTTCTGATTTGGATTCCTTTTATTTCTTTTTCTTCTCTGTTTCCTGGGCAACCTTGTCTTGTTCCTGATCTTAGTGGAAATGGTTTCAGTTTTTCACCACTGAGGATGACGTTGGCTGTGGGTTTGTCATATATGACCTTTATTATGTTGAAGAAAGTTCCTTCTATGTCTACTTTCTGGAAGGTTTTTATCACGAATGGGTGTTGAATTTTGTCACAAGCTTTTTCTGCATCTATTGAGATGATCATATGGTTTTTATTCTTCAATTTGTTAATATGGTGTATCACATTGATTGATTTCCATATATTGAAGAATCCTTGCATTCCTGGGATAAACCCCACTTGATCATGGTGTATGATACTTTTAATGTGCTGTTGGATTCTGTTTGCTAGTATTTTGTTGAGGATTTTTGTATCTATGTTCATCAGTGATATTGGCTGGCAGTTTTCTTTCTTTGTGACATCTTTGTCTGGTTTTTGTATCAGGGTGATGGTGGCCTCGTAGAATGAGTTTGGGAGTGTTCCTCCCTCTGCTAAATTTAGGAAGAGTTTGAGAAGGTTCGGTGTTAGATCTTCTGTAAATATTTGATAGAATTCACCTGTGAAGCCATCTGGTACTGGGCTTTTGTTTGTTGGAAGATTTTTAATCACAGTTTCAATTTCAGTGCTTGTGATTGGCCTGTTTATATTTTCTCTTTCTTTCTCGTTCAGTCTCAGGAGGTTTTGCTTTTCTAAGTATTTGTCCATTTCTTCCAGGTTGTCCATTTTATTGGCATATAGTTGCTTGTAGTAATCTCTCATGATGCTTTGTATTTCTGCTCTGTCAGTTGTTACTTCTCCTTTTTTATTTCTAATTCTTTTGATTTGAGTCTTCTCCCTTTTTTTCTTGATGAGTCTGGCTAATGGTTTATCAATCAATTTTGTTTATCTTCTCAAAAAAACAGCTTTTAGGTTTATTGATATTTGCTATTGTTTCCTTCAATTGTTTTTCATTTATTTCTGATCTGATCTTTATAATTTCTTTCCTTCTGCTAACTTTGGGGTTTTTTTGTTCTTCTTTCTCTAATTTCTTTAGATGTAAGTTTAGGTTGTTTATTTGAGATGTTTATTGTTTCTTAAGGTAGGATTGTATTGCTATAAACTTCCCTCTTAGAACCACTTTTGCTGCATCCCATAGGTTTTTGGTCATCATGTTTTCATTGTCATTTGTTTCTAGGTATTTTTTTATTTCCACTTTGATTTCTTCAGGGATCTCTTGGTTATTCAGTAGTGTATTGTTCAGCCTCCATGTGTTTGCAGTTTTTACAGATTTTTTCCTGAAATTGATATCTAGTCGCATAACGTTGTGGTTCAAAAACATACTTGATATGATTTCAATTTTCTTAAATTTACCAAGGCTTGATTTGTGACCCAGGATATGATCTATCCTGGAGAATGTTCCATGAGCACTTGAGAAGGACGTGTATTCTGTTGTTTTTGGATGGAATGTCCTATAAATATCAATTAAGTCCATCTTGTTTAATGTATCATTTAAAGCTTGTGTTTCCTTATGTATTTTCATTTTTTATGGTCTGTCCATTGGTGAAAGTGGGGTGTTAAAGTCCCCTACTATGATTGTGTTACTGTCGATTTCCCCTTGTATGGCTGTTAGCCTTTGCCTTATGTATTGAGGTGCTCCTATGTTGGGTGCATAAATATTTACAATTGTTATATCTTGTACTTGGATTGATCCCTAAATCATTATGTAATGTCCTTCTTTGTCTCTTTTAATAGTCTTTATTTTAAAGTCTATTTTGTCTTATGTGAGAATTGCTACTCCAGCTTTCTTTTGATTTCCATTTGCATGGAATATCTTCTTCCATTCCCTCACTTTCAGTCTGTATGTGTCCCTAGGTCTGAAGTGGGTCTCTTGTAGACAGCATATGTGCGGGTCTTATTTTTGTATCCATTCAGCCAGTCTATGTCTTTTGGTGGGAGCATTTAATCCATTTACATTTCAGGTAATTATCGATATGTATGTTCCTATTACCATTTTCTTAATTGTTTGGGATTTGTTCTTATAGGTCTTTTCCTTCTCTTGTGTTTCCTGCCTAGAGAAGTTCCTTTAGCATTTGTTGTAAAGCTGGTTTGGTGATGCTGAATTCTCTTAGCTTTTGCTTGTCTGTAAAGGTTTTAATTTCTCTGTTGAATCTGAATGACATCCTTGCTTGGTAGAGTAATCTTGGTTGTAGGTTTTTCCCTTTCATCACTTCAAATATGTCCTGCCACTCCCTTCTGGCTTGCAGAGTTTCTGCTGAAAGATCAGCTGTTAACCTTATGGATATTCCCTTATATGTTATTTGTTGCTTTTCCCTTACTGCTTTTAATACTTTTTCTTTGTATTTAATTTTTGATAGTTTGATTAATATGTGTTTCTCCTTGGATTTATCTCATTTGGGACTCTCTGTGCTTCCTGGACTTGATTAACTATTTCCTTTCCCATATCAGGGCTAAGTTTTCAACTGTAATCTCTTCTAATATTTTCTCAGTCCCTTTCTTTTTTTCTCCTTCTTTTGGGACCCCTGTAATTTGAATGTTCTTGCATTTAATGTTGTCCCAGAGGTCTCTGAGACTGTCCTCAATTCTTTTCATTCTTTTATCTTTATTCTGCTATCTGGTAGTTATTTCCACTATTTTATCTTCCAGGTCATTATCCATTCTTCTGCCTCAGTTATCCTGCTATTGATTCCTTCTGGAGAATTTTTAATTTCATTTATTGTGTTGTTCATCATTGTTTGCTCTTTAGTTCTTCTAGGTCCTTGTTAAACGTTTCTTGTATTTTCTCCATTCTATTTCCAAGATTTTGGATCATCTTTACTATCATTACTCTGAATTCTTTTTCAGGTAGACTGCCTATTTCCTCTTCATTTGTTAGGTGTGGTGGGTTTTTACCTTGATCCTTCATCTGCTGTTTCTCTGTCTTCTCATTTTGCTTCACTTACTGTGTTTGGGGTCTCCTTTTCTCAGGCTGCAGGTTCGTAGTTCCCGTTGTTTTTGGTGTCTGCCCCCAGTGGCTAAGGTTTTTTCAGTGGGTTGTGTAGGCTTCCTGGTGGAGGGGACTTATGCCTGTGTTGTGGTGGATGCGGCTGGATCTTGTCTTTCTGGTGGGCAGGTCTCAGTCCAGCAGTGTGTTTTGGAGTGCCTGTGATTATGATTATGATTATGATTTTAGGCAGGCTTTCTGCTAGTGGGTGAGGTGTGTTCCGTGAGGTTGTGTTCCTGTATTGCTAGTTTTTTGGCATAGGGTGTCCAGCACTCTAGCTTGCTGGTTGTTGAGTGGAGCTGGGTCTTGGAATTGAGAAGGAGGTGTCTGGGAGATTTTCGCCACTTGATATTACGTGGAGCTGGGAGGTCCCTGGTGGACCAGTGTCCTGGACTCGGCTCTCCCACCTCAGAGTCACAGCCTTGACACCCAGCTGGAGCACCAAGATCCTGTCATCCACATGGCTCAGAATAAAAGGGAGAAAAAAAGAAAGAAAGAATAATAATAAAGTTATTAAAATAAAAATAATTATTAAAAAAAATCAATGAAGAAAGAAGAGAGCCACCAAACCAAAAAACAAATCCACTAATGGTAAGAAGTGCTAAAAACTATACTAAAAAACAAAAACAGAAACAAAAAAAAAACAGGCAGACAGAACCTTAGGATAAATGGTAAAAGCAAAGCTATACAGACAAAATTACACACAGAAGCATACACATACACACTCACAAAAAGAGAAAAAGGAAAATATATATATATCGTTGCTCCCAAAGTCCACCTCCTCAATTTGGGATGGTTCGTTGTCTCTTCAGGTATTCCAGAGATGCAGGGTACGTTAATTTGATTGTGGAGATTTAATCCTCTGCTCCTGAGGCTGCTGGGAGAGATTTCCCTTTCTCTTCTTTGTTCTCACAGCTCCTGGGATTCAGCTTTGGATTTGGCCCCGCCTCTGCGTGTAGGTCGCCTGAGGGCGTCTGTTCTTTGCTCAGACAGGACGGGGTTAAAGGAGCTGCTGATTCGGGGGCTCTGGCTCACTCAGGCCGGGGGGAGTGCAGGGTGAGCCTGCGGCGGCAGAGGCCAGCATGACGTTGCACCCACCTGAGGCGCGCTGTGCCTTCTCCCTGGATCACGGGACCCTGGCAGTGGTGGGCTGCACAGGCTCCCGGGAGGGGAGGTGTGGATAGTGACCTGTGCTTGCACACAGGCTTCTTGGTGGCTGTAGCAGCAGCCTTAGCATCCCATGCCCGTCTCTGGGGTCCGCACTGATAGCCACGGCTCGCGCTCATCTCTGGAGCTCCTTTAAGCGGTGCTCTGAATCCCCTCTCCTCGTGCACCAGGAAACAAAGAGGCAAGAAAATGTCTCTTGCCTCTTTGGCAGCTCAAGACTTTTTCCCAGACTCCCTCCCGCCTAGCTGTGGCGCACTAGCCACCTTCAGGCTGTGTTCATGCAGCCAATCCCAGTCCTCTCCCTGAGGTCTGACCTCCGAAGACCAAACCTCAGCCCCCAGCCCCCACCCGCCCCAGTGGGTGAGCAGACAAGCCTCTCGGGCTGGTGAGTGCTGGCCAACACCTATCCTCTGTGCAGGAATCTCTCCGCTTTGCCCTCCACACCCCTGTGGCTGCGCTCTCCTCTGCGGCTCCGAAGCTTCCCCGCTCCGCCACCCATAGTCTCCGCCCGCGAAGGGGCTTCCTAATGTGTGGAAACCTTTCCTCCTTCACGGCTCCCTCCCACTGGTGCAGGTCCTGTCCCTATTCTTTTGTCTCTGTTTATTCTTTTTTCTTTTGTCCTACCCAGGTACGTGGGGAGTTTCTTGCCTTTTGGGAGGCCTGAGGTCTTCTGCCAGCGTTCAGTAGGTGTTCTGTAAGAGTTGTTCCACATGTAGATGTATTTCTGATGTATTTGTGGGAAGGAAGGTGATCTCTACGCATTACTCTTCCACCATCTTGAAGGTCTCCCCCAGACCTTTTTCTAACACGATTTTGTTCTGGTGTCTTCATTACCTTTCTCTGAGGACCCAATCCTTCCTTGGTGTTTAAGTCTTGGTCTTTGAGCTTTAGATTTTCCCTATGAACTTCTACCTGAGCTGTCTTTTCAGGTCAACGAAACATTGTAGGAAGCTTCTTGCTGGCTTCACAGAACTCCAGTCTATTTCTGGACTGTCAGTGCACACCACACACACCACACACACACACATGTGCACACACAACTGTAGTAGAAGTTGGCCTGAAGGACCTTATTAAAACACACGCTCCGCTCTTACTGCCCTTATGTAAAATTTGGTGTTTGGAAACATCTATTTTAATCAGACTATAAGAAACACCTGTTGTTGACACCTGACGTGAAAATAGGAAGAACCTCCTTCTAAGTAGCACTTTATGCTTTATAAAACTCTCTCAAAGTCATTGGGTCTTTTAGCTATCTGGAAGCTATATTAAGATCCATGCGGGTTCTCCAAGCTGTGGACTTTATTAAGCCTCATATACCTGATTTTCACCTGCTCTAAATTAAACTGGCAACATGCATTTTGCTTTGAGCTGGCAAGGGCAGACATTTTCTCTTTGATTTGCCCTATATCTAATTTTATTAGAATCTAATAAAAACGACAGAAGGTATGCTCATATTAAAGATACTTGATCTGCCATTTTTTTTCAAGAGAATAGACAACATTGCACATCAAAGTGGATCCATATATTGAATCTAGCTCTGGCCAGATCACCCCAAAATAGGGAAAGAAGAATATAAGTCCTAATGGAAAAAAGGCTTTCTGGGCCAGTTTGGAGTACTCCATGTACATTAGTAATTTGCCAAATTTAGTCACAGCCTGACAAAACTCAAACATTTCTAGTGGAACAAACACTCAATGTCAAGTGGTTAAGTTGAAATGAGAACTGGAAATGCTAAATAGCTGAGCAGGTCATGTTCAAGTGCTTGTAGCCGTGACACTGAGGCTTTATGGACAGTCTTCTATCCCTGCACTATTGCTGGAAGAGAACCAAATTTCTTTTGGAAATAGCAGGAGGGGGAAGTAGAATTATAATTCAGCTGATGTGTGTGTATTTCTGAGAATTCTTGTGCTCACAGTGACTCTAGAGCATGGGTATTGGGAGCTGTTTGAGGAAAGTTGAATACATTGAAAAGCAGAATGCCATTGAAGTATTTCAAGTGGTTTGTGTCTTTACCCCAACCACTGATGTTCCAGTAATTCCAGGGTTTTACCTAAATAGATGAAAGGGTCTCAGTCATGGAAGATCACAACCTGTTAGCCAAAAGGCAGTCATCATGTTTTTTGTTTTCTGTCTTTTTGTTTTTAACATCTTTATTGGAGTATAATTGCTTTACAATGGTGTGTTAGTTTCTGCTTTATAAAAAGTGAATCAGCTATACATATACATGTATCCCCATATCTCTTCCCTCTTGCATCGCCCTCCCTCCCACCCTCCCTATCCCACCCCTCTAGGTGGTCAAAAAGCACTGAGCTGATCTGCCTGTGCTATGCAGCTGCTTCCCACTACCTATCTATTTTACATTTGGTAGTGTATATATGTCCATGCCACTCTCTCACTTTGTCCCAGCTTACCCTTCCCCCTCCCCATGTCCTCATCATGTCGTTTTGATGAGCTCAATGAGTTGAAGTTGAGTAGAAGTAGTTCAAGTTTATGGGGAGATTATATCAGACTGATTGGGTTAGATCAAACAACCCATACAAAGAAAACACAAATTTAGTTCTAACTCACGCTTACTCAATGTCTTAGTTCAGGCTGCTACAGCAGCATCAAAAACATAGCTTGGTTGGCTTAAAACATAGGAATTTATTTTCTCACAGTTCTAGAGTTTGGAAAACCATGGTCACATTCTGGTGAGGGTCCTCCTCCTGGTTTGTACGCAGCTCTCTTCTTGCTGTATCCTCCTCACACGGCAGAGCTAGATTATTTCTCTTGTCTCTCCTTATGAGGGCATTAATTCCATTCGTGGGGGCTCCAACCTCATGACCCAATTACTTCCCCAAGGCCCCACATCTAAATACCATCAAGTTGAGGATAAGGACTTCAACATCTGAATGAGGGGGCAAAAACATTCATTCCATAGCACTCATACAGTCCATCACACATGGGCAATAAGCTTCTGTTTATTGTTGTCAATGCTAGACCTGATTTGTCAGAAGCTCCATCTTGTTTCTTTTTTATTGAAGTGTAGTTGATTTACAATGTTGTGTTATTTTCTGGTGTACAGCAAATTGATTCAGTATATATGTATATACTGTATATATGTATATATGTATGTCCCAGAGGCAGGGAAGAGAGTGACTGTGTTGAGTCAGGAATGCTTAAAGTTTCCTCTTCTATATGACCAGTCAATGCTGGTTACATTTCATTGGTTAAAGCAAGTCACATGGCCACACCAGAGGTCAAGTAGATGAAGAAATGTGATCCTGCCACACTGCCTAAAATGTGTACTGAATGTTTGTCAGTAGTTCCAATGATACCACAGTTATACTTGAGGATCATTTATTTATTTTCCTTTGTGTTAAGAAATTATTCTTCTTTTATCAAATCAGAATCTATCCCATTTAAAGTATCCTTTCCCCTCACAAAAAATGAGCATGTTAATAACCTATTTCTGTATTTAAGAACCTCACTTTAAATTGGTTCAGCCTACATACATTTGTTCATTTTTTTCTGATGTAGGTATTAAATGCTATCCTCCAATTTTTTACTGTCTCATGGGATGACAGATGCTACAGATGACCCTTGCAGTATAATAAGATGACTCTTCCTCTGCAGGTGGGTTCAATGTGGAATGAGATTAATGGAGAAGGTACTCCTCAGTCAGCTTGGAACACTCAAGACAGTCTACTTATACTGAAAGTTCCTTAAGCTATATTTTATATCTCTTCCCTCTCATTCTGGCCTGAAAATTATCATCTTTGAATGAAAGCTTTCATGTCCTTGCGATAAATGGTAGTCCCCTTTCCTCCATCTTCTTCTGTATGCAAAGTGTGTGCAATTCTTTTCATTTCCATGGATCAGTTTTCTTTTCCCTTGTGGCCTTTTTGAATTTTACTATGCTCCCAACCCAGATTTGGGAAAAGTGATGAGAAAAACAGAAATAAGGCACATTTGGTCAAAGATCAGGCTGACTGGAAAACACCTTTGACTACTTCAGGGAAAAATGGGAAATTAGGCATGGTCTCCTTGACTACTTGGAGGGAATCAGCTCTCATGCAGCTTAGAACTGAGGTTACCCCAAAGCTAGATAGGGTCTTCTCTTTGATTCTTTCAGTTTCCATTCTAGATTCCTCAGGCAAACCAGACCAAGGAAACTTTAGCTCACCTCACTTTCCCATCTCACTAGCATTCTCTCTGATACTTTGTCTTATGGCTTCTCCAATACTTTGGAAGGTGCTTAGGATACTGTTTTCTTTCTTTCTTTCTTTTTAGTAGCAGGGGAGTTATAACATAGAGTTGCACCATTTGCTACCAGAACACCTCTTTCAATAATTTCTCAGGGCAACCCTCTTTCACTGCTGTATGTCTTTATATATTTGCCCATTCTGAAAATTGTAAGATCTAACATAGGCCATGTTTACTCATTGTTAAATGAAGTATCTGTAGCAGAGTCTATTCAGGGAAATGTTTCTTCCCCACTCCTCATGTTTCTTTCCATGAGAAGAGGTGTCTGCTGGTGTAACTCCTGGCCTCACTCTGACCCAGTAGACATGGATTTAATTGATACGTTTAGGAAGAAAGAGCAAGGCATCTACTCGGCTCTATGCTTCTTCCTCTTGGGACCTGCCTTCCCTCCAAGAGCACTTGATGTGCTGCGATTCTGGAGGGGAAGCTTCACCTAATTGTGGGGTTTACTTATCAGACTCTTGGCTCTGTATCCTCCAACTTAGCCTTTTTCATTAGTAGAAGTGGTGTCTAGACATTCATCTGTTATTTCTACAATTTATATATTTGTTCAGGAGCTGAGTGACAAGGAGGGGTGTTATTTATTGAACCCTAACACACTAGGGGATTAAGAAAAGCATTTCATGACAAAAGGCCAGATAGATAGTGCCTTGGGCAGTGAGTGGACCAGTCCAGACATTCCAGAGTCAACCCTGTTTCCTTTATTCTCTAGAGGCCAGTTCTTCCAGAAAACTTTTTTTTTAACATCTTTATTGAGTATAATTGCTTTACAATGGTGTGTTAGTTTCTGCTTTATAACAAAGTGAATCAGTTATACATATACATATGTCCCCATATCTCTTCCCTCTTGTGTCTCCCTCCCTCCCACCCTCCCTATCCCACCCCTCTAGGTGGTCACAAAGCCCCGAGCTGATCTCCCTGTGCTATGTGGCTGCTTCCCACTAGCTATCTATTTTACGTTTGGTAGTGTATATATGTCCATCCCACTCTCTCACTTTGTGTCAGCTTACCCTTCCCCCTCCCCATATCCTCAAGTCTGTTCTCTAGTAGGGCTGTGTCTTTATTCCCTTCTTACCCCTAGGTTCTTCATGACCATTTTTTAAATTTATTTTTTTTAGATTCCATACATATGTGTTAGCATAAAGAATTTGTTTTTCTCTTTCTGACTTACTTCACTCTGTATAGACAGTCTCTAGGTCCAGCCACCTCACTACAAATAACTCAGTTTCGTTCTTTTTTTATGGCTGAGTAATATTCCATTGTATATATGTGCCACATCTTCTTTATCCATTCATCTCTTGATGGACAATTAGGTTGCATCCATGTCCCGGCTACTGTAAATAGAGCTGCAATGAACATTTTGGTACATGACTCTTTTTGAATTATGGTCTTCTCAGGGTATACGCCCCATAGTGGGATTGCTGGATCGTATGGTAGTTCTAATTTTAGTTTTTTAAGGAATGTTCATACTGTTCTGCATAGTGGCTGTATCAATTTACATTCCCACCAACAGTGCAAGAGGGTTCCCTTTTCTCCACACCCTCTCTAGCATTTATTGTTTGTAGATTTTTTGATGATGGCCATTCTGATCGGTGTGAGATGATATCTCATCGTAGCATTGGTTTGCATTTCTCTAATGATTAATGATGTTAAGCATTCTTTCATGTGTTTGTTGGCAATCTGTATATCTTCTTTGGAGAAATGTCTATTTATGTCTTCTGCCCATTTTTGGATTGGGATGTTTGTTTTTTTGATATTGAGCTGCATGAGCTGCTTGTAAATTTTGGAGATTAATCCTTTGTCAGTTGCTTCATTTGCAAATATTTTCTCCCATTCTGAGGGTTGTCTTTTCAACTTGTTTATGGTTTCCTTTGCTGTGCAAAAGCTTTTAAGTTTCATTTCATTAGGTCCCATTTGTTTATTTTTGTTTTTATTTCCATTTCTCTAGGAGGTGGGTCAAAAAGGATCTTGCTGTGATTTATGTCATAGAGTGTTCTGCCTATGTTTTCCTCTAAGAGTTTGCTAGTGTCTGGCCTTACATTTATGTCTTTAATCCATTTTGAGTTTATTTTTGTGTATGGTGTTAGGGAGTGTTCTAATTTCATTCTTTTATATGTAGCTGTCCAGTTTTCCCAGCACCACTTATTGAAGAGGCTATCTTTTCTTCACTGTATATTCTTACCTCCTTTATCAAAGATAAGGTGACCATATGTGCATGGGTTTATCTCTGGACTTTCTATCCTGTTCCATTGATCTATATTTCCGTTTCTGTGCCATTACCATACTATCTTGATTACTATAGCTTTGTAGTATAGTCTGAAGTCAGGGAGCCTGATTCCTCCAGATCCGTTTTTCTTTCTCAAGATTTCTTTGGGTATTCAGGGTCCTTTGTGTTTCCATACAAATAGTGAAATTTTTTGTTCTAGGTCTGTGAAAAATGCCAGTGGTAGTTTGATAGGGATTGCATTGAATCTGTAGAGTACTTTGGCTAGTAGAGTCATTTTCACAATGTTGATTCTTGAAATCCAAGAACATGGTATATCTCTCCATCTATTTGTATCATCTATAATTTCTTTCATCAGTGTCTTATAATTTTCTGCATACAGGTCTTTTGTCTCCTTAGGTAGGTTTATTCCCAGATATTTTATTCTTTTTGTTGCAGTGGTAAATGGGAGTGTTTCCTTAATTTCTCTTTCAGATTTTTCATCATTAGTGTATAGGAATGCAAGAGATTTCTGTGCATTAATTTTGTATCCTGCTACTTTACCACAATCATTGATTAGCTCTAGTAGTTTTCTGGTAGCATCTTTAGGATTCTCTATGTATAGTATCTTGTCATCTGCAAACAGTGACAGCTTTACTTCTTCTTTTCTGATTTGTATTCCTTTTATTTCTTTTTCTTCTCTGATTGCTGCGGCTAAAACTTCCAAAGCAATGTTGACTAACAGTGGTGAGAGTGGGCAACTTTGTCTTGTTCCTGATCTTAGTGGAAATGGTTTCAGTTTTTCACCACTGAGGATGATGTTGGCTGTCAGTTTGTCATGTATGACCTTTATTATGTTGAGGAAAGTTCCCTCTATGCCTACTTTCTGGAAGGTTTTTATCACAAATCAGTGTTGAATTTTGTCGAAAGCTTTTTCTGCATCTATTGAGATGATCATATGGTTTTTATTCTTCAACTTGTTAATATGGCGTATCACATTGATAGATTTGCATATATTGAAGAATCCTTGCATTCCTGGGATAAACCCCACTTGATCATGGTGTATGATCCTTTTACTGTGCTGTTGGATTCTGTTTGCTAGTATTTTGTTGAGGATTTTTGCATCTATGTTCATCAGTGATATTGGCCTATAGTTTTCTTTCTTTGTGACATCTTTGTCTGGTTTTTGTATCAGAGTGATGGTGGACTCATAGAATGATTTTGGGAGTGTTCCTCCTTTTGCTATATTTTGGAAGAGTTTGAGAAGGACAGGTGTTAGCTATTCTCTAAATGTTTGCTAGAATTCGCCTGTGAAGCCATCTGGTAATGGGCTTTTGTTTGTTGGAAGATTTTTAATCACAGTTTCAATTCCAGTGCTTGTGATTGGCCTCTTCATATTTTCTATTTCTTCCTGGTTCAGTCTCAGAAGTTTGTGCATTTCTAAGAATTTGTCCATTTCTTCCAGGTTGTCCATTTTATTGGCATAGAGTTGCTTGTAGTAATCTTTCATGATCTTTTGTATTTCTGCAGTGTCAGTTGTTGCTTCTCCGTTTTCATTTCTAATTCTATTGATTTGAGTCTTCTCACTTTTTTTCTTGATAAGTCTGGCTAATGTTTTTTCAATTTTGTTTATCTTCTCAAAGAACCAGCTTTTAGTTTTATTGATCTTTGCTATCATTTCCTTCATTTCTTTTTCATTTATTTCTGATCTGATCTTTATGATTTCTTTCCTTCTGCTAACTTTGGGTGTTTTTTTATTCTTTTTTCTCTAATTGCTTTAGGTGTAGGATAGGTTGTTTATTTGAGATGTTTATTGTTTCTTAAGGTAGGATTGTATTGCTATAAACTTCCCTCTTAGAACCACTTTTGCTGCATCCCATAGGTTTTGGGTCATCGTGTTTTCATTGTCACTTTTTTCTAGGTATTTTTTGATTTCCTCTTTGATTTCTTCAGGGATCTCTTGGTTATTAAGTAGTGTGTTGTTTCACCTCCATGTGTTTGTACTTCTTACAGATTTTTTCCTGTAATTGATATCTAATCTCAAAGCATTGTGGTCAGAAAAGATACTTGATATGATTTCAATTTTCTTAAATTTACCAAGGCTTGATTTGTGACCCAAGATATGATCTATCCTGGAGAATGTTCCATGAGCACTTGAGAAGGACGTGTATTCTGTTGTTTTTGGATGGAATGTCCTATAAATATCAATTAAGTCCATCTTGTTTAATGTATCATTTAAAGCTTGTGTTTCCTTATGTATTTTCATTTTTTATGGTCTGTCCATTGGTGAAAGTGGGGTGTTAAAGTCCCCTACTATGATTGTGTTACTGTCGATTTCCCCTTTTATGGCTGTTAGCCTTTGCCTTACGTTTAGAGGTGCTCCTATGTTGGGTGCATAAATATTTACAATTGTTATATCTTCTTCTTGGATTGAGCCCTTGATTATTATGTAGTTTCCTTCTTTGTCTCTTGCAATAGTCTTTGTTTTAAAGTGTATTTTGTCTGATGTGAGAATTGCTACTCCAGTTTTCTTTTGATTTCCATTTGCATGGAATATCTTCTTCCAACCCCTCACTTTCCGTCTGTATGTGTCCCTAGGTCTGAAGTGGGTCTCTTGTAGACAGCATATGTGCGGGTCTTATTTTTGTATCCATTCAGCCAGTCTGTGTCTTTTGGTTGGTGCATTTGATCCATTTACATTTAAGTTAATTATCAATATGCATGTTCCTATTACCATTTTCTTAATTGATTTCGGTTTGTCATTGTAGATGTTTTCCTTCTCTTGTTTTTCCTCCCTAGAGAAGTTCCTTTAGCATTTGTTGTAAAGCTGGTTTAGTGGTGCTGAATTCTCTTAGCTTTTGCTTGTCTGTAAAGGTTTTAATTTCTCCATCAAATCTGAATGAGATCCGTGCTAGGTAGAGTAATCTTGTTTTGTAGGTTTTTCTCCTTCATCACTTGAAATGTGTCCTGCCACTCCCTTCTGGCTTGCAGAGCTCTGCTGAAAGATCAGCTGTTAACTTTATGGGGATTCCCTTATGTGTTATTTGTTATTTTTCCCTTGCTGCTTTTAATATTTGTTCTTTGTATTTAATTTTTGATAGTTTGAGTAATATGTGTCTTGGCATGTTTCTCCTTGGATTTATCCTGTATGGGATTCTCTGTTCTTCCTGGACTTGATTAACTATTTCCATTCCCATATTAGGGAAGTTTTCAACCATAATCTCTTCAAATATTTCCTAGTCACTTTCTTTTTCTCTTCTTCTTCTGGGGCCCCTATAATTCAAATGTTGATGCATTTAATGTTGTCCCACAGGTCTCTGAGACTGTCCTCAATTCTTTTCATTCTTTTTTCTTTATTCTGCTCTGCAGTAGTTATTTCCACTGTTTTATCTTCCAGGTCACTTATCCGTTATTCTCCCTCAGTTATTCTGCTATTGATTCCTTCTAGAGAATTTTTAATTTCACTTATTGTGTTGTTCATCATTGTTTGTTTGCTTTTTAGTTCTTCTAGGTCCTTGTTAAATGTTTCTTGTATTTTCTCCATTCTATTTCCAGGATTTTGGATCATTTTTACTATCATTATTCTGAATTCTTTTTCAGGTAGACAGCCTATTTCCTCTACATTTGTTAGGTCTGGTGGGTTTTTGCCTTGCTCCTTCATCTGCTGTTTCTCTGTTCTCATTTTGCTTAATTTACTGTGTTTGGGGGTCTCCTTTTCATGGGGTGCAGGTTCGTAGTTCCCATTGTTTTTGGTGTCTGCCCCCAGTCGCTAATGTTGGTTCAGTGGGTTGTGTAGGCTTCGTGGTGGAGGGGACTTATGCCTGTGTTGTGGTGGTGGTAGATGAGGCTGGATCTTGTCTTTCTGGTGGGCAGGTCCACATCTGGTGGTGTGTTTTGGGGGTGTCTGTGGCCTTATTATGAGTTTAGGCAGCCTCTGTGCTAGTGGATGGGGTTGTATTCCTGTCTTGGTAGTTGTTTGGCATAGGGTGTCCAGCACTGTAGCTTGCTGGTCATTGAGTGGAGCTGGGTCTTGGCATTGAGATGGAGATCTCTGGGAGATTTTCGCCATTTGATATTACGTGGAGCTGGGAGGTGTCTTGTGGACCAGTTTCCTGAAGTTGGGTCTGCCACCTCAGAAGCACAGCCCTGACGCCTGACTGGAGCAGCAAGAACCTGTCATCCACACGGCTCAGAATATAAGGGAGAAAAAAAAGAAAGAAGAAGATAAAAGAAATTAAAATAAAGTAAAATAAAATAGTTATTAAATTAAAAAATAATGATTAAAATTTTTTTAAGTTATAATAAAAAAAAAGAAAGAAGAGAGCAACCAAACCAGAAAACAAATCTACCAATGATAACAAGTGCTAAAAACTATACTAAAAAAAAGCAAACAAAAAAACCGGACAGACAGAACCCTAGGACAAATGGTAAAAGCAAAGCTATACAGACAAAATCACACACAGAAGCATACACATACACACTCACAAAAAGAGATAAAGGGGAAAAAAAAATATTGTTGCTCCCAGGGTTCACCTTCTCAATTTGGGATGATTTTTTGTCTATTCAGGTATTCCACAGATGCAGGTACATCAGGTTGATTGTGGAGCTTTAATCCTCTGCTCCTGAGGCTGCTGGGAGAAATTTCCCTTTCTTTTCTTTGTTCGCACAGCTCCTGGGGTTCAGCTTTGGATTTGGACCCGCCTCTGCGTGTAGGTTGTCTGCGGATGTCTGTTCTTTGCTCAGATAGGACAGGGTTAAAGGAGCAGCTGCTTCGGCCGCTCTGGCTCACTCAGGCTGGGGGGTGGGAGGGTGCGGATGCGGGGCGAGCTCCGGCGTGACGTTGCACCATCCTGAGGCGCACTGTGCGTTCTCCCGGGAAAGTTGTCCCTGGATCACGGGACGCTGGCAGTGGTGGGCTGCACAGGTTCCCGGGAGGGCAGGTGTGGACAGTGACCTGTGCTTGCACACAGGCTTCTTTCTTGGTGGCTACAGCAGCAGCCTTAGCGTCCCATGCCCGTCTCTGGGGTCCGTGATGATAGATGCGGCTTGCGCCCGTCTCTGGAGCTCCTTTAAGCAGCGCTCTTAATCCCCTCTCCTTGCGCACCAGGAAACAAAGAGGCAAGAAAAAGTCTCTTTTCTCTTCGGCAGCTCCACACTTTTTCCCGGACTCCCTCCCGGCTAGCTGTGGCGCACTAGCCCCCTTCAGGCTGTGTTCACGCCGCCAACCCCAGTCCTCTCCCTGGGATCCGACCGAAGCCCGAGCCTCAGCTCCCAGCCCTGCCCGCCCCGGCGGGTGAGCAGACAAGCCTCTCGGGCTGGTGAGTGCTGGTCGGCACCGATCCTCCGTGCAGAATCTCTCCGCTTTGCCCTCTGCACCCCTGTTGCTGCGCTCTCCTCCATGGCTCCGAAGCTTCTCCCCTCCGCCACCCACAGTCTCCGCCCGCGAAGGGGCTTCCTAGTGTGTGGAAACCTTTCCTCCTTCACGGCTCCCTCCCACTGGTCCAGGTCCCGTCCCTATTCTTTTGTCTCTGTTTTTTCTTTTTTCTTTTGCCCTACCCAGGTACATGGGGAGTTTCTTGCCTTTTGGGAGCCTGAGGTCTTCTGCCAGCGTTCAGTAGGTGTTCTGTAGGTGTTGTTCCACGTGTAGATGTATTTCTGATGTATTTGTGGGGAGGAAGGTGATCTCCACGTCTTACTCTTCCGCCATCTTGAAGCTCCTCTCCCAGAAAACTTTTTTCATGACTCAGACTCACCACTGATCTCTCCTTCCTCTTACTTTCTAGAGCATCAGTGGACTATATGGAACATTATGGCATAATTTAAAAAATTTCTCCGAGGCTCAGTTTCTTCATTTTAGAGCACTGTAGCTTCCTCATAGTTTATTTTGGGCAGAGTGGGATTGAGATTACATATATATATATACACACTGTATGTGTATGATGATGTGTGTTTGTGTATGTGTGTGCATGTGTGTATACACATACACAAACACACATGCACACACACACGTACACGGACACACATCATCATACACATACAGTAAGCTACCTGGTGTATGATACATGCTCAATACATCGCCATTATTTTTATTGTCTTTGTGTTTTTGCATAGTTTTATGTCTCATATAATTAAGATCCTGCGCTCCTTGAGGACTATGTCTTATATGTCTTCTCCCATCTTGCAAGGATTTGGTAACCAATTCTGAATAAATTATTGGAAGAATTTCTTGAAGCCTACATAAAACTGATCTAAACCTATCTTTGAGAACTGCTGAAAGTCTAGTTTGGGCAGGAATTACTTCTGTTCCGTTATATTTTCTATGTGTAAGTCTGCATTAGACATTCACTAAGATGATAAAATATTAAATTTGGGTGCCAAACAGCGTGCCTTCTTATTTTGAAACTCTCCCCAAATCTCTAACACTTATCATCAGAAACCAAAACAAAGAGAATTTGTGAGAAAAAGATATCTAGCAATATTCTTCAAAGAAATGACAGGTATATAAAAAGGACCTTGCTTAAATTAATTCCGTTTATTAGATATTAGATATCAAAATATGCTTCTTGAATATACTGTATGTCTTATGCTTATTTCAGTCTTTTACCCTAGTCTTAAGGAATGGGCAACTGTGGGCTCTTTACACCATTTCTTAGTCTCTTAAGTTAACATTCCTTTTAAAGTAACTGTAGGGGCTTGTGTCCAAACAGCCCCAAGTGAACTGGACTCTTTAAGAGCTGGGGGTAACATGGACATATAGCAGAGACCCAGCAGATTGGTGCCATCTGGAACAAAAACTAATGGCTTCAGGAATGCTACATAGCATGAAACTGCCATCAGGGAGGGTCAGTGCTGGGCAGATGGAGAAAATGGATGTCCAACTACTTGTCCCTGTCCCTGAGCGAAGGTGTACAATAAGCAAACTTCCTCCCTCCTTCCCACTTCACAATCCATTTCCCCTTGGCCTCCTCCTCTTTCTTCCTTTCCCCTCCCCTGTGGATGCAAGGAGCAATGAGTTGAAAATAATCATTCTTGGTGGGAGAGTTTTACAAGAGAAAGTTGTGGGATTGCCAATTATCTTATAATTAGGTATTAGATTAACTGTCTGTATGAAGGAGAGAAAGTCAAGGAATGAATTTGCAAGAAGCTGTAGTGTCTAGATACAGTGCTAGGAAAGCAGTTCCCATTACCGTTAATAGGCGTCATGTAGATGAATCTCCGAGCGCTGCACACACTCATCTGCCAAACCCTCACTCTTCCAGCTGTCATTTTGCCCATTCCCATCTGTTTCTTATGCTCTAATAAACGATAGCACTAATTTATTTAGCACCTCTCATCAGAGCCCCCAGGGCTGCTCCAACCCTGCAGGGATTCTCTGCCAATATGTGATGACCTCAGAGTGGACACATGGACTGCTGCTTCTGGACTTCAGTAACAGACTCTGAAATACGACTTTGCCTTCAGGGTTGCTCACTATCAATGGTGCGATTTTTCCATTGCCCTTTTCAAATCCCTTTAGCCTTGAGAAGGGAAAATTTGGCCCATTTCTCCAGGGCTGTGAATACCCTGCAGTTGCTTGCTGATAGAGGGTCTAGAATGCTTGTAGATATTTATGGTTACCTTTGAAAATGTTTATTGGCCTTCTGTTGGATCTTCTGGAGGTAACTAAAAGAAAAAAGAAATATATAACATTTGCACTCTTGAGGGTAATGTCAGTCTTTGAGCTTAATAACTGGTTTACCTGATGTGCAGATCCGTTTCTCCAGAGCATAGAGTTGGTGGACCTGAGAGCAGTGAGTGCAGTTGGCTGTCTTGTCCATGGCTCATTTCTTACAGATTTTGAGCCTTGTAGGCTATGGTTCACTTGCATGTTGAATGATTGGGGGTTGGCAGGGGGAGAGAGTATCTTCTGCAATATTTAAAAGAAATTTGGAATACAGGATTTGGAATGCAGTGAGACAGTCAATTCAAGAAGTTAGAAATATTCATTTATTTCTCATAAACCGATGCTTTGAATTTAGAATTTTCAAGCCAAGAGCTTGAAAATGTTGACAGTGTTTCAATGTTGATAATTTATGGAAGTTAGAAGAGAAGCAAATTCTTGTAGCTTTAAAAACTGAGTCAGGGAACCCCAGAGATATTTTATTAAAGGAAATTGGAAAGGAATATAAGGGTTTGTGTGGATGGAATTGGAGAGGTTGAGAGGGATGGTGTTTTACTTCCTGGGTACTCACAGGTTTTTAGGTTGCTACAGCTAACCCCTTCCTCTTCTGAAAGTTTTGCAGTTAATTTGAAAGGAAATACCTTTCTGAAACTGTTTTAGAGAAAATTAAGAAAAGAGGATTTGCTTTTAAAGTTCAGAGCTGAGCCGTGTTTCTCAGAGGATGCTTCGAGCAACTCTGGCCTGACAAGATGTTGCTGGAAAAGAAGGAGTCTGCGATCAAATAAATTTGAGATGCATAGCATAAATTTTTCTCTATCCTGGAGATTTACAAAGTGCAGAGTATACTAAGGCTCTGATAAGAGTAAGCTGGTTCAACTTTAGTGTTTTTCAAACTTATTTGACCACAGTGTTTTTATTTGTTTATTTTCTAGATCACATCTGTGTGTGATTCTTTTCAGGGAACAGACTTTGAGAGATGCCAGTGTACAATTAATTTTCTTGGAATATAACTATTTTGTGAAGCAAAATAAGCCTAAATGCATGAATGTTGTCTTGTGCTACTTCATTAAACATGTGTATGATGTGCCCTTTACCTCTTGGGGTTCTTTCAGTCACTCAGAGCATCCACTAAAAGACATGCCAAGTTTCCTTCTTCAGGTGCCAGAGGCAGTATGTACTAACAGACTTTTCCTCTCATCCCATGATTTCAAATCCTGCTCATCTTTTTTTTTTTTTTTTTTTTTTTTTTTGCGGTACGTGGGCCTCTCACTGTTGTGGCCTCTCCCGTCACGGAGCACAGGCTCCGGACGTGCAGGCTCAGTGGCCATGGCTCATGGGCCCAGCCGCTCCACGGCATGTGGGATCTTCGTGGACCGGGGCACGAACCCGTGTCCCCTGCATTGGCAGGCGGACTCTCAACCGCTGCGCCACCAGGGAAGCCCCTGCTCATCTTTTTAGACCAGAGCTCAACAAATTTTATGTGTAAAGAGCCAGATAGTGAATATTTTCAGTTTTGTGGGCCCAGTGGTCTTTGTAACAGCTACCAAATTCTGCCACTATAGCACAAAAGCAGTCTTGGACACTGTGTAAATGAAGGGGTCTGGTTGTGTCCCACTTTATTTATCGAAACAGGCAGTGGCAGAATTTGGCCAACCCTTATTCTAGACTCTGTTCAGGGGTGAACCCCTTCTGGAGCCTTTCTTGAGGTCCAGCCAATGTTCCTGCATTAGTTTGAACCTTTGTCTGGCTGTGGTATCTGTTGTCTAATCATTTATGTTATCCTGAGGGGTGGACGGACCTGGGATGGCATTGTGTCCCCATCTCACCACTCTTATCAGGCTTTACCTTCCCCCCCTCCATTATGGCCTCTCTCCCCATCCTTTGGTTCCTCAAATCCACTGCACTCCCTTTCTTTGAGCATGCTGTTCTCACTGCCTGCAGTACTCTTCCCCCTGTTTCTCCCTTCCTGATCAGCTCTTACTTTGGCATAAGGTCTTAGCCTACTCAAGCTTTTCCTGACCTCATGGACTTGGTGAAACTCCCCATTATAAGAACTGAAACCTTCATGCACCTCATAGATCTTGGCTCAAATGCCATTTCCTGTTAAATTTTATGATTAGATGTTTAATGTCTGTCTTTCTCACTAGCCTCTAATTGTCACGATTGTAGGAATTGGGCTTGGTTTTGCTCACTGCGTACATCCCTAGCACGTAGCACAGTACCTGACATATAGTAAGTACTCAAGAAAAATTTACTGAAAAAAAAAAAGTGAGTGCTTGAACAAATCAATGCTTGAATGATTGGACTCATTCAGTCATTCATTTATGGCTGTTTCAGTGTTTTATCTCAGAACTTGCAAATATATGCTTAATACGTATTTTAAGGAATAGAAATTAATGACTACTGTTACTCTCAATATCTGAAAGTGACATGGACTTCCAGCTGTGACTCCCTCTGGCATTAGTTAGAAATTTATAGGTTATGCCACGTGCCACATTGTGGCACTTTCATCCAAATATTTGATTTCTTTTAAAATTGAACTCAGCATCAACTGCCAGGCACAAACTTTACGATAAATGACAGAGAACGATTCCTTTCTACTTGGGGAACCTTAAATATCTGTGCTGAGCAGAACTCAACTGGATATTAGCACCCAAGAATAAAGCATGATAGCATCCTTTAGTATTTTTTTTTAATTAAAAGAAAAGATAGTGAAAGGTGCCTTTTCAATGACACCCGACCTGAGAAAAGCCACCAAGTGGAAAATTTTGAGTTAAGATGCAATTGTGTTATTACTTGTGTCATAGGGTCTTTTACAAAAGTCATAACATGGTGAATTTGGGATGAATAGTTGCTTTTCCTTTGAAAGTCAGGCTTCTTAGCTGGCAGAAACCTAATGTGACTGAACTATAGTGCATTTCCTGGGCCTCTAGAGAAGAAAGCCTCCAGCCTGGGGTGGTGCAGTGAATGGAGATCAGAGCCCCATTTCTGGGTTCTCATTCCCAGCCTCTCCCTTGATGTGAGAGAGCTTCAAAGAGAAAGAGAAAACAGATACTTGAGGGGCACATACAGGAAAGAGAAACCTCACCCAGGCTGGCGTTGGATCCTGTTAGAAAGTTTTGGTTACACATTGTTTTGCTGGTCAGTGATGATGCCAGAAGAGGCGTCTTTTTACATGGCTAAAGAAGGGCCAGGTGTGGAGCTCCCTTAGGAGGCAGTGCCTCAGCTGTGGTCTAAGGCAGGTGTAGAGGGAAGATCCCTTTGGAATGGGCCTCCAAGCATCAGGAATCCCCTGGCTTGGGGTCTTTGGGCTGCATCCACTCTAATATGCATGACCTAGGATATATGGACATCTCATAAGTGTGTGAACGGTGCATTTGCAAAGGTCAGTCCATGTACATGCATTTCAGACTAGAGTATTTTTGACTTGCCACTGAGCCCAGCACTCCAGCAAATAACTTCTCTCAGTTATATACTGGCTATGGATAGTAGAAGGGACATATGTGCCCAACGTGGCTATAAATTTCCAGGCATTAGTTTAGGCAGAGGCTTAAGGGTAAACATTGCAATCTTGCCTCTTCATCCTTAGACTGCATGTGCCAGACATATGTCCTGGGCAGCCTGTCACTTTCAAGTGCCCTGTACATGCCAGCCCTGTGCCGGGCACTTTAATACATTATCTCAAGTTGTCATAATTCTGATAAGAAAGGGTAGTTCCCATTTTACAGCTGAGGACTCTGAGGCTCAGGGGATTTGTGATTTACCTATGGCTACCTAACAGGTAATAGGCACAGCTAAGTTACAAAGACATTGGAAAGGATAAGGATTAATTTCTTGAAAGATTGCATGGGATTTTCTGGTCCTCGGTGCCCCTTTAGAATCTCTACCAAAGATGGTACCTGATCCATGCACCTGCTGCGTGTGCTGCTGGCCACACCTCAAAGCAAATGAGACATTGATGCCAGGCCATGGGGAAGAACAATGACTGACTGTATTACTCTGGGAATATGCGATCACAGGACAGAGTTCTCTGATGGGATTCCTTGAGTAACATTTGATAGAAACTTTCCGTTCCCATCTCACCTCTGCTGTTGTTGCCATTGGGAGAACATTTTCCTAGGCCACACAATTAAGAGGGAATCCCAGTTTTGCTGTGCCATTAGTAGTTCACTGTATAGCAATGACTGGTTGCACAGTGTACTACAGAACTGGTCTTGTCGCCAGATACAAGGAGCACCTAGATGCATGAGTTACTTGAGTTGTTTGGGCACGGAGATCAATTTCATTGCATAGATTCCCAAAACAAATCTACCAGTTTATGGTTCTTTCAGTCTCTCCCTGCATAGTTCCTATACATTAGTCACTGTCAGGAGTTCAAGTCCTGTTTTCTTAGTCACTGTGTGCGTCTTTGTCATTGTTTGTCACAATGGAACTCTGAAACTTCCTGAACTCCTCCGAATAATCAATATCCAGCTCATTACTGCCCAAATTGTGAGCAAGTCAAGTTTGAAAACAGATTTGGAGCGCAATTTCGGAAAGCTCTGCGGAGACACGCCCTCTCCACTACAGTGTGCATTTTCCTCTCCCTTTCCTTGAATGCATTTGGTGTTAATCGTCATTCATTGCACCAGCAGGGACCCAGAAACAATCTCTTTAGAACTTGAATTGTACGTGGGTGTCTGATTCTTTAATGCTTTGACATAGAGTTTAGCAGAGTTTCCATATGTCTGAAATCCCTACTGAACCTTTTCTGAGTCTCTTAAGAGCTCTGGCTGGTATCATATAATGATGCTATGTTGGTGAGAAGACCTCTTATATGTGCCATTTGTCCATAAAATTGCTTAGCACGAAATCCATCCATCTCTGTGGTTTTGGGGTGTGGGCTGAGTTAATGTCAGCTAACCTGATGAATATCACCTTGCCATGAACTTTGTTATAAGCCATTTTCCTTTTTCTCTTATGCATCCAGAGGTGTTGTCTATATTGCCCCTAAATAAGTATTTGCTTTTTTTCCCCACATGCAGTAGGATCTCTGTTTTTCCATAAACAGTTGCAAATGATAAAACAAATCAATATTTGTTAATGTTATGATACAGCAGCATCCCCCAGCTCCACAAAGAATGATTTATAGACTACAGCATTTCAAGCCTGACCCGTTCAGGTCTCAGAAAGCACTTAAAAAATAAATTTACCCTGGCCTCTCTCACCCCATTTCAAAAAGGGTGACAAAGATGAAGTAATTTATAAGTTACACTTTTATTAATGCTTTTAACTTTCATACACTTGGCTTTGTTGGCCTTCGAGTGGCATTAGTGCAGGCCCTGGTTGAATGGTAACCTTCGGCGCTTTGAGGGGGGTTTGGTACAAATGATCAACTCATAAATAGGTGCTGGGCTCCACATTATCTGGCCATAAATTCTCCAGACCTTTCAAGTACATCAAGTAAGAACGAGTTGAACTAGGCGTTTCACTCTGAGTTTACAGACTAATGCAGTACTAATGAGTATCTGGGCAAAGGGTTCCCAGAACGATGTCCAGCCCTCTGCAATGGAAGACACCGCTTGTCACAAGGGAGTGGAGGGCCTTGCACATAGGAGTCGCAGGGAGCCGGCCTGTCAAGGGAACCAGATGGATGTTCCCAAGCTGCTGGAACTCCTCCTTGGCAGTCAGAGCAGGAAAATGAGAAATTGACTTGAACTTCACAATCTGCCTGTCAAAACTGTGATTTCAAGGCTTACCATTAGGGGGTCTGTAACATGAAAAGGAGAATAGGTAGAGAAACTCCCCGAAAGATGATAATAGTCACCTATTTGCTTGAAATCTTTAAAAGAGAGTCTGTTGTGGTTTGTAGGATTAGTGATGACAGGGTATTGACCTGTCAGAGCAACTCTGAGAAGCAGCAAACTACTGCTTTTCTCCTTCCCTGCAATACGATGAATGAGTCAATGTATTACATTGATTAGAAGAGGGGGGAAAAAATCACTAAAATCATTGACCCTGTACCTGAGAACTGCTTTGGACTTGATTCATAGCATGAAACTTTCAGGCGCACCTTTCACTGTCAGCTCAAGAAATTGCGTGCGCCAATGCGTGTGGCTGTGTGCAAAGTGGTCAGCTGTGTGGTCGCCCTGGTCGGAAGCCCTGGAGCGGCCTTGATTACACCTGCCTCTTTCCTCATCCCCCAAACCAAACAGTCACTAAGTCATGTTGTTCAGTCTTTCCTGCTGTCTCCCTTACTCATACCGTTAAACCCAGTCCCACAGCTTCTGGGTTGCTCAGGCCTTAAATGTCTTATGCCAGGAATATCCATCCATACCTGATTGGGTTTTTCTTAAATCTTCTCTTTCATTTGGCCAACTCTCTGCTCAGAAAGCCTCAGTGATAGCTGCCTGTGTCCAGTCTTTTTGGTCTGGATGTCCATGGTTCTCTGGCATGTGCCATCTCAGCCCATTTCGTCGTCCATGCTCTCCTCCACTAACCCCCCTTCTGGGTCTTGTAGTGCCCAGTCTCACCTCCCCTCAAGTGCTCAGTTCCTTCTCCCTGTTGTGAGAGTGCTCTGTCTATCCAGTCCCTACCCGTCCCTCAAGACTCAGCTCTGTTTAAAAAAAACTCCACTGTGAAGACTTTTTTGGATCAGACTTCAGCAAACTTTTTTTTTTTTTTTTTCAGTACAAGGCCAGGTAGCAAGTATTTTCAGCTTTGTGGGCCATACACTCTGTGTTGAAACTTCTCACCTCTGCCGTTGTATGATGAAAGCAGCCAAGGACAGTACATAAATGAGTGGCTGTGTGCCAGGAAACTTTATTTACAAAAATAGGGGATGGGCTAGATTTTGCTTGTGGGTCTAGAGCACGGCCACTGGCCCCTGACTCCGATACATGGTGAAGTCACTTTCCAATGAGCTCACGTGACAAATTTAACCCTTTCTCATATACTTCCTTTTGATATGAATATGTTAGGTTATTTGATATTTCATGACTCTATCATCTCCCTAATTAGATTTTAAATATCTGTTACAAGTATCACCCTGATACTTTAATGTAGAATAACAGAGCTGAAAGAGATCTAGTCCTACCTTTGCATATCTATCTCCATATCTATATCTATATATGTGTATCTACATCTATTTCTATATCTATACCTATATCATCTATAACTATTTTTTCTCTTTCTCTCTGTTTTGTCTTTTTGGGCTAACTGGTTTTGTAGATCCAGATTCTGGGTCTCTCCTGTCAAACCCTTCCTCTACCATTTTATTTCTATATATGAAGATATAGATACTGAGCCCATGAAAGGCTAGGGTCACACACTTTAGTTACTTGAAAAGTAGTAGCTTTCTCCTGACACATGTCAGCCTGATCACAGTTGTTTTCTTTGGGGATTAGAAGATGGATAAACAGTAGATTAGAGTTGGGTCCTTATAGGTTCTTCCAGATAAATTCTGCACAATTGACACAAAGTGGGATGTTCTGGTTAGAGAGAGATGTAGGTGAAACATTTCCTATGTACCTTGGATGTTTGAGGACTACTTTTTTTTTTTTTTTGCGGTATGCGGGCCTCTCACCGTTGTGGCCTCTCCCATTGTGGAGCACAGGCTCCAGACGCACAGGCTCAGTGGCCATGGCTCACAGGCCCAGCCGCTCTGCGGCATGTGGGATCTTCCCAGACCGGGGCACGAACCCGTGTCCCCTGCATCGGCAGGTGGACTCTCATCCACTGTGCCACCAGGGAAGCCCTTGAGGACTACTTTTAAAGATTTCCTAGAAGCCACTTCCTGTATGGGGTTTCTGTTACTAAATTTAGGTTTACCCTAAGGTTGGGTTTGGCTACAGAAGCCAGCAATCCTGGTGAAAAGCATTTTGGTATACTTAGATCAGAAGGATCACCTACTCTACTTGGAAGTGTGAGCTTTGGATACATACATTCTGGTGGCATGTTTTATCACAGAGATAAGGAAGTCAAACTGGATGAGATTTTATAGATAATCGTAATAGATTATATTATAGTTACTCTTGTCCTCATTATTCTAGTATCTGTTGAGTGCTTACTATAGGCCAGGCGCTAGGCTAAGTGCATTGCATGTATTTGCATTTGTTCCCATATTATGTACTCTCTAGCATTCTCCCATTGTATTAGAGAAATAAAATTGATGTCTATCACCCTACCTTTAAGTATGGTGATTTTTTATTTCTTCAGAGATTTTGGAATAAGCTGAACTGATTACAACACGATAAATACTAATGTTTCAGTATACATGGGATGTGATTGGTACTTTCAAGAAGTTGTGAACTATGGAAGGTCAAAAGACCTTCCATAAAAAGAAGTGTTAAGTTTCGTTTGAAAAATACACCTATTATATATTTAAAATTTTGGGTAGAAAGGCATCTTCTCAAAGAGTGTACCTGCTGAGCAACTTTTTCATTAAATTGTGAAGATCCCAAGATTACTTCATATAGATCCAGAATGATCACAACCATCCACATGATCTAGCCAAGCTAGAGGTGTAGATTATTTTTTGTTTTAATTTTTAAAAATAATTACTATGTGGTGTTGGTTTTGTAGATTTATAGTAAGACAGAAGGTCTGTCTGACTGCTGTTGTTTCTGTTTGCCAGTTGACAATGGTAGGGGAAAGAAGTACCTCCTTGTCATCCCTTTGCCTGATTTCATTAAGAATATAGAAGCCAATTGATAAAATTGAGGATACAGATCTCATTAGCTTTGCCATCACCCTGCCCCTCTGCAATTAAATATATATATATATATATATATATATATATATATGTGTGTGTGTGTGTGTGTGTGTGTGTGTGTGTGTGTGTTTATATATGTTACTTGCAAGGGAGAATAACTGGGCCAAAAGACTCCAACATGATGATTAGAGAAGACAAAATCACTTACAACTTAAGCATGATACCCAATAATAGAAGATTGAAAGAAATGAATTGCTACAATGAGTTAAATTAAATTCAGCACAACTAATAGTAGATTAAGCAAACATTACAGATTAAAACCAAAGCTCCAGACAAACAAGGGAACAAATCTTGCCTGGAGCTGAGCTGACGAGGGACCCAGCTGATAGCCATGACTTTGCTCTGGGAAGGAGTCCTTGACTCTGGGAGGACTGAATGGGTATGGGGTAGAGGAAAAAGAAGGAACTTGTGCTAAGAACCACAGGCACAGCTAACGAGGCAGACTTCTGGTTCAGTGCCAGAGCCACGGATACCTAAATAACCATTACATGATGGGCTTCCGAGGAGAGTCTGTCTCAGAGAGCTTGAGGTTGGTAAAAGTCCCGAAATGAGTGAGAGAGAAAGGCTTGAGCTTCTAGCAAGGGAAAGCAGGTGTAATGCTCACTATTTTTTGAACTGCATGATTTGCCTTTTTTCTTTAAATTAAAAAAAATTGGAATATAACATATGTGTGGAAAGTACACAAATAATAAGTGTGCAGCTCAAAAGATTTTTACCTGTGCAACCAACTTCCAGATCAAGAAAGGGAACATTACCCAAATCAAGGGAATCCCTACTATCCCAGGTCACTAACTACCTTGCTGCTCTGCCATTGCAGTCCATCCATTTGAGAATCCTGGCTCATTTACCAGTGCATCTTACCCTTCCACCCAAACATTAGCCTAAAATGACAAAGATAGAGATAGGACAGGGATAGAGGTGTGTGTGTGTGTGTGTGTGTGTGTGTGTGTGTGTGTGTGTGTGAGAGAGAGAGAGAGAGAGAGAGAGAGAGAGAGAGTAGGAGGAGAAAGAAATAATAGAGAGAGGTCGGTTAACTCTGAGAAAGGTGTGATAAATTCCTGGCTTGGAAGCTGGATGTTTGCAGAGCCAGAAGGATAGACTGGATAACTCTTGGTGTTTAGTTTGCCAGCTCCATTTAAACTGGATTCATTGGAGGCCCAAACCTGAGCATTCACAGTAGAACTAATATCTACTACTTAGTGCAGATAGTACCTTACAGACATTAACTAATTATTTCATGTGGCACCCTAGTGAGAAGTAGATAAGTACTATCATATCTGCTTTATAAATTGAGTTAACAGGTGCAAAGAGATAGGTAAGTACTATCATATCTGCTTTATAAATTGAGTTAACAGGTGCAAAGAGATAGAGGTTGCGCCCATTTGGGGAGTTTGCACAGTGAGTTTCTGCCTTAACTGCCACCTTTGCACCCAGTGGATCTTCAGGCTGCCTGGCCGTCATCATACATTCATCTGTTTATTCACTGATTCATTCATCAAACATCTATTGAGCTGTTTTTCTGATACTGCACTAGGCTGCATGGAGGATACTAAAATGAACAAGGCATAGTCTATATTATTCAAAGAGGAATAATTCTTACAGGAGTTATATCTTAAATCCTGTCAGAAGGCAGGCAGGTAAGACAGTAGGGAGTGAGGAAGACTGTGGCAAAGTGGAGGTGCCTATTATAACATGGTAACTGCCCCAAACAAACATGTCTATCAGTAGGACTCAGCAAGGGAAGCCACCTTGCAAGACCTTCTGGAGAAGGAAGAACATAACATATACTGCAGTATGGCAAACACTGTAATAGAAGTATAAACAGTGTCATGGGATGATAGAGAGGACAGCTGTTCATTATGTCAGGAGGACACAGGAAGGGTGTCAGGAATAGATATACGAGCACCCAAGGGGAAGCTGAGAGGGCTTTAAAGAGATTTACAACTGTAAGATCTTACAGTTTGAAGGCAAGTGGAGTCCCAGCCTATGCTTGGATGCCTCCACTGACAGGAAATTTAGTACCTAGAGAACTCATCCCTTTGGAGGTTTCTCCATTGCCTGGTTAGTGGATGAGTGGGCAGCAGCTTGGTGGTGAAGAGTACCATAGGCTTGGAATCAACCTGTCTGGGTTTGAATCCCAGACTTCACCACTTATTAGCCAAATGACCTTGGGGGATTTATTTAACCTCTCTGTGCCTCAGTTTTCTCATCTGTTGAGTGGTGACAGTAAGAGAATTGTTACAAGGATGGAATGCAAATAAAAACGTCAGCATAGTCTTTTTTTTTAATGTATTTATTATTTATTTATTTATTTTGGCCGTGCCAGGTCTTAGTTGCGGCATGCAGGATATTTAGTTGTGGCATGTAGACTTCTTAGTTGTTGCATGTGGGCTTCTTAGTTGTGGCATATGGGCTTCTTACTTGCAGCATGTGGGCTTCTTAGTTGAGGCATGCATGCGGGTTCTAGTTCCCCGACCAGGGATCGAACCCAGGCCTCCAGCATTAGGAGCATGGAGTCTTACCCACTGGACCACCCGGGAAATCCACTCAGCATAGTCTTGACAATAGGAACACTAAGCTAGAATTGTTCCAAGACAGCCAGAGACAAGGGAGGCTCTGGAATTGAGCTCCCCATATGGTAATAAACCACCAAACTCCCCAAAGAAGCATTGAACGAACAGAGTCATTATGATATAGGTAGTCTCCTGCCTATTATAAAGGGAAGGGACCAAAGATCACCTTTGATGCTTTAATGGGAATTAGCCACTATGTGGCTTTGATGTGCTCTGGGAAATTTAGGTTGTACATGTCACTTTCAGATGACACAGAAGGGAAGAGTGTGAGCTTTGCACAAGGTAGACTCAGATGTCTCAAATTGAGGGCTCCAATTCAGGAGAAAAGCAAGAGCTAGATGTAGTCTCTAAGAGAACCAAGCCAAAAGCACATTCTAGTTTGGTTTTCATCATGTTGAAGGGACAAAGGTATTAATTGTCTGTCATTGGAGGATGGGAGTTTTAGCATTTTCACACTATAAAGGGGATATTAGGTGACTATGTTCTAAGCTTCCTGCTACAATTTTTTTTTTCATTTGGTATATTTGTATTTGCAAAGGTCTTGAGTGTGCTACACTGATTATTCTTAATCTCAGCCCTCCTGGGTTGTTCGTATAATTCCCTTATTTTTGGATGGAGGTACAAGGCCCAGAGGAAGGAACCATTTAGAATTGTAGGTTGTAGAGTTTTAGGGATTTGAAAGACCATGCTGATCATATGGTTAACCAACTTGTTTTACAGATTGACAATAAAGCTCAGAATAGCAAGTGATTTACTTAAGACCATGCTGCCAGTTAATAATAGTCTACACTGGAATCCAGTCCTAAAACTTCCCTGATAGTTAATATTCAAGCTCTTCCATTTAATTGAATTTCCTTGGCTAAGTCTTTTCACCTCTTTGAGCTTCTGTTTCTTCTTTTGTGAGCCGGGGTAATGATAAATAACATAATTCATAGGGCTGCAGGAAGGGTCGAATAGGGTAATGAATGTGAAAACACTTTGAAACACTTTATAAAATGCTGTAAAAACTTTAGGTATTATTATTATTACTGTTTGAAGTAATTCAGCAAAATACTGAATTGGAAGTTGACAAATACAACTCAAATAAAAGGATTTTAGAGTTGGAAAGGGCCCTTGGAGTTTATCTGGATTAATAACCAAGTAATTGAAGGCTTCGTTACATGTCTTTATTATTTCCTTAAAATTTATTTTATTTATTTTTGGCTGCGTTGGGTCTTCATTGCTGCACGCGGGCTTTCTCTAGTTGCAGTGAGCGGGGGCTACTCTTCGTCGCGGTGCACGGGTTTCTCATTGCGATGGCTTCTCTTGTTGCGGAGCATGGGCTCTAGGCGTGCGGGCTTCAGGAGTTGTGGCACGCAGCCTTCAGTAGTTGTGGCATGCAGGCTTCCGTAGTTGTGGCTCGCGGACTCTAGAGTGTAGGCTCAGTAGTTGTGGCGCATGGACTTAGTTACTCCACGTCATGTGAGATCTTCCCAGCCCAGGGCTCGAACCTGTGTCCCCTGCATTGACAGGCAAATTCTTAACCACTGCGCCACCAGGGAAGTCCCTGTCTTTATTATTAAATCAAATAATCTTTTAAAGTGTGCGTTTGTAAACGGACTTTCTATGCAATAGAAAAATTCTGATCATCTCTGAAAAAGGACTTTCCATCAAAGGCCCAGATACTTCTAAGACTGATCCACAATCCAATTTATTAAAAATGGCAAGAGGTGGTTTGGTTAGTCTGTTGAGCTTCATTCTTGCAAGGCTGTGTGTGAGTCATACAATTTCACTTTCTTTTTAGGGTAGCAGGTAAAGTGGGGGAGAGGCTGCGGCAGGGCTTAGGGCAGGCTCGAAAATAAATACTATGAACAAGGCCTCAGCTCTAGCATCCAACAGCCAGGACATTCTAAGGCCAAAGTGCATGTAACCAATTCTTTCTAGATTTGCTTCTCACTTTGCTGGCAGAGATGAGGAGGCAGACATTGCAATAGGTGGGTTGCAAAAAAATTTTCTATTCCCTTGTACTGCTACAAAGCAAAGTAACACAAAAGCAAAGTAACACAAAGTCAAGATAGGTAGGAGGGAGAGCAGGTGACAGCAGAGAAATCTGGGCAGGGCTGCCATTTTTTCCAGACTAAATAGGGCTTTGATGGTCTCATGATTTCTGAAAACTATTGGCAAGCTCAGGTTAGGTAATTGAGATAATTTTTTTTTTTTAAATAACCAGAGCTGGAAGAGAAAGTCGCTTTAAAATTCCCCCACTGACTTCCCTGGTGGTGCAGTGGTTAAGACTCCACGCTCCCAATGCAGGGGGCCTGGGTTTGATCCCTGATCAGGGGACTGGATCCTGCATGCATGCCACAACTTAAGAGTTCGCATGCCATAACTAAGGAGCCCACATGCTGCAACCAAGGAGCTGGTGAGCTGCAACTAAGGAGCCGTCGAGCTGCAAATAAGGAGCCCACCTGCCGCAACTAGACCTGGCACAACCAAATAAATATATTTTTTAAAAAGGCTTCTGTGGTGGCACAGTGGTTAAGAATTTGTCTGCCAATTCAGGGGACGTGGGTTGGAGGCCTGGTCCAGGAAGATTCCACATGCTGTGGAGCAGCTAAGCGCATGCACCACAACTACTGAAGCCCATGTGCCTAGAGCCCGTGCTCCACAACAAGAGAAGCCACTACAGTGAGAAGCCCATGCACAGCAATGAAGAGCAGCCATGACTCACCGCAACTGGAGAAAGCCTGCGTGCAGCAATGAAGACCCAACACAGCCACCCCCCCCAAAAAAATCCCCCCATTGCTCCTATGCATGTTCAGCCCACAGATCAGGGGCTCTGAAGGGCGATTCACATGAGGGAAGTGAAACTGCATTCCCACTTTGCCCCCCCTTCCCTTTAAGATCCTATATTCCACCAACTCCCCTGGTATATGCACTTCCACTGTTATTAATTTAAATGATGACGTAGCCTCGGTGAGAAGAAGCACTGTGAAACACAGAGCTGTGTAGAGCAGGGATCATACATTTGTGACAACTCAAGACTGGATTTTTGAACAGCTGCTTGGATGACAGGCTTGCTCAGGCTCAGGTCGGGGGACCTTGAACGAGGCTGCAGGCCAGGCTGCCTCTTCCCCACCGAGGAAGGGGCAGGCTTCCATGCAGGGGCACCTCCCTGGGTCAGGTGCATTTTCATTGCATGTCAGGCAGATTGCTGCAGCCCTGCATGCTGCATCTGCCCTGTGCAGCTGACCTGCCTTACAGCTTTGATGATGCTTGTCAGTGAAAAGAGGTTTCATCCTCAGGAATAGCCTTAAAGAGGCCTTTTAATTCCTCCTGGGAACTCTCTCTGCACCTTAGGATGGTGGCGGCGTCACCTCAGTTCTGACGACTGAGGAAAGCAAGAATCTGCCATTTGGTTCCTCCTCCCATCTTTTCTTCAACCCCTTCCTCTTTAGGAAATATCGCACTTATTGCTTATTACAAATGCATGACAAAAACAATAACAAACAACAAAAAATAAAACAAGCCCAAGTAAAAAAACTTATGTGATAGAACAGAGTCTAGCACTTTGTCCTTAATCAAGTGCTATAAATTGTGCATCTCAAAATAGTAGTTTGCAATGACTTTTTTTTTTTTTTTTTTTTTTTTTTTTTTCTTTTTGCGGTATGCGGGCCTCTCACTGTTGTGGCCTCTCCCGTTGCGGAGCACAGGCTCCGGATGCACAGGCCCAGCGGCCATGGCTCACGGGCCCAGCCGCTCCGCGGCATATGGGATCCTCCCAGACCGGGGCACGAACCCGTATCCCCTGCATCGGCAGGCGGACTCTCAACCACTGCGCCACCAGGGAGGCCCTGCAATGACTTTTTAACTTATAGATATAGGTCCTCAGGCCTGGCTCCCTTTTCCAGCAGGTTTTTTTGTTTTTTTTGTTTTTTAATGATTTTAAACCTTCACCTATTTTGTCCACTTCCCCCTGACCCCCTGACTCTGCAACAACCAGGCTGTTCTCTGTATCTATGGGTTTGTTTTTGTTTCTTTAGCTTCTACATGTAAGCGAGATCATACGATATTTGTCTTCCTCTGTCTGACTTATTTCACTTAGCATAATGCCCTCAGCCTCCATCCATGTTGTGACAAATGACAAGATTTCATTCTTTTTTTATGGCTGAAAAGTATTCTATTGTATATATACTACATCTTCTTTATCCACTCATCCATTGATAGACAATTAGGTTGTTTCCATATCTTGGCTAGTGTGAATAATATTACAATGAATATGGGAGGGCAGATATCTCTTTGAGATCCTGAGTTCATTTTCTTTGGATATATACCCAGAAGTGGGATGCTGGATGATATGGTAGTTCTGTTTTTAATTTTTTGAGGAACCTCCATGTTGTTTTCCATAGTAGTTCCATCAATTTACATTGTCACCAACAGTGCACAAGGGTTCCCTTTTCTCCACATCCTTGCCAACACTTGTTATCTCTTGTCCTTTTGGTAATAGCCATTCTAACAGGTGTTAGGTGATAGCTCATTATGGTTTTGATTTGCATTTCCCAGATGATTAGTAATGGTGAATACCTTTTCATGTGTCTGTTGGCCCCTTGTATGTCTTCTTTGGAAACGTTTTTCCAGCAGGGTCTTCTCTAAGCCTGCTTAGAATGCTGGGTTGTTGCCCTTGTAGTTTGTATACTCTGAACACTATATGTTCTTTTCTAGCTCTAAATTCTTCCTTCTCTTCTAAAATGTTTCTCTGACTTTCTGGAGACTCAAGCCAGTATATCCTTTTGTTCCCCTCTAAACTAATAGTTTAAATTGTTGCATGTCACATACCAAGGGCATCTGCTTCAAGCTCTTCTTAAATCTCTTACCCAGGCTGTTCCCATCCAGGTATAGTACCTTTAAGTTTATTCAGTTCAGTCTCATTCAACTGACATTTATTGAATGCTGACAAGTTGTAAATACCTGGATGCTTAGGGCTGTGTATCTGTGTCTCTTTCTCACTTTCTATTCATTCATCCATCTTCTATCTATCTGGAGCATAAGATATAAGAAGTCCTCTCTTACAGAAGCTTATGGACTGGTTTCATAGCATGTCCAACTTTTCTTCTTTCTGATATTTAAAGCTATTCACAACAATAATAACAATAATAACAATGACAACAATAAAACAAGAATCTCAGCCATCCACCATTATATTCTCTACCAAAATGGGACGAATGAAATTCAACAGGTTTCCTTACAGCATTCATTTCATGATTATTCTCCCAAAGAAGTTGTTTCATTCTGGTAATGACAATGCAGTCACAATCCAAGGATATTGTTTTAACCATTTCTCCCCTTTTTCTTCCAAAGTTTCCATCATGGAGTGTTCTCCAGAAGTAAACTGGACTGTTTTCAATGTGCACATCCTTTCCTGTCCCTTCCCTGCTCCTAATAGAAAGGTTAATATTGAGAGATAGGGTGAATGAGTGTGAGTTCCCAAGTGTGAGTTCCCAAGTGTGGGCCTTAGACCCTGGCTTTGAACCCTGGATCTTCCATTGCTAGGTATGGGATTTGGAGCAAGTTATAGTCCTTGAATGTAAAATGGTGATAACAATAGTCCCAAGTTCATAGGGATTGTTGGAACAATTAAATTAAATGAAATAGTACATGTAATCTAGCAGGGTGCCTTGCAAAATGCCTACTTGAAAGGTGTGTTGGAAAGGAAATGAGATTCTAGAATCTTGAGTGGGTGGATGAGGTATCTGACTTAAGAAAATGGATAATTTGGGACTTCCCTGGTAGTCCAGAGGTTAAGAATCTGCCTTCCAATGCGGGAGATGCGGGTTCAATCCCTGGTTGGGGAACTAAGATCTCACATGCCGCAGAGCAACTAAGCCCATGTGTGCTCTAGAGACCCCATGCTACAGCTAGAGAGAAGCACGCATGCCGCAACAAAAGATCCCATGTGCAGCAAGTAAGACCCGATGTAGCCGAATAAATAAAAAAGAAAGAAAGAAAGAAAACAGATAATTTTTAACAGTATTTAAAAGATTATATTAGTTAAATTAGCTTGATGGTTATAGATATTCCCCAAATGTATATCTGGAGTTTTCCTAAATTTGGATATCAGTGGTTCTGAATGCTCTTGCACTGAGAAAAGGAAAAACGGAAAGGGAGATGGAAAGGAGGGAAGGAGGGAGAAACCAGTCAAAGGGTGTTAGCGTCAGATGGACTGTGTCACATTTGGGGAAGACAGGTTTGTATAATAATGAAGATTATGTATGCACATAACTCAGCTTTTGAGGTGACTTTTATGATAATATCGGTACCCACATCTCAAATGCCAGCAGTCCCTGCTGCCTTACCTGGAGGTGCCCAATGGATGACACTACTTTCTTTTCTCAATTCACAGTTTTTCTTTGTACCCATTAACATTTTTTTTTCACATTCTGCTTTCCATTACAGTCATTTTGCTCGTGTCAAATTCCCTCAGTACCTTTTCTTCCATCCTCCTTGCCCTAGCACATGGTGGATGGAATTGGACAGAACACTACCATTCACTAGGGCGAGGCTCAAACCTGCTGACAGGATGATAGATTCCCTCTAGTCTAGAACCGATAAAACCCTAACACAAGATCAGGGAAGTGCAGAAGCTGGAGCGGGTTTGGGGAGGCAGGTTGGGAGCAATCTCTCCTGCCTTGATCTCATTTTTGAAGAGTGGCACCTTTCACCAATTTTTAAAAGGTGTAAGGTTTTGCATGAAGATTGTCAAGATGATGATGATAAGGAGAGGAGCATGAGGTAGCAAAGGTCAGTGTGCTCAAAGTGTCAGGGTCAGCCCTTGGGACCTTACAGCAGGATGTCACCGTGTGGCCCCTTTCCTGTCTACTCTCCCATCTACCCACCAGTGTTGCAGGTTGAGAACTACCCCACCCCACCCCTGAGTTTGCCCTTCTTGTGAAAACCTGGCTGTGTAGCTGCATGAGGGCCAGCCCACTTTCCCCCTCATTGCCCCCAAAGCCCCCACGTACCCAGCTGAACTAAAGCCGTGACCTCAGGACCCTTCAGGGTCCAGCCCTACCTCTGACTCTGTCTGGTCTCTTTTTCTTACTGTGCTGTGGTTACATGGGCTTCCTTACTGCTGCTAACATGTGCTGATCATGTTCCTGTCTCAGGGCCTTTGCACTTGCTCTTCCCTCTGCCTGGAGTGTTCTATTCCATATGTATACATGGCTGATGCCCTCCCTCACTTCTTTCAAATATCACCATCTCATCAAATGTCACCTTCTCAGAGAGGCCTTCTCTGACCACCTGAGCTAAAGAACTTCCCCTGTCACCCTCTGTCTCCTTACTCTGCTATACTTTTTTTCCACTAGGCATTGTATTACAAATTTATCAGCTTGTTGTCTGCCCCCCACTAGACTGTAAGCTTGATGAAGGCAGGGACTTTAGTCTTCAGTCCCTTGCTATATCCCACTGCTGGAGCAGTGCCCAGCACATCATAGTTGCTCAGTTAATTTGCTGCATAAATAGATGAACAGTAAGTGATTTTCACCCATCCATCCATTCAATGCACAGAGGTTGAGTGTCTACAGTGTGCAAAGATGAAGACATTATAGTCTTTCCTTCTAGGATGTAGCAGTCTTGATGGGGAGATAGATACATACGTAGATACAGATATATAAACAGGTATTTATGAAAAAGCTTTGCAGGTGCCATGATAGAGTTATAGACAGGGTATTTCCTCAGGCACAGTCAGAGAAGTGGCAGACAAAATGCTGACATTAAGTATACTCAGTTGTTTAAAAATTAAAGCCACAAATAAACATATATTTGTGTGTGTGTGTCTATGTGTCTTTAGTGTTTTGGCCTTATAAGATTTCATAGAGTTTGGAGAAAGGCTCAAAATGGCTTTTCAGTGATGTTACAGTATGATAGAAAGGTGAAGAATTCACTTTCTTTCCCCTCAAATGAAATAGAAGCAGCTGCATTTCTCCCAGGTGGGCCCAGGCATTGTACAAGACCCACATATTTTTCAGTGAGACTCACATTTGCTGTGATGCTGGAAGCTTCTAATGGGCCTCTGAGGGTTGTAAATTATATCAAATAATTTTCCAGATACTAAGCTGTTGTTTTTTGAAGGATGGAGATGGGAGGGGTGAGGATGAAGCTTTCCTTGGATCCTGAAATTACACCTTCTTCCAACCACATTCAGTAAATCTTTTTGAATGTCGAATGTTCATTCATTCAATATTTACTGAGTATCAACTATGTGAGAGGTGCCATGCAGGGCCATGGGGCTGTCCTTGGTTGGTTTAAAATCCATAGATCCTTACGGAAAAGCTGCTAGAACTTGGTGTAGCTTTTTGCTGTTGTTTGTTTTACCATTTCTATTTTATTGCTGTGGTTTTGTGATATCCTTATTGTAGCAAGTCAAATAAAACAGGTATTCAATATATAAATATGTGTAAAGGAAAAATATTTAATGCTCCACTCTTCCTCTTTATTCCTACCACTGCTTGTAATTAATCTTCCAGTAGTTTGATGGATATCTTTCTGTAGCATTATCTTTGTACACACAGGAAGACTTTACTTTTTTTTACAAAGATGACATTATATCACACACACTACCCTGCAGTGTACTTCTTAAAACTTACTAATGTATAATAAACACTTTTCTAGGTCTTATTATTTCTAATTAAGTTCATAATTTTTTTATAGAATTGGTATAACAGAATGTAGCCACCCATTTTCCTTAATCATAGACCTTTAGGCGAATCAAGATTTTTTTCTATAATAGTCATTGTTTAAATAAACATCCTCATACATATTTTTATATATTGGTGCTTTTATTTCTGTTCAGTGGATTCTGATAAATGTTTAGTGGATTCTGATATTTATTATGTCAAAGGGTAAATGAATTTTTAATCTTTAATAGGCATGGCTTGATTACCTTCAAAAATGTAACAGTTTGTATTCAGAAATACATGGGAGTCCTTTTGACCCTAATATCATCCCCAGCACTGGATGTCATTAATATTTTTAAGTTTTGTCAACAAAGACAATAATAGTACTTCAGCAGTGACTTGCCTGTTTTTCTACTATGTTTTCTTTTTCTTCTTGACTTGTAAAAGCTTTTTGTGTATTAGCAATAATAATGCTTTGGTTATGTATAAGAATACAACATGTATCATCTTGCAGATAAACATATCTGCTTATTTTTATGATTTCTTTCTTTTTTCTGTCTTGCTTAGAAAACATTTCTCATCAACCTTTTGGATGTGGTGCTCATCAAAAACATGAGCCTGATCAGCCAGGGTCTTTGGGGCAGAGAGCATGGTCCATTTTTGGTGCTTTGTGGATACAGTGTAACATTTCAGGGTCTGTTGCTGCCATGCACTTGAGACCAAGATGCCATTTGCATTATGCACTTGAGACCAAGATGCCATTTGCATTACCCTTTCCCTTCTCACTCTTCTCCCTGATTTTAGTGTAGGTTTTTACCTGCCAGACACAGACCTTGTGTCCTATCATCAATGCCCAGCATACTTCTGCTAGAAAATGTCTGGGACGCTCTGAAACTCAACATGAGATTACTGAAAGTAGTGGTCATTACAAAATAATTTGGTGTTTCCTAATATACCAAGGCCATTTCTCACTCTAGGACTCATCCATAGCCAAATATCCAGAGTTTGTCATGGGGCACAGTAGCTCACCCCTTCCCTGTGGAATCTTATCTCTCATTGCCATTGCTTTGTCTCTGTTTGGCCCCCTTCTCTGAAGGGGTCATGAGAAGTCTGGCACCTTGGTCCTGCATCCTGGGAACTGGATTTTATACATAATCAATTTAATTAAAATATGCCATTTATTTTGCATCTGTCATATTTTTAGGGCACAGTCATGGGCTTTGAGGACTTCAGCATGTCTCCACGGTAACTGAGTAATTTGTTCCTCTTGACAGGACTAATGTTCTGTCTTTCATAAACAGGGATGACTTTAGAAGGAGGCAGGCTCTTAGGTGAACTGTTTCTCTAATGATAAGGATAGATCTAAATGTGTGGATTTTCATACACGTTTTCCCTGTCCTTGTGGCTAAGCTATCAGAGAAAGGTGGAACGTTAGAGGTTCAAGAAAGTTCAGGCAAGAAAACTGAGGAAGAGAGAAGTAAAATGGACACATTCAAGTCTCACAACACATTGATGTACACTAATAGTCTTTGTGGATTTATGACAACTACAGACACAACAATAATAGGATTTATATGTAGATTCTGGTAAATAAAAACAGGGTCAAGTGGACCCATCAGCATGTGTATCATCATATTACTGGGACACTGACCATGCCTGGAACTCCTAAGGTAATTCAGAGCCCGAGTTTAGAGCAAGAACTTGGACCTCTCCACCTATTTCACAGCCGTGGAAATGGAAACACAGGGAAATGAAGTGATGTGCCAAAACTTGAATCCGTATGCCCTGATTTTCTGGTCTAGCCCTCCCTCTACTGTCATATGCCCCTTCTGGTTGATGCATTTATTTACAGGAGTGATTTTTTCAGTGAATAGTAAAGATTGAAGACCAGCTCTTTTGGGGGACCAGTATCTATTGGGGAACAGGATCCATTGCCACACTCACATATACGTACCCCTTTAACCTGCCTCCCAGTCAAGGAGGATTATGTTGTCTTGTTTATTCATTCAGAAAATATGTATTTGTCCTTCCCTATGCTGGGGCTTAATAAATATTTGTAGAATTGTACTGATCTGATTTGGATTGTTAAGGTACCAGAGGTAGCGACCTGAGAAATGACTAAGATTTCGTTTTACTGGTGGGGATAGAAGATGCAGCCCACTGAAAATAACTCCCTTTTTAACAGTTTTGCTAAAAACATATGCCATATAATTGAATATATGTACAAATAAAAAGCACCTACTACAGCTTGTTCAACTTCTCTTTTATTAGAATCCAAGTGGTAACATTCATTTCCAGGCAGTGTCACTGATGTTGGTTTTGTTCATTATTAGGAGGTTGTAGTTATTTCACTCTGAAGGGAGAAGCCCTGGGTTTATAACTGCCAGGGCTCGCAAGTGGCTGAAGAACTAGACCCACCAGCTGATTGGCCTTTTATAGAGTCAGTGTGTCAGAAGTCATCTTCAGAAAGCGAAGTGTCCCTTACCTGTGGCCTGCTCTCCCAAGGGAGGATGGACATGTTTTCCTTTGGCTGTAGATGTAGTATGGACTTCAGCTCAGAAGCTCCCGGATTCCCCGGGGGCAGCTGGAGGTGGGCAGCTCAGAGGCCGACATTGTTGCGGCCACGTGAGATGTGAAGCCAGCTGAGCAAGCACCAGGGGCTGCTGTCCTGGAGGAGCCCTGATGTTTCATTGTTTTGATTTTATCTGACATGAATAGAATTCGTAGATGGGCTTCAGAACAGGGGGAAAGAGGAAGAAGAAGAAGGAAAAAAAGCAGATCATAAATTACAATAATAATTTATGATCCAACAAAGAATTCACTTGCACCACGATTGTAGCCCCTAATAAGTACATTCATGTGACTTATGAGACTGTAATAATCTTCTCAGTGATGATTTCTGTACTAAGTTGCTATTGTTGTTATTGTGCGTATTTGGTAATGATGGACAAAAATCAATATTGGGTCTTTTGATTCTCTTAATTCAGAGAATGAAATTTTTTTCCTTTCCCACAACCTTCACACCTTAGCTGGAAGTTCAAAACCTGGAGACAGGCGATCATCTTTGGGTTTTATCCTTTTCTGTTTCCTAATCTGCTGGGAGATTTCAAGACAGAACTGTAGCCAAAATTGAGTTGTTTTTCTGTGTCCCTTTTCTTCCTGAAAGGAAGGGAGGAGGCTATTTTCTTCCCCTGGGAAGTTCTGTGTGGATTCTTAGCTATCCTAACAGAATCCACAGAAGCAACAGGTATGAAAGAAGCCTGGATATCAACATCCCAAGCAAAATGAGCATTTCTCCCCTCTTAGCACCTTTATGAATGAGAATGCTGCCCCAAAGGGAAGGTCAAAGAAACCTACCACAATATGAGCTCTGTATCTGAATGCTTTATAGCCACATCCTAAATGCTTGGTGTTTGCTCTCACAATACAGGCCTACTTAGGAATTCATCTGTCAGCTTTTAAAAAGGACCTACAACATTTACACTTACATAGTATCTTACCATTTTCAAAAACACTTTTGTAGATGTTTCTCATTTAATCATTATATCAACCCTTTGAAGTGGCTATTGGTCAGTGCCATTTTTAGATAAAGAGACTGAGGGTCAGAGAGGAAGTACGTCTCTCAAAGCAGCCTGAGTGGTGGGTGCAGATTCAAGATTCCTATAAGAAAAGAGGAGTATTCCTGCCTTACCTGGTTGGTACTTCTGGAGTAGTACAGCCTTCATCACAGGTCTAGACACTGGCTTGCTTCTATACTCTACCCTGATTTTAAATAGACACATCAGATTCAGGGGAAGCTTTGAAGACAGTTGGTGCTCGGAGCAGCTTCCTTTGTGGGGCATTGGACATAGAGAGAGTTTGTTGCATTCTGGAAGTTATGTTTCTGATTATTTAATATTAGCAGACCATTTGTAACTCAGACATCAGGTAGGGTTTTAGTGTCCAAAAATCTCTAAACTCCCACCCCCTCCAAATATGCTCCATGTTAATATAATGCCCTTTACAATACTTCTGCAGATTTCCAAAGGGCTGAAGCATCCTTGTGGTTACCTCTTGCTTCCACGTTCTGCTTGTGCTGAATCAGTTCATCTTGGAAATTGTCTTGATGCCCTTCTGCTGTCTGTGATGTTTGATATAGCTGAGAACTCAGGCATCTTCCTTAATTTCCCTCAGATAAACCACTCATACAAGGGGTGTGTGTGTGTGTGTGAGTGGGTGGTGTGAAGACTACTGACATTTTGGTAGGACAGGAGCATTTACATATTGCCATTTGGCCCCTTTTTCAACTTGAGTTCCCATTTCCTACTTTTTTGCAAGACTCTTTCCTCCTCCTCCTCCTTTCTTCTTTCCTCACCTGCCCCCCCACCTCTCCCCTCACCCAAATTCCTATCAGTTTTGTATGCATTTCAGTATAGCTACCTCCTTTGTTTCCTTCTGACTCGTGCCCTCAAGGTCTCACTTTCCCCTCAAGCACCTTATCAAGGATATTTTCCTTAAAAAGACCATTCCCTCTGTACAAGGAATTCTTATGCCAGCTGAATCAGATTTTTTTCTAACCCATCATGTAAATAGTGACAAGCAAGAGAACCCACTCTTGAATGTATGATTGGTCTCAACATTATAGTGATAGCAGTGACATTAATACCTTATAGCTATTAAAAGTTTTCAAGTTTTCAGCATGCTTTGCTTATACATTAGCATATTTAATCCACACAGTAATTCCTATAATCCCAGCTTTCAGATGACGAAACTGAGGGTCAGAAATAGAGAGCCAGAAATAGAGTGCAGGTTCCCTGACTTCTCCAGAGCTCTTTTGCTACCCTTTCAGTGTAGGTCCAGTTCTGTTCCTGTCCATATTTCCGCACTGGTTGGTTTCTGCATTTCATTGCCACACAGTGAATCAGACTAGAAAATTTCAACCATGTCTGATTTATGTTTGCCACTGGCCTCCCTGGGACTTAAACTCTGAATAAGTAACTTTCTGTTTTTATGACAACTCTACACTTTCAACCAGCAGCCCCAGGTGGGCTCCTGGGTCCCATGCCTTTTGTCATTTCTGGAGATCGAGAAACATTGTTCAGTGACGGTTGTGGCTTGGTAGGAGCAGGTCATGAGGCCACATCAAATGTGTGACCTGGTTCTTTAAAATTTGGACTATTTCTCCCTCTCCATTGGCTGCTACAACCAGCCTGCATTGAGAGTGTTTAGTTGTTTTTCTCTACGTAACATTTCTTCATCTGGAAAGTCCTTGTCACATAGGATTGAAGACATGTTTTAAAGCCCCAGCAAGGCAGGGGTTAAAATGGTTTTACCCAGAGGATTTCATGAACAGGCTGTGAGCCGGTTTTTGATCCCTTCGCCCATCTCTTTATGTAGGTATCCCCACTTTCCCAAGCATGCATTATCTGGACTATTATGGAGTCCATCAGCAGAGGTGCCATAACCTCTGGCTGACCTTGAGCTGCTGATGCCCTGTCATGCACTCCAATCACTAGGATCTGTAGAGGTGGCCACAGCCTTGCAAGACACTCTAAAGCTTATAACTGTGTCGGGTCCTTACCTCTTTTCAGTGGCATTGGGTGACTTCTAGATCCTGGTAGCATTTCCCTTCTCGTGTGATGTGTGCTCATTCTGAAATAAAAACTACACAGCTGTGGTTGGTCTTTCTTATTGGAAAACAACAATTTTCCACTGCCTGAGCTGTTTTCCTTGGATGATGGGCTATAAGAAGGAACAGTGAGAATATGAGGAGATTGGTTAATTTCTTTTCTACCAGCAACATTTCTTTTTTTTCATATTGTCAGGGCACCTAGAGTTGTATTGACTCAATTCTTCGAAGTCTGTCTGCTTGTCTTTTAGACTTCATCTTCATCGCTAGATTGGCACTGACTGGGCAAAAGGTTTAATGGTTTTGGTAATATTTTGTATTTTTTTGGTAATCTTTTTTTTCTGATCATGGATAATAAAAAAAATGTTACTATGCTTTGCATTTTAGAAGCAAAAGAAAATTAGACAACTGTTACATAATATGCTCGTGGGATTATGTAACAAGTGTTTCTACTGGAAATAATGCTCTTAGCTGTGCTGTTTCCCATTTGCTGTGATTCATGCAAGGGTTGCATGTTAAACTTGTCTATATATCAAACTCAGAAATATATTAGGTTGAAATCTATGAACTTGCCTATTTTATAGATCAAAAGCATTCATATATTGGCAGTTTCATAGGGTCCAAGTTGTATCAGCAGCACAAGGCAAAGCCTGATGGAAGCAGGAGAGGTCATCTACTGCATTCCCCTGTCTCCAGGCAGGATTACATTTCAGTCATACTCAGAAGAATCTTGTAACTCACACTTTTTAACATTTGTTGTCAAAGAATGAAGTTCCTGATGCAGTTCTGGGCTAGTTAAGGGATTAATCATCAATATCAAAGCGGGGAACGGGTTATTTTGGAAGCTCAGCAGAAGTGGCAGTGATCCCTTCTCTTTAAGATCTTATAGGACAGCTCACATATTGTGTCACTCTTGGTGGGCGTAATTGGGGTTTTCATAACATAGAAAGATTCTCTGTTGCTTTCACATCTCACCAAACAAGGCTTTGATTCCATGCTCATCAAAAACCGGTTAAGATTGGGTCTGGCTTGCAACTTGCTTGAGACTGTGTCTCAGATCTTAGCCTTCAATGTGACAATATAAGCTGTTGAACAGCCTGCCTTGGCTACCTTAGCAGATGGTCTTCTAAATGAAGACAAGGAGCCTACTTTACTCAAGCGATGAGATTTCCAGACAAAGCAGGGTCATGGGGATAATCTCTGGACTCTGGGTAGAGTTTTCCTGATGTGTGTATCCAAGCCAGATGCTCAGGGTATCTGCCCTTCCTCCCAGCCTCCTCCCTGCAGTCAGAGCCTGCAGCCTCTCCCCACTCCCACTGTCCCTTGACCAGCAGCTCCTGATGCCCAGAGGATTCAGCTCAGGGTACGCGTTCACTTGAGCCAGTGCTTATTCCATGTATTGAGCTTGCTCTTCAATGGACTCACTCGTTTGTTGCCAATAAAAGTGTAACCACTCAGTCCTGGGTGTGCTTATAATAGCTTGGGAAGGCAGGAGCTTTAGAGACTGAATTTTTTTTTTTTTTTTGCGGTACGCGGGTCTCTCACTGTTGTGGCCTCTCCCATTGCGGAGCACAGGCTCCGGACGCTCAGGCTCAGCAGCCATGGCTCATGGGCCCAGCCGCTCCGTGGCGTGTGGGATCCTCCTGGACCGGGGCACGAACCCGTGTCCCCCGTATCGGCAGGCAGACTCTCAACCACTGCGCCACCAGGGAAGCCTGAGACTGAATATTTTTGTGTGATGAAGACACGAGGCAGCCTCTTTCCCTTTGCCTAGGAACTGAACTCAGAACTTTGGACCCTGTGACATTATTCCAGCACTAAAGGCACAAGGTTTGGATGTGGGATGTATGATGACAGAAATTTCTGTGCAATATTAATCTCTGTAAATGAGATAAAAACACCCAATATAGTTCCTGGCCCTCCACAGTCTTCCACTGGGTGCAGAAAAGGTATAGAAAAATTGGCTGAAGAGGAAAGATGAGAGGTCTTTAGGTCAGAAGGTCTAGGTTCCGGTCATATATCAGCCACTTGTATGTGTATGACCTCAGGCCAGTCTTTCAGAGTTTCAGTTCCCTCATTTGCAAATGGGGTCCCTGAGCTTCCCAGGATTGTCTCCTGGTCATAAAATGCAGTCATGGGGGCAAGAAAGCTTTGAATAAAGGATGACACATCCTGAAGGTGTTGGGTGTCTTATACTCTCCAGGTCAGATTCTCATTAGCCCTCAGACATCTTTGCATGATTGGAGAAAGGTCTGGGCTAATATGCTTCAGAAGTGAATTGTCCTTAAAATTGATGAGCGGATTCGAGTCGCCATCAATGTCTTACCCCGCCATAGGAAACGGCTCTTCTGATGAAGGGCTGAAAGGGGCTCAGGGTGGGCTGGGGGACCCCATTACAGAAGAGCCTCCTTCACAACTAGCCCTCAGTCCCCACCCTCCTGCAGCTTGTTGTTAATGAGGGAGCTCGGTCCAAACCCAGTTTTCCGGGATCTGATGAAAGCCGTAGCCTACTTAAATCACTTTCATGTGGCCTTTAACCTAAAAAGATTACATTTTGGGGGGTGAGTGGGTAGTGAGCAGCAGAGGACCAGCCTGCTGTCAGAGGACAAAATCAAATTTTTTTTATGTGATGTTGCTGCATTAAAAGAGCCAATCTTGTGTCATGTAACAAGTGAATAATGGCTCTAGCCTGTGATGTCAAAATTTTCCACATGTCTCATAAATAAATCCAGCCACACCCCTCCCCCCAGCCACCACCCAAAGGCTATCCGTTTTTGAACCTCAGCTTGCATCCCAAATTAAGAATGCGTTCATATTCAAGGTTAAAGGTACAGTATCCCCTTTCAAAAGGCACATGTCAGTGTTTCTGCTGAGAATGATAAATAACACTTGAAACAGGCTATCAGTTGTCAAGAGGACTCTTGCTTCTCCGCCTCTTTTCTGCCCTAACTTTGCTGAAGATCTGATCCTTTGGAAAGAATAGATGCTGTATTAGGCCAAGACTTGATGAAATTTTCTTTAAAGAAAACCACTTGAGTGAGATCCCTAGGGGGGAAAAAATCAAACAGCTAAATAGTCCAGTGGCCCTCAAGAGCAGAAAAGCTGGATCCAGTACAGCTGCAATTAGGATTAGCAGTATAGCCAAGCCAAGTGCTTTTTATTGCAAGAAGCATACATTCATCTGAGACCTGTCCGCTTGCATGGGGATACCAGGCACAGATACTGACAAAAGTCAGGGAACCTAAAATATTGATGTTGTTTGCCAAGGAGATTCTGCCTGTTCATTATCAACTGTGATCAACATAGGTGACTTTCAGAAATAAGAATCCAAACCATCCTTGGGTGTAGTATACCCGTTATTGTTCCCTTTCTTTTAATGTTAAAAGATTGGCCAGCGGTCAATGTACAGGGAGATTTTTCTATAAAATCCAGTCTTGTTGAAAGCTCCTCTGCTGAAGGAAAGCTGCCTCTTTATTCCCCCTAAAGGACAGAATGTTTTTTTTGTTTTTCCATTTTAGAGAGGGTCAAGGGGAGGGGATGGGCAGGCGCAGGATGGCTGAGAACCAGAGCAAAGAACAGGAGGGGAATTCGACTGAATTTTCATAGAGGCTCAAGTCCCCCTGTCTGCTCTCTCTGCCCCTCTCTTCTCTCCCCACCTCACAAACAAAGGCAGCATCTTTCTCAGATAATGCCGCATGTGTCAGAAGCAAACGTTCTGGGAATGTACATGGTGACCTGCTCTGTGTAACAAACGTCAACCCCAAACCATACAGAAGTCGCTACATCTGTTTTGGCTTTGTTCGCAGCACAGAGGGGAGGGGGGTGCACTCCATGGTCAAGGGCCAAACTACATGTCATATTTCATTACCTTCATTAGCTACTACAGAAGGCTGCATTCAAAGGAAAGGTGGGTATTAACTCTTGAGCCGCCAGCCTTTTCTAACAACTATTTTCACCTTCACCCACTGCTTGCCGATCTGTTCGTTCATGCTGTGGGCTCTGATTTAACTAAACTGTAAATCAGCCCTGAGGTCCACAATTTCACCTTCTTAACTTAAAGGAGGCAAGCTACTGTTTTATCCTAGGTAGCTACTTACAGGACGGCTGAACATCTGGAACCTATTAGGACAAATGCTAGTGTAAACCCAATGGGGAAAGCGTATTTAGAATTAATAAAACTTTCCCTTCTTATTTTGTCCGCAGTTGTCTTTTTCTTCTCCCCCTCACATTATTTCTGTGATTTAGTATCGCCAGCTCCTTTCTTGGTTGCTGTAGTGAGATAAGATGATGCTTATTGCTACCTCGCTATTTTTTTTGGTGGCGGGGGGGACTTTTCTTGGTGCTTCCTTGTGGTTACATTGGACTCACATGGTCGCTACCCCTAGAAATAAGAGCCCATTTCCCCATATTCATGTTGCATTTCTTAAGGTGTACTTTTCAATTACTGAAACAAAGTGAGTGAAGGTATAAGGTAGATCTTTATACTGCATGGCTATAAAAATGGTCAGTTTTCATGCTGCATATTGATTCCATTTAAAATCATCTGTGGCCAGCACATGCTGTTATTTCATGTTATGAAGAATGGCCACTTGGCCAGCATAGGTCAGAACACACCTGGACTGTGGAATTAGGTGTCTGGAATTTTGATTCTTCATCCTGGCTCTGCTCTTGATTTATTGTCTGGTATTAGACAAAGCTCTTGCCCTTAATTCTCCCATCTGTAAACTACAGATCATTATACCATTACAGGGTTCTAGGAGCTTGAATGACTTCATTTTAAGATACTTTGAAAAGCCCTGAGAAGACAGTACTTAAGAATACTATGCCATGTAGAATACTATAACATCCATTTATTTTCATTAATACACATTTGAAAGATACACACCAGTGGTTTGCAACTGTAGTCCCCACACCAGCAGCATCAGCATCACCTGCAAACTTGTTAGAAATGTAAATTCTTGGCCTGTGGACCGGCTGAATCAGAGACTCTGGTGGTAGGCTAATTCTGATGCACGCTGAAGATTAAGAACCACAGATTAATAGATTTGGCTTCAAGTCCAGGAGTTAAGTCCACAAAGCTCTATCAGCCTAAACAGATGTTGGAATGGAAGCTCAGCTCAACAAGTCTTGAAACGTGGCATCTGAAAGACACTCTTAACTTATAAGGCATGTGGGCTTCTCCAGTTCTGACTTGTGGACGATGCCAATGCAAAATTGTTTTTCTGGTTTTTGAAATGAGTTTTATAATTTCTGCTCAGCATTATTGGCACCCTGAACTCAATAGTCCACTTTGTAAGCTGGTGTCTGTCTAATGACATCTTGGATACAGTTTAACCTGCCAGAAAAATAAACCTATACTGAAGATTAACAACCACCGCTAGAATTAGGCTTGGATTTGGGACTCAAGTGTACACAGAGGCAGAATGATGCCATAGAAGAAGATGTCTAGAACTTCTTTGGAGTTGGGACAGGGACATAGAAATAGTTACTTTGTAGATTATACCCTTTGAGGTGGAAAGAGAGGTGTAATGGCAGAAAATAACGTTCACGTTCAGAAATACTGAGCTCTCTGTGGCTGAGTCACACATGTCCATCCTTTACACTTTAAAGGAATTGTTATAAAAGAAAAGCTAACCAAAGAACAGATACCCAGACAAGTGATCTAGTTTTGTAAATCAGCAGCAATATGTAAATTATAAACACAGGAGTATATGGTGTAAGTTGGCTTTTAATATATCTGTATCTAATGCTACTTTGTGCCGATAGTGACTATTTTCACAAAGGAGTAAAAAACTATACGCATGTTCTCATCTCCTTTTGGTGTTTCAGCTTTCTCTAAGATTCAAGATGCATTCTGAAGTTGAGAGAAGGACCAACAAATTAGGACAATTTTGTTTCCATTTTTAACCTCAGACCAGTCAACTCAATTCTTCCTCCTTTAAATTTGTCCTAAGTTTGGTCCTACAATGAGACCTTTTGCATGGCAAGTTTCAGCCTGGAGCAAATTTTTATGGCTGAATTATAAACCCTTGAAAATAGGGGTTTATAATGGAAACGCTGACACAACCTTAACTCTAGCAGTGAGAGTGCAATGCAATAATAAATGAGGCAGAACAGCAAAGTGTTGCTTTTAATTTATCATTTAGTAGGAGAAAAAGGCCTTGTTTACTTCTTTTTCATCTTCTTCTTTGCTTCCAAGACTTGCAACTATTATTTTGAAATGTATTTTATAATAAAACCTCAGTGGTTATGTTGCCTAGGGCTTGAGCATCCATTTTCGAAAGAGAGAAAGAGAGAGAGAGAGAGAGAAATTTTTGAGGCCTAAGAAGCATATTCTGTTGACTGATTATGTTTTAACTGCACAGTTGCTGCCTGGCAATGCATTTATTACAGAACAGATTGGCTACTCTGTTATGATCCAGAAGTGCCCCAAACATAATTTGGATATGTCTATAAGAGTAGCAGTAAAATTATTATAATATTTGTAATGCCTTCTAGTACTTTTTATTCCATATGCCACTGTATTTGGACCACACAGATTACAGCCTTTGGAGTAATGTAGTTAAGTATCTTTCCCCATTCCCTGCGTTCCCATTTTGTAGATGGAGAAACTGAAGTCACTTGCTGGTGTGATTTCTATAGATTCCTTCCTTACTGGGTCTCTGTGTGCTAAGCACTGGTCTGGGACACAAAAGAGCATGCCCCCTGCTCTCTAGGAACTTACAACCTAATGGGCAAAGCAAACATATAACAAACAAAAAATAATGGTGTAAAACATAACAGTATTAGCCTATTGTAAAGTCACTTTATGACATGGGCATTCACTTACCTCTAGCCCTGACTCTGTCATTCCTATATCTTCAGAGGGGTCCAAGGATACAAAATTCTCTCTCTCTCTCTCTCTCTCTCTCTCTCTATATATATATATATATATATATATATATATATATATATATATGTTATATTATAGTGTATATATATATATATGGTACATATATATATATATAAAATACTCTCCATCCCTCTCATTGTGCCTTGGAGGACAGATGACCTTTATGACTGCAATACCTCCCTCGTTGTCCTGCAGCTTCTCCTTTTGTGTGAGTAATAGGAGGGCTCAGTAGAAGAATGGGTGGCAGGAGGAGAGTGAAGTTCTGATATTTATTCCTCTGGCTCCCTCCATTTCTGGCTCAGAATTGGTTCCATTTCTCTACTGAAGACCATAGCTCCAGTCTGCAGCCCTCTCCTACAGCCATCGGTCTTGCCAGGTTTTGGCAACCCCACCCTGTCTTGGCACCTTCAGGCCTGGGAGTGGTATTGGCTTGTGCTCTTGCTACCTCTAGGTTGCTTCACTGTCTTTTCTGTGCTTCCCTAAACCAAGCTCACACCTCTGCAAATAGTTCCTTCTTTAAACTTTTCTTAGTTACCCCATTTGAATGTGTGCAAATTGCTTTCTGCTGGGCCCCTGGCTGATTTTAAAAAAGGAAAAAAATATATATACACACACACACACATACACACAGAGCACATGTGTGAACATACATATACACACATATACACACTTTAAGAAAACAGAGTATTTATTTTTTTATATTTTGATCACTTACATTTTTTTTAACATCTTTATTGGAGTAAAATTGCTTTACAATGGTGTGTTAGTTTCTGCTTTATAACAAAGTGAATCAGTTATACATATACATATGTTCCCATATCTCTTCCCTCTTGTGTCTCCCTCCCTCCCACCCTCCCTATCCCACCCCTCCAGGTGGTCACAAAGCACCGAGCTGCTCTCCCTGTGCTATGCGGCTGCTTCCCACTATCTATCTACCTTACGTTTGGTAGTGTATATATGTCCATGCCACTCTCTCACTTTGTCACAGTTTACCCTTCCCCCTCCCCATGTCCTCAAGTCCATTCTCTAGTAGGTCTGTGTCTTTATCCCCATCTTACCCCTAGGTTCTTCATGACCTTTTTTTTTTTTTTCCTTAGATTCCATATATATGTGTTAGCATACGGTATTTGTTTTTCTATTTCTGACTTACTTCACTCTGTATGACAGACTCTAGGTCCATCCACCTCACTACAGATAACTCAATTTCATTTCTTTTTATGGCTGAGTAATATTCCATTGTATATATGTGCCACATCTTCTTTATCCATTCATCTGTCTATGGACACTTAGGTTGCTTCCATGTCCTGGCTATTGTAAATAGAGCTGCAATGAACATTTTGGTACATGACTCTTTTTGAATTATGGTTTTCTCAGGGTATATGCCCAGTAGTGGGATTGCTGGGTCGTACGGTAGTTCTATTTTTAGTTTTTTAAGGAACCTCCATACTGTTCTCCATAGTGCCTGTATCAATTTACGTTCCCACCAACAGTGCAAGAGGGTTCCCTTTTCTCCACACCTTCTCCAGCATTTATTGTTTGTAGATTTTTTGATGATGGCCATTCTGACTGGTATGAGATGATATCTCATTGTAGTTTTGATTTGCATTTCTCTAATGATTAATGATGTTGAGCATCCTTTCATGTGTTTGTTGGCAATCTGTATATCTTCTTTGGAGAAATGTCTATTTAGGTCTTCTGCCCATGTTTGGATTGGGTTGTTTGGAAAACAGAGTATTTAGGCAGAAGATTTGTAGAGTAAGTCTAGCCAAAATCGGGATTTGTGGTGGGTACATTATGAAGTCACTCCTTACAATTCCTAGGCCAGATAATGCATCTGTCATGCAAGGTGGCAAGCCCCTGAAGTTACATCAGATTTACAACATAATAAACTTTCATTAAGATGAAGCTACATGAAACTTACTCCGTTTCACTCCCAGAATAAACAAATGCTGCTTGAATATCTAATGAACCCAGGTCTCACCCAAATTGGTAATGCTGGCATGAAGATGATAGAGAGAATGAAAACAGGAGACACGGAACAGCCACTCCATGGAACAGCCTCAGTAGCTGGAGCAGTACATATATCGTTACCATCAATTTTCTTCAGTCATCCAAAATGGGATGCATGAGGCTGCTTGCTGAGGTTGATCTGTGCTTGCACCCACTGTACAGATTCCTGTGTGCACTTTAATCACAGCATGTCTTATGGTTTATTGAAGTGTTTACACTGTTTGTTTGCCTTCCCCTCTGATACTTCACTGGGTAAGTCAGTTGTAATTATTCCTTAGCATTTTAGAGAGCAAATACCCCAATGATTGAATAGAAGTGGTTCACCAAAGGCCTCTAACACCAAGACGTAATTCAGAAACATGGTGGCTAAACACATGGGTTTATTTCTGCTCTCTCTCAAAGCCTTACTAAAATGATGGTTTAAGTATAAGAGAGCATAAAGTCATAAGGACAACAAACAGTAGAGGAGGTGATGGCAGATAAGAAATGTCAACAAAATTTTGGGGGCTGGGAAACAAATGGACTGATGGTAACAGATTTAGTGGAAGACAGAAAAATGGAGCTACATGTCTACAAAAGGCAAAGTCAAGAACTGAGCCAGGGCTTCCCTGGTGGCGCAGTGGTTGAGAGTCCGCCTGCCAATGCAGGGGACACGGGTTCATGCCCCGGTCCGGGAAGATCCCACATGCCGCAGAGCGGCTGGGCCCGTGAGCCATGGCCGCTGAGCCTGCGCGTCCGGAGCCTGTGCTCTGCAACGGGAGAGGCCACAACAGTGAGAGGCCCACGTATCACAAAAAAAAAAAAAAAAAAAAAAAAAAAAAAGAACTGAGCCAGTGTGAGGTGCTAGAACAAGAAAGATTCTGCCACTGACTGTCTCTGAGGGTGTGGGGATGTGTAGGGCTGGGAACAGAACTAGTTGGAAGTTGCATAAAAGTCAGTTGATCCTCTAGATTCCCCTACTCTGTCCTTCACATGAAGACCTCTTTGCCCAACTGCTTCAGAAGCTTGGAGCTCTGGAGAGGCTGAACAGGTGCTGACGTGGGGAATCATGCACAGCTGAGTGAGGGATACTGTTCCATGCATATGGGCATTAAATGAAGTCTGAGTACTAAATGGTGAGACCTCCTCGCCCTTGTCTGCCACTTGGATGGGGAACATTGTTGACCAGGCTTATCATCTCCAGGCTAGAGACTGGAAGAGTCCTTTCTGAGGAAGTTGATCATTCCAAGAGGAAAGATCTACGGATGCTGTCACCTGAGATCCCAAAGAAACAACCAGGTCCCCTTCTGAATACAGAGATCACCTCACACAGAACTTCCAATGGATTTTTAAAAAGGTTTCATTTTAAAATATAAATGAACAATGTCCTCTCAGACATTTAATGAAACTTTTGCCTTGATGATAGGAA